>NC_057863.1:660967822-661292405 GCF_019393635.1 Dromiciops gliroides | reverse complement strand
ATTTGTGTACATTCATGTGAATGTGTGTGAGCGAGTATGTGTATGTGTGAGTGAGTGAGTGAGTGAGTGAGTGAGTGAGTGAGTGAGTGAGTGAGTGAGTGAGTGAGTGAGTGAGTGAGAGCCAACACAGCAGGCCCCCGGGAGCAGGGGGCAGCCTGTCACCACCTGGGGCCCCGGGCACCCTCCCAGCTGCCTGGGCAGCCAGCTTGCCCTACACACAAACACTCCCTCTTCCTCCCCTGACGCTCAGCTTGGCCTCCTGCCCAGCTGGGTCTGGCATCTCTGACCTCAAGGGGGCTGCTTTCTGAGCCTGGGAGGGCGGGTCCCACTGGACCCCGGGGTCCAGAGGCAGGGACCCTGGCGGGCCCCCTGCCTCCTCTGCCAGGGGGCTCAGGCTAGTTGGTGAGCAGGCAGAGCAGGCGGGGTGGGGGGGCCCTTCATGCCACCTCCAGCTCTCACCAGAGCCTGAAATAGCCATGCGATTAGGCAGGGAAGAAGTGGGGGTGGTGCCGGGCAGCAGGATAAGAGACTTGGGGGGGCCGGGGCCCTAACACAGGCGTTAATTGCTGCCAGGTGCTGGAGATTAACAGGCCAAGATAATGAGTCTGAGATGAGGCAGCTGCCCCTGGGAGCCTGGAGCGGACCTCTCAGGGGTCTGTGGGAGGGTTGCCAAGGACCAGCCCAGCTTGGGGCCTGGGTATCCTGTGACTAGTGTCAGCTTTACTTCCAGGGCCCCAGGGCCCTGTGCTTAAGAGCTCCACCAACATTGTCGGGGGAGCTGCCTGGCATCCCAGGAGATGGGCAGTGTCCCCAAGCCGAGAGCAGTCAGGGAGAGCCCCCAGAGTCTGGGGTGCCCGGCAGGGACCATGGGGAGCTTCTGGTCAGCCACCTAAGAAGATTTCCAGTTAGAAGGGACCGCCCAGAGCTGGACCCTGTTTGACCAAAAGGAGTGAACTCTCCCAGGGTCAAAGAGGCCCAGCAGCTGCTAAAGCCAGAGGCTGAGAGATCTGTGGTTTGTCCCTGTGAGTGGCTGGCTAGGAAAGTGCCCCAGATGTGGGGGAAGGAGGCTGGGCCT
This sequence comes from Dromiciops gliroides, assembly GCF_019393635.1. Taxonomy (NCBI): domain Eukaryota; kingdom Metazoa; phylum Chordata; class Mammalia; order Microbiotheria; family Microbiotheriidae; genus Dromiciops; species Dromiciops gliroides. The sequence goes on along the minus strand of NC_057863.1, from coordinate 661,291,330 downwards.
GGGCCCTGCCTCCGTGTGTGACCTTGGAGGGAGTGACTCCCATAGCTTTGGGCCTCAGTTTCCCCTCTGTGCTCTGATGGGGCCTCCAGCATTCCTGCTGGCTCAGCAGATGCAGTGATTGAAGCCCCAGAGCCCGTCAGGATCCTTCACCCACCCTCCAAAACCCCCACACATACTCCTTACTCCTCACAATGGGGCCCAGGGAGCAAACTGGGTCTTAGGGGGCCACTCCATAGAGCTGGTGGGGGGGAGAAGGGGGCAGGGAAGATACCTCTGGGCTTGGAAGCCTGCCCTTGAATGCTCCTTGTGGGGGGGGTCCCTGAGCATGTGTCAGCAGGGGCCTGGCACTACCCAGGCTGGCCTGGCCTCTGGCTTCAGGCCCCTGGGCCAGATGTTCTGGCTTAAAGGCCAGCTGGGATAGGATAACTGGGTAATTAAGCACACACTCAGGGGCCAGGGAGTAGGCAGGGCGCCCTGGGAGGCGTGGGCGTCCTTTGGCCCAGAGGCCTCCCCACAGCCCAGGGAGGGGAGAAGGGGTCCCCAGCCTCCCAGGCCTGCCCTCCTGCTTCTGTCAATGGGGCTCCCCTGTGGTTCATCCAACTGTGGGTCCTCTTCCTTGGGGATCATGGGGAGGGGGAGATATACTGACTCCCACCTCTTGAGAAGGGCCCCCAGACCTCAGAGTGGGGCTGAGACCCCTCCTCAGAGAGCAGGACAGGCCTGGGGATGTTTTGGGGGGGAGGGAGAGGCTGCTCAGACCCAGGTGTCCAGCCCCCCAGCCTCCCCTGACCTGGTAGGGCGGGCACCTCGCCCCGGACGGCCACTCCCAGGGGCCTGGTCAGAAGTTATTTACGTCGCGCGGCTTATGGGGTGAAGGGAAGCTGAGATTCCCGGCGTGCTCAGAGAGCTCTCAAGCAGTTGGCCTAAGCCCGTCAGGCCGCCAGGACCCCCGGACCCTCCCCCCTTGTCCGGCTGCCCCTCCCCACCCCCAGTAACTGGACCCTCCTGGCCTTTCCCTCCCCAGGCTTAGGGGTGGTGAGAAGACCTGACCTTCCCTGGCCTCAGCCAGAGCAGCCAGGAACGCTTTGTCCCTTTCTCTGCCTGGGGGAAGGAAACTCAAGGCTGTGCAAAGGGGGAAGGGGGCGCTGGTGGTGTCCCAGAGAGGGAAGCCACTGGCCCAAGGTCACACAGCAAGAAATGAAGGTGTGGCTCATGAAGATTGGCTTAGAGATCCAGGAGCCCCAAGTATCTTGTAGAGAGGGAAGCCTGGGCCCCAAAGCCTTCTGGGCCCCTTGTCCCCTCTGGGAGGGTCAAGAGGAAACAAACACTTCTCCAAGAGGAGTTCAGTGAGGCTCTGCGCCCCAGCCCCGGGTGAGGTGTGGGTGCAGCAGGGAGCCCAGGTGGGGGGGGCAGCAGTGGGCTCTGTGAGCCTCTCCCCCCCAGAATGAGGTGTGGGTGCAGCAGGGAGTCTGGGGAGGGGGGAGGCCACCCAGTTGGTTCCTCCCAGCTGAGCCCCTCTGGGGCTCCATTCTGGGCTTTCCTGCTAAGCACCCCCTGTTGCCGCCTCCCTTCACCCTCATTGTAGTCCCAGTCACAACCTTTCCTCCCTCCCTCTCTGTCCCTCAGGAGTGCCCCTTCCTCTCTGCTAGGTGCTCCGCGCAGCCTGGGCACACAGAATCAAACCAACACAGGTGCTGGGACAGGTGGTCTTGTTCATTGGCTAGGAGGCCCTTCTGTCCTTGGTGGGTCAGGAGAGCTCACACGTCACCTCTCTTGGGTCTCTCCTCCTCCTCTTCTTCCACCTCTGGGAGCCCGGGGCCCGGGGGGCTCCTCGAGGCCCCCACCAGCCCACGCAGGGCCTGGCCTAGGTCACCCAGGCCCCTGATGGCCTCCGCCAGCTGCCCCAGCTCCAGGTCCGCTGCCCTTCTCTCATCCCCGTTCCGCTGGACCGCCTGGGTCAGGCTGTGCAGCTGTGTGCCCACATCCCTCAATGCTTTGACCAGCTCCTGAAGGGCCGGAGGCTCACAGGCCATCACTCGAAGGACGGCCGGGGTGGCTGGAGAGGCCACCACACACTGGCCGGTCTCTGTGTCACCGGGACCAGGGGATGGGAGGGGAGCCGAAGGGCCATCCCAGACCCCCCCAGAGCCCGCTGTTGGAGGATGCTTGGGGATGGGCTGGCTCGGACCTTGCTCTGGAGTTAGGCCAAGGTCAGGGACAAGATTGGGATTAACGGTGGGCTCTGGGGCTCCAGGGATGCTTGAGTCTTGAATAAACCTTTGCCTAGAGATAGACTCTGGGGTCCTGGGAGGTCCAGGACTCACAGATGGGCCCTCAGAAGGCTTGGGGATGGGGGCAGGGCCAGGACCTCTGGTGGGCCCTGAGGGGGCTGGGGAAGCATGGGAGGGACCAGCTGGTCTCATCCCAAGGTCCGAGGGGGACCCTGAGCTGCCAGGAGCCTCAGTTTGGGGCCCTGAGGTGGGCTGTGGGGATGCAGGGTGCTCTGAGGCCGTGCCTGGGCTGGCAGAGGACACTCTGGCTTGCTGGGAGGTAGTGATCGCCTCTGGGCTTGCAGAAGGGGCAGGCATCGGGGGGTTAGTTTGGGCAGGACTAGAGGTTGGGGTCAGCTGTGAATTTATAGAGGACTGGGTGGTCAGCACTGGTGTGGAGGTGGGGTCAGAAGTCATCTTCAGGGACAGGTCAGAGGTCAGGTGTAAGATAGAATCAGGAGTGAATTGTGGTTCAGTGGAGGAAAGAGTTAATGGTGAGCTAGGGTCAGAGGTCAGCTGTGAGAGGGACTGGATGGTCAGTTGTGGGTTGGTATCAGAGGTCAACCGTGGGGCAACATCAGGTGTTGGCTGTGGGGTGGAGGAAGGGGTCAGCTCCCCTTTAGGGGTAAGGTCAGATGTAAGCCCTGGGGTAAAGTTAGGGTTCAGCTGTGAACTAGGATCAGCAATGAATTGTATGTCAGGGTTGAAGGTTACCATTGACATTGGAGAGGAGTCAGAGGTCGGCTGAGGTGTAGAATCTGGGGTCATCTGTGGGCTGGGGTCAGAGGTCAGCTCTAGGACAATATCGGAAGTCAGTTTTTGGCTGATATCAGAGACCAGCTGTAGGTTGGGGTCAAGGGTCAGTAGTTGGCCAGGGTCAGTGGTTAGCTGTGGACTGGGGTCAGGAGTGAGTTGTTTATCTGAGTCAGGGGTCAACTGTGGGCTGGGGTCAGTGGTCAGAGACAGTCTGAGATCAGAGGTCAACTGTGCGCTAGATTCAGTGGTCAGCTGGAGATCTGGGTTGGGAGTCTCCTTGGGGGCCACTGTAGGCTGCATGGGTGAAGACGGATGGTGGAAATCTGGGGAGAGAAAGAAGAAAGGGGAAGGGTGGGTCTGAGGGAGGCCAACTGGACAGCGTGGCCAGGATGACGTCATACGTCGTCAGGCAGACTTGAATCTTTCATTAGGGACCTCGCAATGGGAAGGCCCTAGGACGCCCCCTGGCGCCCAACCACCCCCAGCCGTCCTCAGTTCCATCACCCGGAACCCCCAGTGATTCCGCCTCACTTATCATCAATCTCCCCACTACAGGCTGCTTCCCAGCTGCTGGCAAAGACCCCCGGGGCCCCCCACCCCCAAAGAATCCTCCCTTGGGCCAACCATCCCCACCAGCTCTTGTCCCAGATCTCTCCTCTCTTTGGGAGCCAAGCCCTCAAGAAGGTCATTCATCTCCTGGGACTCTCTCCTTCAGCCCATACAACCTGGCTTCCCACCCCAGGCCTGGATTGCTCTCCCTCCTCTGGGGCAACGACTGACCAGCCTGGCTTCCTTTAAGCCCCAACTAAAATCCCACCTCCTACACCCGCAGCCCCTTAATTCTGGGCCTTGCCCCTGTTGATTATTTCCATTTGTCCTGTATAGAGCTCATTTTTGCATAGATGTGTTTGCTTGTTTTCTTCCGCAGTAAATTGTAAGGTCCTTGAAGGCAGGGACTGTTTTTTAACCTTTTTTGTATTCCCAGCACTTACCATAGTGCCTGGCATGTAGGAGGTCCCTAAAGATGTTTGTTGGCTGATAAGGGAAGAGATTGGTGAGCCAAAACCAGGAAAGAGACAGAGACAAAGATGCAGAGAGGCTGGCAAGAGGAAGGAAGAGACACACAGAGAGAGATTGGGAGAAAGACAGGGAAAAAGGGAGGAGAGACAGTCACAGAGCAAGACACTGGAAGAAAGGCAGCTCAGAGGTCAGGAAGAGGGGATTTCATCTCCACCCCATGCCCCCGGCTGCCTCTGGCTGCTGGGTCCTGTGGTCATAGGACAGAAGGACGATGGAACATCACAGACACCGAAAGCTGAGGAGGGATGCTTGGCTCTAGAGCCGGCTCCTGATCAGCTCTTCTGGAAGCCAAAGCCGGCCAGAGGAGGTGGTGGGGAGACTAGACAGAGGTGCTGGTAACAGAGATATGGGGAGAGGTGTCTGAAGAGAGGCTGGGGGGCTGAGATGGAGGCACCAGGCTTGAGAAGAGCAGGAGGGACAGAGATAAGAAACCAAGTGAGAGATACGGAAGGGATAGAGAATGGATAAGTCTGGTGGAGAGGAAGAGTGAGATAAGGGGGTGTGCGTGCGTGTTTGTGTGTGCGTGTGAGAGAGAGAGAAGGGTGTGTGCGTGTGTGTGCACATGTGTATGTGTGTGTGTATGAGAGAGAGAGAGAAGGGTGTGTGTGTGTGTGTGTGTGTGTGTGTGTGTGTGTGTGAGAGAGAGAGAGAGAGAGAGAGAGAGAGAGAGAGAGAAGGGGATGGATGGACACACAGACATAGAGACACAGAGAGACAAAGAGACACCAGGGAGAGGGAGGGAGAAACAGCCGTGAAGATAGCCATAGATGGAGCAGGAGGAGGTAACAGGCAGAGGCTGTCAGAGGGGAGGGACAGTGTGGGGCTGGGGGTGGGGGGAGGGGAGGGAAAGCTGAGTCAGAGCTCCTGGGCTAGAGAGAGACAGAGGGGGCTTTCCCCAGGGAGCCCCGGGGTAGGGGGCGACGCTGCGTCCCCTGGGGGGAGGGAAGGCACAAGGCAGCCTATTAAGAGCCTAAGCTGCTATGCTGGGATGGGAGCTGTGAAGAGACAGGGTGCTGTGTTATCGATGGGTCTCCCATCTCTTATGTGGGGCTCTCTGGGCTTCCCCATGGTACGTTAGTCCCCAGGCTTCCTCAAGTGACTCTGGGCTCAGTATCCCTGAGGTTTCCTTGGCTACGTTATTATAGGGTCCCTGGGCTCCCTCTGGGTGTGTCACTGTGGGGTCTCTGAGGGCTCACTTTGGTTTGTTCTTACAGGATCTCTAGGACCCCAGCTGGGATGAGGGTGGAGTGTCTCTAAGCTCAGACAGCATAGGGTCTCTGTGGGGTTCAAGAGGTTCAGAAGGTGTGCCTGGGGATAACCCAAGCCGGTGTGTCCTTGGGAGAGGGCCCAGCCAGTCTCCCCAGCTCCATCTCGGGGATCAGCCCTTCTTCTCACCTGGATCCCCGTGGTCCCCGGGGGTTTGAGAGGCATGGTCATGGCCAGGGGCAGCTGTCGGTCCCAGCGTGCCTGCTGTGGGGCCTCCCTGAGCCACGTCCCCTCGAGAACTAGTGTCCCAGGCCCAGGGGAGATCACTGTTGTCCTCCATGTCTCCTGTGGGGAGAGACAGAGGAAGATTCGGAGGCTCTGGGCTCCCCGAGGGCAGAGGACGTGGTCGCCAGGTACCCAGAGCCTTCTTTCATCTCACCCTGACTGACTTCTGGAGACTTTCAGCTCCCCATCCCCCCGGGCCCTGGTTCTTCAGAAGCCCCAGTCCCCAGCTGGTCCCTCCAATCATCCCCAGGTCTATATACTCTAGTTCTCTTCCCCCTGACTCCCTGGTTCCCCCAGGTCCTCCAGTGCCCTTGGATCATGGGGTCTGAGGACCCCAGAGCCCTGGGCCCCCACTTTTCCAGTCCTGCCTCACTTCCCTCTCCCCAACCCCCCGGTTTCCTGCCTCATACCTGTGCAGGTGAGCCCCACATCTTCCTGGTGGTCACAGTTGTGGATCCCCCAGGCTGAGGCCGGACAGTCCCCTAGCGAGGCCTCAATGCCCACACAGCGCACGTCATCTAACCAGATCGGACCCGTCCCAGAGCCGTAGTAGGTTTTGCCCACCCGGGGCCGGATCCCGCCACAGCCCAGCTCCCGGCACACCACAGCAGCATCTCGGGGGTCCCAGCCATCATCACACACTGTTCCCCAGACATCGCCACGCCACACCTCCAGCCGCCCGGCACACCGATCGGGCCCATCCGAGAGACGCAGCCGAAAGAGACCTGAGTGTGGCCACGGGAGCAGGGGTCAGCCCTGCCCCCCCCCCCAGGGGCCTCCCTCCCCAGCCCTCCCCCTTGCTCTCCTCTTACCTGACTCTCCTGAGCCAGGCCAGGTCTGGCCAGAGGACCAGTCTTTGGCCGTGCTTGTGGGTAAGGTCTTGAAGACCCCTGAGCTGCTCTCAGCCCCTGGTGTGGAAGAGTCTGCTTCTAGGGAGGTTTCAGGGGGACTCCTGTCTCCAGGGACCTGAGTGCTGAGCTGTGGGGTGACCTGGGAAGGTTGTCTCTGTGAGGACTGAGTGGCCAGTGTGGGGCTAGCTGATGATGTCAGTGGCTTGTTGGGCGCTGAGGTCTGAGTGGTTAGCTGTGGTGAGTCCCAGGAGGTCTGGCTTTTGGGAGCTTGTGTCGTCAGTTTAGGGGAGACCTGGGAGGTATAACCTTGGGGACTTTGTGTGGTCAGTTTAGGAGAGGCCTGGGAGGTCTGGCCTCTGGGAGCCCGAGTGGTCAGCTTGGGGGAGGCCTGGGAGGTCTGGCTTTGGGGAGCCTGAGTGGTCAGTTTGGGGGAGGCCTGGGAGGTCTGGCTTTGGGGAGCCTGTGTGGTCAGTTTGGGGGAGGCCTGGGAGGTCTGGCTTTGGGGAGCCTGAGTGGTCAGTTTGGGGGAGGCCTGGGAGGTCTGGCTTTGGGGAGCCTGTGTGGTCAGTTTGGGGAAGGCCTGGGAGGTCTGGCCTCTGGGAGCCCGAGTGGTCACTTGAGGAGTGCCCTGGCCTTGTGGAACTCGGGTTGCCTGCCTCCTGGGGACTTTAGTGGCTGATTGTCCAGGGGGTCGCGTGGTTGGTTTACGTGGTTTCTTTGTAACCCACTTTTTGGTGCTCTGTGACGTTCTCCCTGGTGGCTTGGCCACCGTTGTTCTAGGGCTGCTAGTGGTCAGTGGGGTGGCTTTGTCCCCAGGATTCTCAGTAGTCCACTTCCTGACAGGCCAGCCCTGTCCATCCCCATGGGGCTCTGGGGCCCAGCTCCAGCTGAAGGGGCCTGGGGCTGAGTCAGGCCCAAGACTCCCTAGAGAGAGAACAGAGAAGAGGGGCTACGGTGAAGGTGGGGCACCAGTGTTACACTCCTGGATTCTGTCAGTCCTTCCTTTATCCATACCCCCGCCCCCCACCCAGGGAGCCCTCTTGGGCTTGTTCTTCCAGGGCCATCGGCCTCTCTCACCCTCAAGGATCTCTTTTGGGAGAAGGGTCTGCCTCGTCAGCTTGAGAAGGGAGACTCTGCACTCAGGAAGCCCTCCCAGATCCCCCTCTCTTAGAAGCCTTCCCTGATTCAGGAAGGGAGGACCCCTGGTCCAGAGAAGTCCCCCTAGAAGCCCTCGAGCTGGGGTAAGGGAGGCCCCCAAGGGTGTAGAAGAATAACCTCTCCCTTTTCCCCTTCCGCCCCCCACCGATGGTTAGGAAGGCCAGGTAGGGCTGGGGATGGGCAGCCCCAGGGGTGATACCTCACCTGTGCAAGTGACCCCCACATCCTCATTATGGGCACAGTTATGTTTTCCCCAGGGGGCTGCAGGGCAGTTGGCCAGCTGGGCCTCTGTGCCAGTGCAAGCCACATCATCCAGCCAGATGGGGCCTTCCCCCCAGCCAAAGCGGCCAGCAGCGGGGCCTGGCTCCCGGGGGATGCCACAGCCCAGCTCCCGGCAGGCCACCAAGGCATCTCGCACATCCCAGCCGTCATCACACACCGTCCCCCAGCGACCACCGTACCACACCTCCAGCCGCCCAGCACACCGGCCTGGCCCAGATACCAGGCGAAGGCGGGGTGCCCCTATGGGGAGAGCAGAGGTCATGAGCTGGCTGGCGGGCAGGGCCCGGTGATAGCCCCCCCCAAACCTATTCCCCTCCCAGACTTGGAAGGGACCCTTGAGATCATCAAACTGAACCCCTTATTTTACAGATGGGGCACTGAGGCCCAGAGAGAGGGGCGGCCCACTCCATGATTGAGTCTGTGGCTTTTCATTCAATATTTGCTGGATTAAAGGAAGGCTTCACTTTCCTGTCCTGGGCAGGGGTGGGGGTGTGGGGGCTCAAGACTCATACAGCATGCCCGTGAGGGGCGTCCCACGACCCTGATTGACTCTGGACTCAGAGACCGAGGCCTGGGTTTGATTTCCACTTGGGCCACTTACTAGATGTGTAGGTGCCTTGACCTAATGACTGCCTCTCTTTGAACTTCAGGCTCCTCGTCTAGACCTTAGAAATTTTCCTGCCTCCTTCTGGGTCTTCATTCCCGTGGAATGAGGGGCCGCTTGCTGTGTGACCCAGGACAAGTCCCTTCCCCTTTCTGGGTTAGTTTCTTCCTCTGGACAGTGGGCAGTGTGACCTAGACGCAGCTCCTACACTCATCTGAGAGTGAGGCTCTGGGTCTGCAGGCTCCTGGTGACTTCTCAGGAGTACCCAATAGCTAGATAACACCCTGCCCCCCACCAGAAAAGCAGGGGCCCAGAGGCCAGACTGGCTTCTCCCAAGGAGGGACCATTCACTCACCCTCCTCAGGGCCTGGTTCCCGCACAGTCGTGGGAGAGGCAGGAGACAGTCCGTTAGTGGGGGCCTGAGTCTCTGGGGCCCCATCACTGCTGCCTGGGGTAGGCAAGCCCAGAGGCAGACCTGGATTGGGGGGAGGGGGCACGGTGAGGAAGAATCATTACTGAAGCCGCCTAGCTGGCTTTTCCTTTCCCGACTCCCCCATGCCCAAGGCCTGTGGAGTGAATAGGGGGAAGAGATTTGGAGAGGATCTCTTGGGGGAGAGTTGGGGGCAAAGAGAAGGGTTTCTAGGGAGAGAGTTGGGGCAGGGAGGAGAATGAGGGGGAAAAGTAGGAAGAGAAAGAAAGATCAATGAGGCAGAGGAGGTAGAGAGAAGGGTTAGTGAGAGAGGAGAAAGAGAAGGCTCAGTGGGAGAAGAGACTATTTCTTTTATTCACCTAAGTACTAGTAGATCAGGAGAATAGTGTGACTAGAGGTTACCTACACTTTGGTTAAACATTTTGGCAAATACCTCATATTATTCTTGTGGGCTCACTACCCTGGACTGTCTGAATCACTTTTATTTTCTCACACTTTCCATGTATCCAGTAAAGAGCTCTTTCAAAGTCAAACCAATCTTATCATGAAGTTGTACAATTAGATGAATTCGGAACTCGTTGAGTGGCCAAACTCAGAGTAACCATTAATGTTTTAATGTGTCGGCTTGACAGGAGGTGTCCAGTATATGCCCCAGGGATCTGGGCTGGGCTGGATTCTGTTAAATATTTTTATCACCTACTGGGATAAGTGCTAAAATGCCATATCATCTAATTTGGAGATGACAGTAAACTGGGAGACAGAAGCACTCTCTCTCTCTCTCTCTCTCTCTCTCTCTCTCTCTCTCTCTCTCTCCCTCCCTCCCTCTCCCCTCCGTTCCCCCCTGAAAGTCAGGGTCTTGAAGCAAGCTGACTGGTTCAAACATTGAGTCAAAATGCAGAAGACGAAATTTAAGGGGAGTAATTGCAGTTTTAGACTTGGATTCAAAAGATCAGTTTCACAAGTAAAAGAATGGAAAGGCACAGCCATGCTACTGTTCATCTAGAAAAGATTTAGGGGTCATAGAGGACCGCAACATCATAGCAGGAACTGAATAATACTCCATTTAATTTTAATTTTATATGAGTCAGTGTGATATGGATGGAAAAGAACACTGAAAGCTTTCAGACACAGAGAGCTGTTTGGTGTAGCCTTCCTCACCTCCTTCCTGGACTATGTCAATAGCCTGAAGGGGGGGGAGGGGTGTCTGCCTGCCTCTAGTCTTTCCCCCTCCAATCCATCTTCCATTCAGCCACTAAGGTGATCTTCCTAAAAGTACAGGCCTAACAATGCCACTCTCCTACTCAATAAACTTCAGTGGCTCCCTATTGCTTCCAGGACAAAATTCTTTCCTTGGCATTCAAAACCCTTCATGATATAGCCTCTCTCCCCACCCTTCCAGTCTTCCCCCCAGTGACCCCAGCCTTCTGGTGGTCCCACGAACAAGACCTTCCCTTTCTTGGCTCCCAGCATTCTGTCTGGCCGTCCCCCATGCCTGGAACGCTCTCCCTCCGCATCTCTGCCTCTTGCCTTCCTCACCTTTCTTTAAGTGCCTTCTAAAATCCCAATATCTACAGGACGGATTTTCCCCTCCTGAATTCTAGCAGCCTTTCCCTTGGTAATTGTTTCTTATTTATCCCTTCTCCAATTTGTTTGTCTGCAGCTGTGGCACGCTTTAGACTGTGAGCTCCTTGGGGCAGGGACTGTCTGTCTTTCTATGCCCAGCACTCAACTGCCTGGCATGTAGAAGCCACTTAAGCTAGGCTGCTTCTGACTGACTTCAAATATTTGAAGGGCTGTCACGTGTAAGGTAGGTTAGACCTTGGGCTGAGTATAAAGTCTGGGGCCAGAGGGGAAGCTCCCAAGGCAGAAGGGATCTGGCCTTGGGAGCTGTCCAGCAGCGAATGTGCTGTCTGTGGAGGTGGTGAGCTTCCTACCACAGGCGAGAGGACCCCTGTCAGCTATGTCTGGGTGGGCATTCTGCTCAGGATGGAGTTGGACTCAACGTGTTCCGAAGGGCCTCCGGCGTCTGAGATCCTGTGATCTGGGGGCCCTTCCCAGGACACATGGAGGGGAAGCTGGGGACCACGGAGTGGGGTCAGGAGGGCCCAAGAACTGGGTGAGTCGGATGACTTGGGAGATGGTGGTAAGGGCAGAGGTGGGACAGGCATCTCACCATCACACACAGCCCCTGCATCCTCTCTGTGGTGACAGTCGTGTTGGCCCCAGGGACGGGCTGGGCAGAGCGCCAGTGATGTCTCATTCCCCTTGCATCGAAGGTCATCCAGCAGGATGGGCCCAGCCCCCTCCCCAAAGAAGGCCCCTCCAGGGGCAGCCAGGGCTCCCCCACAGCCCAGCTCCCTGCAGGCCACGGCAGCGTCCCGCAGGTCCCAGCCGTCGTCACACACTGTCCCCCAGCGGCCCCTGTGCCACACCTCCAACCGTCCAGCACAGCCATTGGGACCCCCAGCCAGGCGCAAGTGGGGGGCTGGGCCTAGGATATGGGGAGAAGGAAGAGCAAGGGTCAGTCTGCACTGCTCCCCTCTGGGTCCCTCAGCTTACCTCCTCTTGTCTCCATGCCCCCACCCACCCATCTTGTCCCTCTCTGTGCCCTGCCTCTATGTCCCTCTGTGGTCCTCGCTGCTTTCTCTCCCTCTGCCCATCCCAGTCAGGTGGTATGGAGGGAGGGGAGAGACCATGCATAGAAGATGGAGGAGAGGGACGGGGGCCTTTGTAGATCAAGAGCTGAGGATCTCCATCAGCCTGTGTCCCAATTTGTCCCTTATGTCCCTGCTCATTAGGAAGGATGAGGACAATGTGTGGGATTAGAGGGAGGATAGGGGTGGGCAGCACCCAGGGGAGGGGCTGAGGCTGTGCTGGGGTCCTCTAAGGCTCATCAGAGGAGATTCTAGAAACGGCAGAAGGAGGGGTCACCCATGAACTCTTTGCCTTAGAGATTAGATTGTCAGAGTTTGGAAAAGACCTTATTCTTTATAATACAAAATGCTCAGACGTAGCAGTGACAATAACAGACAGAGTCCCTCAACATCATCTGGTCCAGCCAGTTCATTTTACAGATGGGGAAACTGAGTCCCAGATCAGGGAGGGGCCTCGCTTGAGGCCCTGCAGCCAGGCAGTGACAGGGCTGAAGAACAAGCACATGCCTTTGGACCAGGAGGGCTAATTTGGGAGCCCCATGTCTCACCTTCACAGACCAATCCGGCATCCTCTGTGTGATCACAGTTACTTCGTCCCCAGGGGCTCCGGGGACAGTCCTGGAGGGCCTGCTCCCCACCCCCGCAGCCCACATCATCCATCCAAACTGGGCCTGACCCTTCCCCAAAGCGGGCCCCTCCAGGGGCAGCCAGGGCTCCCCCACAGCCCAACTCCCTGCAGGCCACGGCAGCGTCCCGCAGGTCCCAGCCGTCGTCACACACTGTCCCCCAGCGGCCCCCATGCCACACTTCCAGCCGCCCGGCACAGCCGTGGGGTCCCCCTGCCAGGCGCAGCCGCTCTGCCAAGGAGGAACCCAGTGAGCCAGGCCTTCATCTAAGCCCTCTTAGGACTTGGGGCCCTGGGGGATGGGGCTTGAGAGGCAGAGGCTCAGATCCCTGAGGAGATTGGCTAGGGGCAGGCAGGTGTGGGGTTGGACACCTGCATCTTGGCATCTGGGTGGCCCACATATTCCCGGGAACCTTAGCCCTGGGTGTTGAAGGCCCAGGGGCGTTGCCTGACTCTGCAGGGGACGTCTGATCCCTGAGGACGGCAGGGATTGAGGAGACAGATCCCCAGACCCCTGAGACAGGCAGGGGGCAAGGAGCCCGCTAGGATACCTGGGTCCCTGAGGGGGGTGGGGCTGACAATGGAAATAAGAACAGGTCTCGGATATAGCTAGTTAAGGGCTGCAAAGTGGTTACAGAGCCTCTGGCCTGGGGCATCTGGGCCTCTGCAGTAGGCAGAAGCCAGAGAGATGGACATATGGGTCCTAGAGGGGAGCAGGGAGCTGGGGCTTGGACATGTGGGCCCCTGGGGCGGGGGGGGGGGCAAGGGGCTTGGACGTGTGGGCCCCTAGGGGGGGAGGGGCAGCAAGAACAAAGGGAGGTGAGAAGCAAAGGTGTGCACCCACTGACCCTATGAACATTTCTATCAGTGCCCAGGTCTAGTCTTGGTTGGGGGACTGGGGGGACTAAACTGGAAATGAAGAAGTGGAGGGGGTGAGGAGAGCTGGCTCTATCTTGGAGGGATGCATGGACAACAGGGGAGGAGAGGGGTGGTCACTCACCCTGGCGGGAGTCACTGGAAGTCAGCAGAGGGGCCCGGGTAGACTTTGGCAGCTTGGGGGGTCGAAGGGCCTTCTGGGGGCTGCTTGTCGGGTTCTCAGCTAGGGGAGGGGCTACCGAGGGGAGGGGAGGGGAGATGTAAGTGTTCGGCTCTGCATGTTCTGGAGGGGGTGATCTTGGGGTCTCACCTGGGGATGTTGGGGAGGCCTCAGACCATAGGGATTCTGTTGAATCTGGCCTTGAGTTGGTTGCCCGCTGACCTGTAGGGAAGGGGCAGATTGGGAAGAGCTGGAGGCCTGGGGCTCTGGAGGAAAGCGGGGCTTAGTGGGAAGGGGGCTGGAAGTTAGATCCACACAGAGCGTGGGCACTTAGGGGTCCCACACTCGAGCTCATGAGTGGGGTAGGGCTGGGAGGTCGGATGCCTGCATCTCGGAGGGGTGGGGATTGGGAGGGCCTGGGGGCTCTCACCTACACAGACGAGGCCAGCGTCCTCCTCGTGGGAGCAGATGTGGGCCTTCCAGCCCCGGTGGGGACAGAGACCCAGCCGGCTCTCGGATCCCCGGCAAGCCAGTTCGCTCAGCCAGACCGGGCCGATCCCCTCTCCAAAGAAAGCCCCTGCGGGGGCTGCCAGGGCTCCCCCACAGCCCAGCTCCCTGCAGGCCACGGCAGCATCCCGAAGGTCCCAGCCGTCATCACACACCGTTCCCCAACGCCCCCCGTGCCGCACCTCCAGCCGCCCGGCACAGCCATGGGGGCCCCCCGCCAGGCGCAGCCGCTCTGCCAAGGGGGGCCCAATGAGGAGGGACCCTCATGTAGCCCAGCGTAGTCCTGGGCTTCAGAGGGGCCAGGGGATTGTAAATACTTGGGCTGCTGAGGAGACAAGTAGGAGTCCTGGGGACTGGGATGCCAGGCCCCCCGGGATGTCTGGCAAGAGTTGAGGCTTAGATCTGAGTCCTGGAGAAAAGCTAGGTTCCTGAGGGGAGGGGGGGGGGCTGGGAAATTCAAAGGCTGAGTCACTGAAGACTTGGGTTTAGGTTAGAGAACTGCCCACTGGGTTCCTGAGGTGGGGCTAGGAAGCTGGACTCGGAGATCTGGGGGTGCTGAGGGTGCCTGGGGAGGGGGGATGCCTGGGTTCCCAGGAACAAAGGTTGAAGAGCCTAATGTATGGATCCCTCGGGGCTGCCCCCACAGGATGCCTGTGTCCCCAAGGTAACATGGGGAAGCCAGGGCGGGAAGGAGGCTCTATAGTTAAAGCCCAGAGCTCAGGTGGAGTCAGGTAGTGATGGGCAGAGGGCATGATGACGGGGAAGGGGAGAGAGGAGAAGGGGGCCCAGGAAGACTCACCCACAGCCTGAATGCCCATCAGAACAGCTGGAAGAGAAGTGAGGGAGATAAGGTGAAGGTGGCGGGGTGCATGCCCCTGTCACCAGCTCAGAGGAGGGATCTGGGGCAGGCATGAAGGCCAGGGAGTGACTAGAGTCTTGATAGGGCAGTTTCACAAAACATGGGGGGGAGGGCCTGGATTCCAGGTTTCTGAATGGGAGGGGACATTGGGACGCCTGGATCTTTGAACCCAGGGTGTAGCATCTACTCCTTGATTTCTGCCCAGAGGAAGTGAAGCCCCAGTCCTGGCTTCCAGGAGAGCATGGATTTTGGGACCCCAGAAGGGGGTGGGACCTGGACACTGGAAGGGAGTAAGGGTCAATGAGCACTGAGGCTGTAGATGCCGGGGCTCCAGAGGAGGAGGGGACGGGGAGCCCTGTTCCTGGCTCCCTGGAGAGGGTGGGGGACCTCTTGGTGCAAGGTTGCAGGCAGCTGAGTCCTTGAGTCTGAAATCGAGGAAAACGGAATGCCCAGGGCTGTGGGGAGTAGCCAGAAGGACACAGTGAAGGTCCCTGAAGGGGAGAAGCAAGGACTCCCAGATGCCCAGGAGGAGCAGGGGTCAGCAGGAGGCGAGAGTCGGGGGCAGGGACCTTTGGATCTCTGCGGTCACTCACCAAGGAGGCAGGCCAGGACCCTCATCTCTGCAGAGCGAGACCCTAGGACTCAGGCTGGGGGGGCTGGGGGTGGGGCAGGGGGCAAAGCAGACGAGGTCGCTGAGGAGAAGGCGGAGGAGGCGAAAGCTGAGGGGAAGTGCCGGCGGCTCCCTGGACTGGGGAGGGGCGGGCGGGCAGGCGGGCGGGGGCTGGGGACACGCCGGCACCAGGAAGAGAGGAAAACAGTGGAGGAGGCAGCGGGGGACCAGGAGGGGGCTGGGGAGGAGGCGTGGGGGAATGGGGGGGCCAGATCTGTAAACAGCCACTGGAGGCTGGCCCCGGACGTTTGGGGCACTGGGCTGGGAGACCTGGGCGAGGGGTGATGGCTGAGCGGCTGGAGCAGCCTCTGTCCCGGGGCTCTGCCTCAGTGTGCCTCTCTCTTCTCCGGCACCCCCTCCCCACCCCCACCCCTATTTCTCTGTGTGTGCCCTTCCCATGGCTGTCTCTGTTGGGCCTCTCTCCTGAGCCCTCCTCATCTTCGGCTTCCCTGGGTCTCTCACTGTCCTGCCCTGACCCCCCAGCCTCTGTCATGGGGGCAAGGGGGACATCTGGATAGCACTCCAAACCACAGGCTCAGCATTCAGCCAAGAGTCATTTGTTGGACATGAGGAAGAGACGCTGGGAGGGAGGGAGGGCGGGCGGGTGGCAAGGCAGAAGCTGCAGGCCCCTCTCTGCTGCCCACTTGTCCGGAGGCAGGGGAAAGCCAGGCTGACCTGAGATAGCCCCAGGAGCCAAAGGGGTGGGAGGGAGAGGGCCTGGCCCAGCGGGGGGCTGCAGGGGGCGGGGCAGACATTTGGCCCCCAAGCTCAGCAGGCAGATGTGGGGCGGAAAAAATGTGCTAATGGGGAGGGTGAGTCATCAAGGTTGGCAGGGGATGGGCCCTGCAGCCTGAGCTCATCCCGGTCTGCCTGGGGCCTGGGGGGAGCGAGGGCCAGAGGCAGCTCAGACCCCCCTCCCTCCTGCCTCCGCCTCCCCCAATAGTAATGTAGCTCCAGGGCCAGACAGGCCTTGGAAAGGGGGCTGGGGAGTGCCTGGAAAAGGCATCAGAAGGGAGGTTCAGAGTTTATTGACAGATGTGGGAGAAAGGAGGAATGGGAGGGAAGAGACCGACCCTGGGAGGGGCCCCGGGCACAAAGGGTGGGTCACCCCAAGGTGTGTGTTGGGGAGGACTCTCTGTGGGCCCCCAAAGCAGAGGGGGGTTGTCCAGGCATCCGGGGAGAAGGGAGTCCAGCCCCACTGGAGGGTTTCCCAGAAAAGGGGAAGATGATTGAGGGCCGTTGGTAAAGAAGCCTGGGGGCAGCTCTGAGCAAGGGGCTCCCATGGGGCTGAAAGTCAGCTGGGGGGGGCATATGGCTGGAGATCCCGGGTCTGCAGGGCAGCTGAGGTCAGCGAGTCCAGGTATGGGGGTGTCTGAGGAAAGGTGATGAGAACCTTGGGAAAACTTGGCAGGCACAGAATCCTCTGCCCAGTCAGGAGCCAGAGGGCAGAGCCACCCAAGGGTGGCCAGGGGAAGGGGGGCAACTGCCTGAGGCTCTGCGAGGGGGAGGGATGAGGATCCCCACAGCGGGCAAGGGACACCCCAGGGGCCTCTGAGTCACTGGTAGAAAAAAGGAGCAGTTTGAGAATGGGCAAGGCTGATCGCCCACATTTAATCCTGAGATGGGGGCAGGGCAAGTGTGCTTTCCCCCATTCCCTAGAGGGGGTGATGGGGACCCAGAGGGAAGAGGGGCCGGGCCAGGGCTGAAACCCAACAGCAGGCAGGCGTCCCGAATGGGGTCTGGCACCCACTGCCCTGCGCCAAGGCCAAGCTGGGGAGGGGACCGGTGGGTGCTAGAACTCCTTGGTGAACTCCCTCACAAACGTGTGTCCCATCCAGCCCCAGCCTCCCTCAGGCTGGTAGCCTCTTCCCTCCAGCAGTGCGGTGGCTCCTCGGGCTCCCACCGGGGCAGGCACCGTGAGCTTGGCTCGAGGTCCCCCGGCCTGGCGGGCCCATGCCCGGGCTCGGGCCTCGGCGAAGGCCAGCAGCTTCGTGCCCACGCCACGTCGACGGTACCAGCGGGCCACGGCCAGGCGGGCCACCGACAGGCTGTCTCCACTGGCCCCCGGACTCAGGGCCAGGACCCCGCACACATCGTCACTTCCCCACACGGCCACCCAGGGCCCTCCGATGCCAGAGGTGGTGGGCAGCGAGCCCCATCTCATCCGCACCATCAGCTTAAGGGCGGCCACAGCCAGGGCGACGGGCAGAAGCAAGGCCAGGGCGAAGGACGCCAGGACAAAGCGGAGGCCGCTGCTGGCTGCGGCCAGGAGCAGGAGGGCGGGGGGCCGAGTCAGGGCATGGAGGGCCACGCGGTTCTCTGTGTCCTTCACCCCATCCTGAGGATAAAGGGCAGAAGTCAGGGGCGCAAGGGGGGGGGCACTGACTGGTGGGGACACTGCTGGGGACCCAGAAGGGTGGGGGAAGGAGCCTTGAGAAGGGACCAGTGGGACCACTGAGGCAGATGGGATGGTGGGAATACTGAGGGGGCTGATGTGTCTGTCATCAAGCTTTAATGAAGCACCTACTATGTGCCAGGCACTGCACTTCTGGAAGGGAGCCAGGAACACGAGGAGAGCTTGGGGAGGCAACCTGAGACAACGGGGACCATCTTGGAGGCTGGGAGAAGATGAGGGGTATGGGGGGAGGGAGGAGCTCAGTGGGGTCTCTGGGGGGGCCTTTGTCTTTGATAGTGCCTTTGCAAGGGGGCAGCGAAGGGGCCCAGGGGATAGAGCACTGGCTTTGGAGTCAGGAGGACCAGGGTTCAAATCTGCCCTCAGACCCTTAACATCACTAGCTGTGTGGCCCTGGGCAAGTCACCTAACCCCACTTGCCTCAAACACCCAAGACCATCTCTACTCGTCCTGATCTAGATCTTGCCCCTGGACCCAGCTGGTTCTGGGGGAGACAGTGAGGCTGTGGACTTTGCACAGCCCTCCCTCACTTCAATCCACTTCTCTGCAAGTCATGACATCACCTCCCGATGTCAGATGTCATTCATGGTCCTCCAGGAGGATGAAGGACAAGCAGCAACAGGGGAAAGGGAAGAACGATAATAAGTGAGGGGGAGGGGAGGCCAAGAGCTGTTGGAGACTCTGCGTCGAAGTCTGGGGCGGGGATCCTGGTTGGGGGGGACAGACTTTGGGGCGAGATCATGGGGAGCATCCCAAGAGAAGCAGTGAGGGCTTATGGGAAGCAGAGGTGATAGAGGTTCTGGGGAGATCCTGGGAAGGATGTGGGGGGGCCGCAAGATGGGGGAAAGGCCAATGTGGACGTTGAGAGGGGGGAAGAAGGGACTGAGGAAGATGGAGGGAGACAAGGGATAAGGGTGAGGGGCCTGGTGGGAAATGGAAGGGAAGGGGTTTTAGGAGCCCTGAGGGAGAACGGACTTATGGTACTGGGGGTGGGGAGGGCGGGAATGCTGAGGAGAAGGTGCTGGAGGAGGAGAGATTTGGGTGAAAAGAGGCCTGGGTCCAGGCCAGTGGGAGGTGACTCAGTCTTCCCTCGGTCCACGCCCCAGACCCTGCCGTGGGTGGACGTCCCTCAGGGCTCCCCTCTATACTCTCTCTGCCCTAGCTCTCTAGGTCTCCTCGAGGCTCCAACGATCATGCCTGCGCCAGTGACCCCACGACGTCAGCCCAGCCTGCATCTCTCTCCCGATGGTCGGCCCTGAGTGGCCGAGGCTGGCTGCACATCCCACGGGCACCGAATTCGATGAGCCTAAGGCAGAACTCATCTTCCCTGCTCTATGACCTCAGTCGGTGATGTCATCTGGAGATGCCCATGATTCCCGGATCTACTTATCCAGCCCAAAGCTCTCATGCGGCAGGAAGTCTCAGACGGATGACTTCACTCGCCAAGCCCCAGACAGAACTCATTCTCTTTGCTCCCAGACCTTTCCCCTCCTACCTTCCCTTTTGCTGTAGAGGTCAGTATCATCCTCTCAGGCCCTCAGTCTGGAAAACTGGGTGTCATCCAGGACCCCCCCACAGGCTCGGCAACCTCCCCCCCAACAGCCCCCCCTCCTCTGATCACCCTCACCCCCCTCACCCCTGGATGGTGGCAATAGCTGGTGTGGGGGGGTCTACCTGCTCCAGTCTCTCCCCAGACTCCCCAGTCCACCCTCCCTTCTGCCACCAAAGGGACTTTCCTGAAGCGCAGGTTACCCCTCTAGCTCAATAAACTCCAGGGCCTCCCTATTGCCTCTAGGATCAGACAGAAAATCCTATTCGATTTTAAAAGTCCAACCCCCACCTTTCCAGACAGCAAGGTGCTGGGCCTGGAGTCAGAAAGACCTGAGTGCAAATCCAGCCTCACTTAACACTACTAGCTGTGTGACCTTGGGCGAGTCACTTCGCCCCAATTGCCTTAAACATCCAGGACCATCTCCGGTCGTCCTGATGTCTATCTTGCCACTGGACGCAGATGGCTCTGGAGGAGAGAGTGAGGCTGGTGACCTCGCACATCTCAGAGGCTTCCTTCTAGAAACTTAGCATCTGAGCGTCAGACACAGTATCTGGGAGACCCTGGGTAAAATGGGGCTAACTAGGATCAGTGAGGTAATGTTTGTACAGGGCTTAACCCAGCACCATGTCCATGCTTCTCCACTTCCCCGCTGTGTACACTGCTATCTCCTGACTCTGGGCACGTTCACTGGCTGTCTCCCATGCCTAGCATGCTCTCTCTCTTTCTCTCCTCGTCCTCTCTGCTTCCTGGCTTCTTTCACATACTAGCTGGAGCCTGACTGGTGCCTTCCCTCTGGGATTATCTCCAGTCGCCTTTGCACATCATCTCCTCCATCAGACCGTGTGCTTTTTTAACACAGGGGATGGGTTTTTTTTTTCCTTGTATACCAAGAGCCTAGCACAGTACTTGGCAATGCATAGTGGCTTAATATATGCATGCTGACAGGGGCAGCTAGGTGGCGCAGTGGATAGAGCACCAGCCCTGGAGTCAGGAGAACCTGAGTTTGAATCTGACCTCAGACACTTGACACTTACTAGCTCTGTGACCTCGGGCAACTCACTTAACCCTCATTGCCCAACCATAAACAAACAAACAAATAAATAAATAAATGCACACCAACTGGTCGACTTTCCCACAAATCTACCCCTCTCCCAAATGGGCACTACCAGCTCCCAACCTAGGTGTGTCATCCTGGACTCCTCACTCTCATTCATCACTCAGAGACCATTAGGTGCCACAACTTGCCTACTTTTGCCAATATTGCTCAGACCCCAAACTCTAAAAGGGTGACAGAAGTGAGAGTCATTAGAGGTACTGCTCAAGGAAACACATTTGTCCCCTATCTATCACTGCGACTCTGAGGAATGAAGGAAAGCCATGGCTGGCATCTCACTGGGTGAGTGGAACTCCTCCAAAAGAAACAGGGTATGTTGAAGGGGGCATTTTCACTAATTTCTTGTAAACAAACTTAATGGTCGCTAAATAGAAATACTTCAACATATGAAGAACAAGAAAGAGAATTAGATAAGAAACTGTGAGCTTTGGTTAGGCATTTTCTTTTCCTAAGAAAGATATAGGTGGTCCTGGGAAGGTGGCAGGGAAGGATGACACAGTGTTTGGGTGAAGGTCACCAGAAGGACAAACATAGGAGATATTGTCATTGGAGCATATATACCACAGACTGTCTGGCCAGAAGTTAGTTGAATGGCTTGGGAAACAGGTCACAAGCCAGGCACTAAGGGAAGATATAGTAGTGATGGGGGACTTCCAAGATTCACATATTTGCTAAAGTTTGATCTCGATCTCTCTGTCTCTTTCCTCTCTCCCCTCCCTTTCTTTCTCTCTCCTCTCTCCATCTCCCTCCCCCTCCCTCCTCTCTCTCTCTTCCCTTCTCCCCTCCCTTTCTTCCCCTTTCCCCTCCCTTTCTTTCCCTCTTCCCTCCCTTTCTTTCTTTCTCTCTCCTCCCTCCATCTCCTCTTTGTTTCTGTCTCTCTCCCCCTCCCTCCTTCTCTCTCTCTTCCCCTCTCTCCCCTCTCTTTCTTTCCCCTTCCATCTCTCCCTCTCTCTGTCCTCCCTCCCACTCCTATCTTTCTGTTTCTGTGTCTCCTCGCTCCCCTTCCCTCCTTCTCTCTCTCTCTTCCCCTCTCTCCCCTCCCTTTCTCTCTCCTCCCTCTCTTTCCTCTCTTTCTCTGTTTCTGTGTCTCTCTCCCCCTCCCTCCTTCTCTCTCTCTCTCTCCACTCTCAAAAGCAGATCAGCTGATAAGTTCTTGACTTGCCTTAGTAATAATTTCATCCTCTTCAAAGGTAGAAGAATGAGCAAGGGGAAAATTCTCATCTGAATATTATTCTTATTAACAGGGGGAACTAGTAGCTGGGGAGGAAATGATGAAAAACACAAGGCAAAGTAACCATTCTGTCTTAAAGTCTGTGACCGAGGACAGCAAAGTCAGGTATAGACTAGTATGAATGCCTAGATTTCAGGAGAGCAGATTTTAAAAGGTTCAAAAGAAGGCTAGTGCATAGACCAACATCTTACATTGATACTAAAGTGAAGGCAAAATGGGTACATGATCTAGACATAAAGGGTGATACCATGGGCAAATTAGAAAGGGAAGGTATAATTTACTTGTCAGATCTATGAAGAGGGCAAGAATTTATGAGCAAAGATGAGATAGAGAACGTTATGAAATGCAAAATGGATCACTTTGATTACATTAAATTAAAAGGAGTGTGCACAAACAAAACCAATGCAATCAAGATTAGCAGGAAAGCTGAAAGATGGGAAACATTATTTTACAGCCAGTGTTTCTGATAAAGGCCTCATTTCTCAAATATATAGAGAACTGAATCAAATATATAAGCATACGAGTCATTCTCCCTTTGAGAAATGGTCAAAGAATATGAAGAGGCAGTTCTCAGGTGAAGAAATTAAAACTATCTACAGTCAGATGAAGAAATGTTCTTAATTACTATGTATTAGAGAAATGCAAATCAAAAATATCTGAGGGGCTACCTCACACCTATCTAACTGGCTAATATGATAAAAAACGGGAAATGATAAATGTTGGAAATGATGTAGAAAAATTGGAACACTAATGCATTGTTAGTGGAGTTGTGAACTGATCAACCATTCTGGAGAACAATTTGGTACTATGCCCAAAAAGCTACAAAACTGTGCATACCCTTTGACCCAGTAATACCACTAGATCTATATCCCAGAGATCATAAAAAAGGGAAAAGGACCCACATGTACAAAAATATTTACAGCTGTTCTTTTTATAGTGTCAAGGAATTGGAGATTCAGAGGATGCCCATCAGTTGGGGAATGGCTAAACAAGTTGTGGTATATGAATGTAATGGGATACTACTGTGCTATAGGAAATAATGAGCAGGCTGACTTACGTGAACTGATGCTGAGTGAAATGAGCAGAACCAAGAGAACATTGTACATAGTAACAACAACATTGTGTGATTATCAACTTATAGATTTAGCTCTTCTCAACAATACAATGATCCAAGACAATGCCAAAAGACTCATGATGGATAATGCTCTCCACATCTAGAAAAAAAGAACTATTGGGTCTGAATGTAGATTGAAGCATACCATTTTCATTTTTGTTGTTGTTGGCTTGTTTGTTTGTTTCTTCTTTCTTGTTTTTTTCCTTTTGTTCTGATTCTTCTCTCACAACATGACTAATGTGGAAATATGTTTAACATGATTAATGTATAACCTACATCAGATTTCTTGCTGGCTTTGGGAGGGGGGAGGGAAAGGAAGGAGTGAGAAAAATTTGGAACTCAAAATTTTACAAAAATGAATGCTGAAAACTATCTTTCCATGTAATTGGAAAAAAGTAAAATAAAATAATTTTTTAAATAAAGGTATTGGTTTAGGGAAAAAAAGACTAAAACTAGTAAGGAGCCCATGCAGTAAAATGCTCCAGGGCAAATCAGCTCAGGAGGGTTGGAAGATGCTCAAGAAGGAAGTTCTGAAGACATAAATGGGACATTCCAATGAAGAGGACAGATTCGATTTGTTTGAGAACTATGGATGCACAGGGAGTTCACCACCCAACCTAGAATCTTAGAAGAAATGGAGAACCAGATGACAGAAATGGTTGTAAGAGTGTAGCAAAGTCCTGTAGCAAGTGTCTAAAATGCTAAAGCAAAATAAAATAAAATTTAAATTAAAAAAAAAATTAAATAAAAAAATGGTAAAGCTCAGAATGACCTGAGGCTGGGGAGGGGGAGTTAAAGATACCAAAAAGCATTCCTTTAGTTATATCGGGAGGAGGATCAGGGAAGGGATGGGAATGGGTGCTTTGCTCAGGGTGGTGAGAACCCTATTAGCTGACATCAGAGAGAAGAGCTGCCTCTGTTCTTTTTTTTTTTTTTGTGAGGCAATTGGGGTTAAGTGACTTGCCCAGGGTCACACAGCTAGTAAGTATTAAGTGTCTGAGACTGGATTTGAACTCAGGTACTCCTGACTCCAGGGCCAGTGCTCTATCCACTGTGCCACCTAGCTGCCCCTCCTCTATACTTGTTATAACTGAAATTGTTAAACTGCTTTTGCTTCTGGATTGAATTTGTATCATACTATCAAAACTGATAGGGCCAGCTAGGTGGTGCAGTGGATAAAAGCACTGGCCCTGGAGTCAGGAGGACCTGAGTTCAAATCCAGCCTCAGACACTTAACACTTACTAGCTGTGTGACCTTGGGCAAGTCACTTAAACCCAATTGCCTCACCAAAAAGAAAAAAAAAAAGAATTAAAAAAAAAAAAGAAAGAAACTGATAACATGCTGTAACCAGTGGACAAAAAAACCTTATCTACCCTGAGAAAGAGGGAGTCTCTGAGCTCCCTTCTTAGGAGGGGGGTCTCCACATGATCATGTTTCTTTCTTCTTGGGACAAAATAAATTGGTATTATGTTTTCCTGTCTGTCTCTGATCTGGGTTATCCTATAGGAGACATTATGTTCTCTGATCTGGTTTTGTTTTGTGGGAGCCATGTCTCGGTTTATTATTATTAATTTTTGTAGGAGATATTATAAAATTGACTTCTCCAATCTGTTTATTATTTTATAGGAGACAGGCAGATAAAAACTATATTTAATTTTCATTGGAACAAAAGATCACAAAGGGCCGACAGAGTTAAGACTCAAGATCAGTAAGGAAATAGTTGCTTTTGATCACGCAGTCCAGGGGAACTTCGTCTTTCATTCCTGAAGAGATCTGGAAGCTGTGATGGACAAGCCTCTCTCAGTGATATCTGAAAACTGGTGGAAATGGGCAGTGTTGCAAAATCAGAAGGGGCAAATGTGGTCGTGATTTTCTTTTCTTTTTTTTGTTTTGTGGGGCAATGAGAGTTAAGTGACTTGCCCAGGGTCACACAGCTAGTAAGTGTCAGGTGTCTGAGGCTGGATTTGAACTCAGGTCCTCCTGAATCCAGGACCAGTGCTTTATCCACTGCACCACCTAGCTGCCCCCTGGTCATGATTTTCAAAGAAGGAAGAGAACAGAATCTGGGAATTATAAGCCAGGGGTTTGACTTCGATTCCTAAAACATTTCTACAGCAGCTCCCTAAAGGGATAGTTATCTAAAAAGGATGATAATGGAGATTACAAAGAGCTCATACAGTTCCATCAAGAACATGTCATAGTCTGATATCCACAGCACATAAGGAATGGATTCGAATGCATAAGAAAAAATAGATAAAGGGATCAAGTGAAACAATATTTGTAAAGTGCTTAGCATAGCTCTTGAAATGTGCTAGGTGCTATATAAAAGCTGATTCCCTTCCTTTTTCCTTCCCCTTCAAAGGATTTGAAGAGTTCATTTTCAAAGGAAAAAATTCAAACTATCAACAAACATATGCACAAATGCCCCAAATTGCTCTTAATTAGAGAAATGCAAATGAAAACAACTGTGATGTTCCACTTCACACCCATCAGATTGGCAAAAATGACCAAAAGGGAAAATGATAAATACTGTAGGCACTCGGTGTGTTGTTGGTAGAACTGGAATGGGTCTGGCCATCTTGAAAAGCAATTTGAAATCTATCCCTCTAAGTCATTAAACCATGCCTACCTTTGGACCTACACCCCAAAGAGATCAAAAGAAGAAGAAAAGGATCCATAGGTACACAAATATTTTGTAGCTGTCTTTTTGTCATAGTAAAGACTGGAAATGAAAGGGATGCCCATTAACTGTGGAATGGCTGAACAATTAGAGACATGAATGTAATGGAATATTAGTGTGGCATTAGAAATGCCTGAAGGGGGGCAGCTAGGTGGTGCAGTGGATAGAGCACTGGCCCTGGAGTCAGGAGTACATGAGTTCAAATCCGGCCTCAGACACTTGACACTTACTCGCTGTGTGACACTGGCCAAGTCACTTTACCCCAATTGCCTCACCAACCCCCCCCCCCGAAAAAAAAAAAACCCCAAACAGAAATGCCTAAGAATATTTCAGAGAAACCTGTGAAGACTTTCATGAATTTATATTCAACAAAGTGAGGAGAACCTGGAGAACAATTTCTAAACTAACAACAATTTTGTAAAAGTAATCAACTCTGAAAAACTTAAGAATTCTGATTAATGCAATGTCTCCAGAAAAATCAGTGAGGAAACATGAGATTGACTTTCTGCTAGAGAGGGAACAGCTTTCAGGTGGTGAATGTGATAGACATTTTCAGACATGGCCAATTGCAGATGGATTTTGTTTGACTGATTATTTGATAAAAGGAGTTTTTCCTTCCTTCTTTCCCTTCCTTCCTTCCTTCCTTCCTTCCTTCCTTCCTTCCTTCCTTCGTGGGACAGAAGAAGTCTGGGGGAGGAGAGGGCTATTGATAAGATTATTAAAATTTTTAAAAGATGAACCCCCCCTTCCTTTTGGGGCAAAATTACTAAAATGGGAGATGGAGAGAATGCTGTGAATGTAGCTTATGAAGCATTGGGTGAAACAGCCCACACAAAATGTTTTTGCAGCAAAGATGGAGAGATGTGGACTACAGGATACTACAGTCAGATGGCTTCAGAGATGGTTGGCTGATCTGACTCAAGAAGCAGTTGTTTTTTGTTTTTGTTTTTGTTTTTTTTTGGTGGGGCAAGGAGGGTTAAGTGACTTGCCCAGAGCCACACCGCTAGTAAGTTTCAAGTGTCTGAGGTGGATTTGAACTCAGGTCCTCCAGAATCCAGGGTTGGTGCTCTATCCACTGCTCCACCTAGCTGCCCCCAGCAGTTGTTTATAGTTCAACAAAAACAAGGTGAAAAGTCTCCAGTGGAGTGCTTCAGGGAGCTATTTAGGGCTCTAGGCTATTTCATCTATGACCTCAAACTCAGAGATAGCACCAAGTGGGGAGGGCTGGGTGGTGCTCTGGATGATGGTCACAACCCAAAAGATTCTGATGGGCTCAAAAACGGGCTTAAGCTAAAAAGATGAAACTCAGTAGGGATCAATGTAAAATCATCGCCTTGAGTATAATCGAGGTGACAAGGAAAAGATAAGAGGGGCCGTGGTGAGTTGGCAGTTTATCAGAAAATGATCCGGGGGGCATAATGAACCAAAAGCCCAAAATAAATCAATAGAAGGAGTCAATAGAAGCCTAGTGGGGCTCTGTGGGGAGAGCCAAGGACCAGGAAGGAGAAGGGGACAACCCAGTGTACTCTGCTCATCTGCTGATCTGGAGTATTCTGCTCAGGTGTAGATGAAGACAGTAGTAAACCAGAAGAGATCCCAACTGGAGGAAACCAAGATGGTAGAAGGCCTCCAGGTCATGTCACAGCTAGAGGACTTCAGCCATTTAGTGTGGAAAAGGGAAGACTCAAGGGGAATGGAGAGTGCCCGAGGACAGGCAGGAGGAGGGAGCACCAGAGGGCAGAATGCTTGCCAGGCTCCCCAAGGAGAAATGACTTGTCCAAGGTCTCAGGGCTGCCTCCCAAGGCAAAGGGCTCCACTCATCGGGGGTCTTTAAACAGGGGCTGGGGGGCTGCTTGTTGGGGCATTCCTACTGGTGAGGGGATGAGTTAGGGGGCTGTGGTCCAGGGCCCTGGACATTCTGGAACTTTTCAGACTGTGCCGCTCCTCTCCTCTCCCCTCGCCCAGGCACAACCTCCTTGCTCCCCCACCCCAACCGATGATCTGGATTTTAGACTGAGTTGCCTTCCCTCTCCAATCTGTCCTCTGCTCTGCTGCTGACATGTGGGTTTTCCTAAAGCATAAAGACCAGTCCTCCCCACCCCCTACTCAGGAGTCTCCAGACACTCCCTGTAGACTCAAAATCTAGACTTTTCGGTTTGGTATCTACAGCCGTTCACAGTGTGGCACCAACCTACCACTCCTCCTGCACTCCAGCCAAAAGGGACAACTTGCTGCTGCCAGAAGCACTGGGCCCAGTTCCTGCCTCCTTCCCTTTGCCTAGGCTGTTCCTCCAGCCTGGGATGCCTCCCTCCTCCCCCTGACTCAACTCTAGTACCACCCCTTCCCTACAAAAGGCTTTTCCCCTTCCCAGGGATGTTACTTTGTAGTTTCTTTAGCTACTTTGTAGGTTTCCTTCCCTTGTGCACAGAATGGAGGCAGCTCAGGGTGGGGGCACAGGGACGTGTTGGGGACAGTTTGGGTCTAGTCCTGTACCCTTGGTACCTAGCACAGTGCCTGGCTCATCGCGGGATGTTAGTACTCTCTTGAGGAATGAATGAATGAATGGATGGTCCTGTGGGGACAACGTGTAAGAGGCTGGGGGTACACTGCCGGTGAGGGGCTGGTTGGGCCCCTGGAAGGGTTGCTTGTGTGTAGGGTGGGGTGGGGTGGTAACAGTGTAAGGCAGGGATTGGGGGGCCTAGTGGGAGAGAGGCTGGGGGATTGGGGGAGAGAATGGCCCTGGTTTAGCCACTTGGGGGTAAGGGCTGCAGCGGACACTGGGGCTGGTGGTAATCGAGGGCTGCATGGGGGGAGGGGCTGGTGATCACGTTGTGGGGCGGCCCCGGTGGGGGCACATGGAAGGGAGAGGGGCTGTCAGGCTTAGGGCAGACCCGGGGCTCAGGCTGGGGGAGGGGGGGAGACTGCCTAGGCGCTTTCCCTCCCCCTTCCTTCTCTCCCCCCTCCCCCCACGCCTTAGACCTTCAGCAGCTCCACGACGAGGGCTTTCTCCTCCTCCCGCATCTGCCTCACGGACAGGTGGTCGGGGGCCATGTCACCCCTGCGGGCACCCCCTCGGCCCCGGGAGCTGAAGGTCCGTCTACCTGCGGGAGAACGGGAGGGAAAGCCCCCCCCGCGGATTCGATAATGGTTCCTTCCTGAACTGTCCTCCCCCTCTCTTTGGAGATAATAGTATCTCCCTCAGCGACCTCAGGCAGCACATGGCCCCCTCTCCAGCAATGGGACGGCCCAGCCGCCCTCCTCCCCTCCACCCCAGTAAGCAATGGTCGCACCCGCCCGGCTCCTGCAGGGGGCGGCCACCTCTCCCACCTGATTTAGGCTCAGGCCCCTCCACCCAAAAATGGATCCGCTCAGTCCAGGACACCCCACCCCGCCCTCGCCATCTTGGGGACGGAACACTCCATTCTGGACGTGGGGGGGCACCTGCCTGGCCCATGAGGGAGTGGGGGGGGTGGGAAGGGTCAGCTGGAGAAGCTGCGGGGTGGGGGAGCATCTTTCGATTATAATCCCAAACCCTGAAGTGGTGCTTTGAGATCCATTTAGCTCATCCTAGCCCCCCTACCCCATCCGACAGAGGAGGAAACTGAGGCACGCCTCCTCTGTACCCCGAGAAATGACTTGCCCAAGGTCTCAGCGCAAGCTCATGGACAGAGTGGGGGTGCACCGAGCCCCAAAGGGGAGCAGCACTCACCAGACTCGGGAGCCTCAGAGCAAGCATCCTCACCATCCGTTCCCACCCCGGGGATTGGGGTTGCTAGGCAACTCCTCAAGGGCGTTCATTGGCTGGGGCTTCAAGAGTGGGGCGCCCCAAGTCGTGCATCCACCCCCGCCGTCAGCCCCAGGGAAATCTCATGGGTCAGTTTCCCAGCTGCAATGGCAGGGTCGCCTAAGCACTGGCCCGAGACCCCCTCCAGCCCCCCCCATAATGACAGCACTTTAGGCTTAGACATTTAGCTCTTTATTTTACAGAATGGGAAACAGAGGCCCCGAAAGGGAAGAGCTTGGCCGGGTGACCCAGCACCCCACGAGAGCTTTGCGGGGGGGGGGGGGTCCTCTTTCTAAAAGGACATTGATTAATAAACGCTGGTCGGACCCGCCTGGCTGCTTCTGTTCCAATCCCAATGAAGGGGGGTGGGGGCAGAGGAGATCTCCTCTTTGTTGGTAGGGGGTCCCCCTGAGGCTGGGGTGAGTCCAGCCCCTGGGGCCTCCCTCAGAAGGTGTGTACCAGCTGTATGGCGGGCAGAGCCTGCACTATCTGAATGGAAGGCAAACCTGGCTGGGCGGCACCTCCGGGCCCAGGACCCGCCCCAGGGACAGCCTGAACCACCTGTGAGCCCGGCCCAGGGGTAGCCCCGGTGGGCACGGGGGCTGGGCTGGGCGACAACAGCTGGAGGGGGGCCCCTGGCACGTTCTCTACAAGGTCCGAGGGGGCCGCTGGGGCGCTGCGGATGATGAGAAGTTTCTGACCCTGCTGGCCGGGGGCAGGGGACTCGGCCAGGCATGGAGAGAGGGTCTCCACTCCCTGCACACAAAGCCTTGTTTCCTCACCATCTGCCCCACTCAGTACCAGGACGCTCTGCAGGCCCTCTGCTGTCTGTAATGTCTCAAAATGCACATCCTGAACCACAGTACCACCGCCACTCCCACCCCCCTCCCCAGAGCCCGCAGCTCCCCCAGGCCCAGGGGTGGCCAGCAGCTCCTCCCCCGCCCCACCCTGCACCACCAGCAGATTTTGAGCCTCTGCTGGTCCACTGGACCCCCCGGGGCTGGCCACTGGCTGGAGCTGCAGGGAAACATCTGGGGTGGGGGGCAGCGGCTGGAGCTGGACAGTGGTCACTTCCTGGGTGGGCTGGAGGGGCTGCAACTGGACAGTGGTCACTTCCTGGGTGGGCTGGAGGGGCTGCAGTTGGACAGTGGTCACTTCCTGGGTGGGCTGGAGGGGCTGCAACTGGACAGTGGTCACTTCCTGTGCAGGCTGTAGTTGTACCGTGGCCACTTCCTGTGCAGGCTGGAGGGGCTGTAATTGGACCGTGGTCACTTCCTGTGTGGGCTGGAGGGGCTGTAATTGGACTGTGGTCACTTCCTGTGCAGGTTGGAGGGGCTGGAGCTGGACAGTGGTCACTTCCTGTGCTGGCCGGAGAGACTGTAGCCGAACCCCACTTGTTTCCTGTGGCCCCACCTCTCCACTGGCCACACTCTGTAGGACAATGAGGCTTTGCCCCCCACCTCCAGCAATGCTGCTCCCACTTCCCTGCCCCCCAGCTGCCCCAGGTCCTGGGAGCCAGACCATCCCAGGCCCTTGACCCGCCCTCCCACCATTCTTTGGGCCCTTTCGGGACCTAGCCCCAGAGGCCGGCAGCAGGATGACCTTGGGTGGGGCTGGTGGTGGAGGAGGGGGTGTGGGTGGGGGGGGCTGGACGCTGCTGGGGATGAGTTGGAGGCCCTGTGCCGTCTGGACAAGGAGGAAGGTCTGTGAGTTGGCCGGACTGGGCCCGGCTTCTAGCGATAGCGTAGCCTGAAGGTGGGGGACAACGTGGACGTCCTGGGTGGCGGCGGCGGGGGCAGGGGCCGGGGCATGGGTCCGGAGGTGGCGCTGGAGGTAGGCGGCCATGACAAAGCCTCGGCCGCAGATGGTGCAGGCAAAGGGCCTCTCTGCCGAGTGAGTCCGCTGGTGGAGCAGCAGGTTGGAGGAGTGCGTGAAGGTCTTGGGGCAGAGCGGGCAGCGGAAGGGCCGCTCGCCCGTGTGCACCCGCTGGTGCTGCCTTAGGTTGGAGGTCTGCGCGAAGCTCTTGCCGCAGACGCCGCAGGAGTGCGGCCGCTCCCCCGTGTGCACGTGCCGGTGACGCCGCAGGCACGAGGTATTGCGGAAGGCCTTGCCGCACTCCCCGCAGGGGTAGGGCCGCTCCCCAGAGTGCAGGCGCAGGTGGTACTGGTAGTGGGAGGACCACTTGAACGTTAGGCCACACTGGGCACAGGTGAAGGCCCGCAGGCCCGTGTGCACGCGCTGGTGGATGGCAAGCAGCGAGGAGCGCTTGAAGGCCTTGCCGCACTCCCCGCACGGGTAGGGACGCTCGCCAGTGTGGTCCCGCATGTGATAGCGCAGGCCAGAGGAGCCCTTGAAGGCCTTGCCGCACTCAGCACACTTGTAGGGTCGGTCGCCAGCGGGGGCCAGCCCCGGGGCCGGGGCCTCCTGGGGACAGGTGACCTCAGCCGCTTCGGCCTGCGGCAGAGGTCGCCCGGCCGCAGCCTCCTCTGCGTGGGCCCGCTGGTGGGCCAGGAGGCTGGCCAGCTGGGGGAAGGCCCGGTCACAGCCCCCACAGCGGTAGGCCGGCGCCCCGGCCGGCCCGTGGCTCTGTTGGTGGCGAGACAGGCCGGCTGCGGTCTTGAAGGCTTTGCCACACGGCGAGCAGGTGAAGGCTGTGGGCTGGGTGGCGGCCGCCTCCACCCCGGGCCCCGGGCAGGGCTGGTGCTCCAAGAGCAGGGTCTCACTGGCGAAGGCCAGCTCGCAGCCCCCGCAGCGGTAGACCAGCTCCACCGTGGTCTCGGCGGCGGCCAGGAAGAGCTCGGGCACCACGGGGGCAGGGGGGGGCGGCGGAGGCGGCGGCGGAGGGGGTGGGGGCGCCTCAGCGGCCGCGTGGGTCTGCAGGTGGCGCTGGAGGTAGGCATCGGAGGCAAAGACTTTGCCACAGGGCTCGCAGCGGTGCGTGGCGGCGGCCGCGGCCGGGCCGTGGGTCCGCTGGTGGAGCAGCAGGTTGGAGGAGTGCGTGAAGGTCTTGGGGCAGGCGGGGCAGCGGAAGGGCCGCTCGCCCGTGTGCACCCGCTGGTGCTGCCGCAGGTTGGTGCTCTGGGTGAAGCTCTTGCCGCAGACCCCGCAGGGGTAGGGCCGCTCGCCCGTGTGCACGTGGCGGTGACGCCGCAGGCTGGACGAGTTCTTGAAGGCCTTGGGGCAGTCCGGGCACGGGTAGGGCCGCTCGCCCGTGTGCTGGCGCAGGTGGTACTGGTAGTGCGAGGACCACTTGAAGGCCAGGCCGCACTGCGCGCATGTGAAGGCGCGCAGACCCGTGTGCACGCTGCGGTGGATCTGCAGCAGGGACGAGCGCTTGAAGGCCTTGCCGCAGTCCGGGCAGGGGTAGGGCCGCTCGCCCGTGTGGCCGCGCTGGTGGTACAGTAGGGCCGAGGAGCCCTTGAAGGCCTTGGGGCAGTCCGGGCACTTGTAGGGCCGCTCCCCGGTGTGCGTCCGCTGATGGTGCAGCAGGCGGGACGACCACTTGAAGGACTTGCCGCACTCCCCGCACTCGTACTGGGCCGGGGCAGGGGGGGGCCCGGGAGGGGGGGCCGCCTGCTCCCCCGGCTCCTCCGCAGGCGGGGCCGGAGCCATGTCCAGGTGGGAGCCCACCATGGCGCCTGCGGATCAGACGGGCAAGAAGCAGTTATTAGGTGCCTACTGTATACCAGGGGAGGAAGGCGGGCCAGGGAGATGGGGGAGGGGCATGGCTTCTGGGAAGAATCAGAAAAGCCTCTGGGGGAGGTGGGGCCACATAGGGGAGGGGGTGCCCAGGCACAGGATCCTGGTGGGAGATGAGCTGTCCCCCGAGGGGAATGGGAAGAGGGCTGGAGGGTTAGCGTTATCCAGAAGAGGAAACTGAGGCACGCAGAGAACGGCACACAGCCTCGTGGAGGTTTCTCCCCTCGCTGGGCCTCAGTTTCCACTTCCACAAATATGACCATGGGTCACAGGCTTACCCTTATTCACCTTTAACCCTCTGGCCCCTTTAAGAATCTGATAGGCGCCTTTAAGAGGGCAAATTATTTTCCTGCCGACCAATGAAAGGTTTGTGGGGAGAGACTCCCCTTTAAGAACAGACTGCGGACGTCTGTTTTAGTCCCGCCCCTTCCTGTCACATCGGCCACGCCCTTCCAGGTCCCCTTCCTCCCTCCTCAACACCCCCTCCACCATCGGTTTTCTCCTTTCCTTGGTTTCTTACCTGGGACCTCGGGGGGAGGGGAAACGGGGGACCCTGAAGCGGGGAATGTCGGGAAGATGGGAGTTCCGGGAGGGTCGGGGAGGGAGAAGAGCCTCCCAAAGGCCCCGGCGCGAGGCAGCCAAGCTTGATCGGCGGCGGCCGCGCACACAAACTGCCTCCTTCATGCGTCACCGCGCATGCGCAAACTTGATTGGCCGCCCCGCGGACCTCTGGGATTGGTAGTCTCAGCAGCTCTCACTGGGCTGCAGTACGCATGCGTGATACCAGTTTCCGCGTCCAGACCACCTAAATTGTTAAGCTCCACCCCGCCGCGGATCTAATCAATGCGCACGCGCATTTTCCCAGTGGCCGCCGCCGCGGCGCCTTCAGAGACTTGTGTTTCTTCATCACTCAGTCCCTTGCGTCAGCGCGCGTGCTCACTTGCGAGTTACTGTCTCCCGCTTGGGTCTGAAATCTTGTGTACCTCCGACGCATGCTCACCCCGTGATGCGAACTGACTTAAGGGCCACTGCGCACGCGCCTTTCTCAGTTTCCGAGATTGTGCGCCGCTGCCCCTGTGCATTCTGGGACTTGTAGTTCTTGTAAAGGACCCTCTAATCAGCAGGCTCCCCAGACAATCCGCTGGGGCTGCGGGTGGCCGGGTTCCTGGAGCTCCGTGCTCCAGGACAAAGTTGCTGGCTCAGGAGGAGGCCACGTTGGGCCTAGATGCCTTTGAGTTGGTGACAGGGACCCGGATAAACCACCTGGGAGGCCACTCCCCGGATAATTCGCGGAATTCTTTAATTCTAAGAATGCTAAAAATTCAGCCAAAGTGGGAGTTCCTGGCCCTGGGCGGGTATGAGATGAGCTGCGCTCCAAGGATGGGAGTCTAAAACCTCCTAGGACTCTACTCCCTCCCCCCCTCTCCCCACGCTTCGTGTGTACACGAATACCTCCAGATACTCGCCAACTCTAAATTAGAAGCAAAAAAAGTCTATGTCTAATGGCTATAATTGTGGCTGCTAGGTGGCCTCACGGTGCACGGAGTGCGGCTGGGCCCAGAGTCAGAAGGCTCATCTTCTCGAGTTCAAATGCGACCTCAAACATTTACTAGCTGTGTGACCCTGGGCAAGTCACTTTACCCTGTTGGCCTCAGTTTCCCCATCTGTAAAATGAGCTGGAGAAGGAAATGGCAAGCATCTCTGCCAAGAACACACCAAATAGGGAACAACAAAAAATATCTACAGTCGGGGGAGCCCCCCCACACCCCGAGCTCTGACTAGAGCCCACCACTTGGAGAAAAGACTTCGAGCTTGCACCCTTCCAATGCCACGTTTGCGCTGGTCTTTTCTGCGCTCCTCTTGACAAAGGACGTGAACATTTGCCACTTTTCCACTGTCCCCACATCAGTGGTGGGGATGAGGTTGGGGGGAAGAAAGGACAGCTCACTGAGCCAGGAGGAGTTGCCTACTCAGTAGACCTCAGGAGGAAGAACTGGCCCATGCTGATCTGTATCTGGCCACTGGACCCAGATGGTTCTGGAAGAGAGAGGGAGGCTGGTGACTTTGCACAGCCCAGCCTCAATTAAATCCAATTCGCTTGCAAGTCAAGACATTACCTTGCTGTTATCATTGGTCCTCTTCAAGAACCGAGCACAAACAACAATGCCTTCTCTCCTGAAAATCTAGCCTGGTTTGGAACTTTTTCTCTGGGACTTCCAGTGTTGGGGCATGAGAAACTTTTCCTCTCTCACATGCTCATCAGTCTTCTGCATCTTAAACTCTTTCCCGTGTGTGGAGGAAATAAAGAGCTGTCCTCTACCTGCTCTGTGTTGTACATGACGTGCCCTTCTGCTGCACTTATTGGGAAGACCTAGGCATGAGCCAAAACTGATGTGGCTTCCCCGAGGGAACTGGGATGGAGCATGAAGAGCCAGAGAGTTGGAGAAAAGGAGCCTTCTCCTTCTCCTCAGAGTGCAGCCCTCCCCAGGACTGAATCTGATCTGAGTGATTGAGTCAGGAGTTGACGGCCCCCTTAAGGAGAGAGGGGGTCTCCAGTTGTATTCACACTTGCCTTCCAGATGCTTCTCCCAATGCCCCCAGCTGTCTGTTCTCCCATACCCCTATGACTTGTAATGATTCAGTACATGTATTTAATTTGCAGCATATATTTGCTTTTCTGAGTATGGTGTAACTTCCTTGCAGAAAGAGATAACTTTTGTCTTTTCTTACGTAGGGAGGACAAAATTTAATTGAATCGAGAGTTGAGTTGAATAAAGATTCTCCCCATGTGCACAAGGGATCTGAGTCCTCACCCCTAAAAGTTACCTCAGGAACTTTAGGAGGGGAGATATGTGCACTGAACATTCAGGGGAGACACCCGTGGCCGTGGTAGCTCATGCTCCTCAAGTGGCTTCCAACCTCCAACCTCTGACACTGCTGAGCCACCAACAGAGCCCTCAGGGCTCCCTGGGACAAAGCAGGGACCAGCTGGAGTATAAAAAAATAAACTAATGTACTTAAATATTCAAACACTTTATCACGCCTTTTCTTTTCTTTTTCTTTTTTCTTTTTTTTTGCAGGGCAATTGGGTTTAAGTGACTTGCCCAGGGTCACACAGCTAGGTGGCAAAGTGGATAGAGCACCGGCCCTGGAGTCAGGAGGACCTGAGTTCAAATCCGACCTCAGACACTTGACACTTACTCGCTGTGTGACCCTGGGCAAGTCACTTAACTCTCATTGCCTCACCAAAAAAAATAAAAACAAAAAAAAATATTGAAAGCTGGTGGTTTCACATAACTTTTATTTCCCAATATATCTCTCCCCTCATCATATTTCCTGGTCTCTATGGCACACATCCCATTACATTTCTCTACCTCTGCTTGTTCAGCTGCTCCCCGCTGGGTGGGCATTGATTGCCTTGTCAGTTCTTTGCTACCACAAAAAGGTCTGAGTATTTTGGGGACCGTGGGACCTTTTTTTCTGCCAAGGCCTCCCTTAGGGTATATTCCTTGCCATGGACTTGGTGGGTTAGAGGGCATGGATATCCATTTTTAAAAGCCTGTTTTCACATTTCTTTCCAGAATGATTTGACCCATCCGTAGCTCCACCAGGGTATGAGTGTGCCTGCTGTTCCACAGGTCTTCCTCATCTTTCATCGTCTTTGGCAATTTGCTGGACATGAGGCAAATCCTGATTTGAATTTGTATTTCTCCTTTTATGAGTGATTTAGAGCACTCTTTCCTGTGGTTGTGAATAGTTTCACAGAATCACAGAAGTGGAGCCTTGGAAGAGACTAATAGGGATTAGAATTGCCCAATCTGCAAGAAAAACCACTGAGGCATCTGTGTGACCCTGGGCAAGTCACTTAACCCTCATTGCCCTGCAAAAAAAAAAAATCAAACTGATTAATCCTGATTGGAATAGAGTAGGGGTCCAAATGAATTATTTCTCACAGACTCTTGTGGATATCTGGTCTAAGCCAAATGGGAATGGAATCCCAGCAATAAGACGGCCGCCAAGTGGGTTGTTCAGTCTTTGTTTGAAGTCAGTCAAGGGGAGGAAGCTCCCCCCCCCCATCCCCTGCACCTCTCCAGGCAGGCCATTCTAATTTTGGACAGCTCCAGTTCTTGGAAAGTTCTTCCCCATATCCACTCCAAATCTGCCTTCTGGGGCCAAGGATGAGCCTCATCCCTCCTCCAGGTGACAGCCCTCAAGTACTTGCTGCCTCCCATCATGTCTTCCCAAGGCCTTCTGTTCTCTGCATTAGATGTGCTCAGTCCTTTCTACCAGTCCCACAAGATGTGGACTCAGGGCCTTCTTAATCTGCTGTGCTCAGACTGAACATAGTTCTCCATCCTGTGGATGTGGTCTGCCAAAGACAGAGGACAGTGGGATAATCGCCTCCCTATTCCTAGAAGCTTTGCCTCTCTGATTGTAGCCCAAGTTAGTATTTCATTGTTGTTGTTGTTTTTTTCCCATGACACCTCACTGCTGCAGGGAATTGAGCTTGTGGTCCACTAAAATGCCCAGATCTTTTTCAGAGCAATTAGTATCAAACCATATCTCTCCAATCTGGTACTTCTGTTTTTTGGTTTTTTGGTTTTTTAAGTGAGGCAATGAGGGTTAAGTGACTTGCCCAAGGTCACACAGCTAGTAAGTGTTAAGTGTCTGAGGCCGGATTTGAACTCAGGTCCTCCTGACTCCAGGGCCAGTGCGCTATCCACTGTGCCACCTAGCTGCCACCAATCTGGTACTTCTGAAGGAGATTAGGAAAAAAAATACAGGTATAAGACTTTACATAGATACCTATTGAATTTCATCTAATTAGATTCAGGGGGCAGCTAGATGGCGCAGTGGATAGAACGCTGGCCCTGGAGTCAGGAGTACCTGAGTTCAAATCTGGCCTCAGACACTTAACACTTACTAGCTGTGTGACCCTGGGCAAGTCACTTAACCCCAATTGCCTCACTAAAACAAAAACAAAAACAAAAACAAAAACTAATTAGATTCAGTTCTGTACTCTAGCCAAAATCATTTTAGATCCTGGCTCTGTCATCTAGTATGTTAGCTCACCTTGCTAGACCATGGCATCTCTGCATTTATCAAGTCACTGAAATATTCAATGACAGAGGGCCAGGGAAAGATCCCTGAGGCCCTCCAGTGGAGACCTTCCTGTGAGTCTTTCTATCTGAATCAATCCAATGATATTATATATCCCCTAGTCTAAGTCATTCCATCTTTTCTGCAAGAAGAGCATGAGATAATGTTATCAAAAGCTTCACAAAAATACAGGGAAACTATCCACAGCATTTTCCCACCTACTAGCTTAAGGCAGCTGGGTGGCACAATAGATAGAGCAGTGGACTTGGAGTCAAGAAGACTCATCTTCCTGAATTCAAATCTGGCCTCAGAGTAGCTGGGTGGCCCTGGGCAAGTCACTTCACCCTGTTTGCCTCAGTTTCCTCATCTATAAAATGAGCTGGAGAAGGAAGTGACAAGACTACTCCAATATCTCTGCCAAGAAAACCCCAACTAATGTTGATGGTACTGTGTACAATGTTCTCCTGGTTCTGCTCATCTCACTCAGCATCAGTTCATGTAAGTCCTTCCAGGTTTCTCTGAAATCTGCCTGCTCATCATTTCTTACAGCACAATAGTATTCCATTACATTCATATACCACAACTTGTTCAGCCATTCCTCAATTGATGGGCATCCCCTCAATTTCTAATTCCTTGCCACCACAAAAAGAGCAGCTAAAATATTTTTGTACATGTGGATCCTTTTCCTCTTTTTATGATCTTTTTGGGAAAAAGACCTAATAGTGGCATTGCTGGGTCAAAGGGTATGCACACAGCTTTATCGCCCTTTGGGCATAGTTCCAAATTGCTCTCCAGAATGGGTGGATCAGTTCATAGGTCTGCCAACAATGCATTAGTGTTCCAATTTTTCCACGGCTTCTCCAACACTCATTATTTTCCTTTTTTTGTCATATTAGCCAATCTGACAGGTGTCAGGTGGTACCTCAGAGTTGTTTTAATTTGCCTTTCTCTAATCAATAGTGATTTAGTGCATTTTTTCATGTCAATAGATAGCTTTGATTTCTTCTTCAGAAAACTGCCTGTTCATATCCTTTGATCATTTCTCAATTGGGGAATAACTTGCATTCTTATAAATTTGATTTA
Organism: Dromiciops gliroides; assembly: GCF_019393635.1. Taxonomy (NCBI): domain Eukaryota; kingdom Metazoa; phylum Chordata; class Mammalia; order Microbiotheria; family Microbiotheriidae; genus Dromiciops; species Dromiciops gliroides. The sequence continues at coordinate 661,252,286 of NC_057863.1, read as the reverse complement.
ATTCCCTATATATTTTAGAAATGAAGTCTTTATCAGAAATTCTGGCTGTAAAAATTGTTTCCCAGTTTTCTGCCTCCTTTCTAATTTTGGCTGCATTGCTTCTATTGGTACAAAACCTTTTAAATTTAATGTAATCGAAGTCTTCCATCTTGCATTTCATAATATTGTCTGTCTTTTGTTTGGACATAAATTGTTTTCTTCTCCATAGATCTGAGAGGTAAATTATTCCCTCCTCTCCTAATTTATCTATGGCATCACCCTTTATTTCTAAATCTTGACCCATTTTGATCTTATTTTTGTATAAGGTGTAAGATGTTGGTCTATACCTAATTTCTGCCATACTATCTTCCAGTTTTCCCAGCAGTTTTTGTCAAATGCTGAGTTCCTATTCCCAGAAGCTGGAGTCTTTGGGTTTATCAAACAGTAGATTACTATAGTCATTTACTACTGTGTATCCTGTGCCTCACCTATTACATCGATCCTCTACTCTATTTCTTAGCCAGTACCAAATTCAACAAATGATTATGAAGCTTCTCCCACGGATCAAGCATGTTACTAGGAGCACTGGGGGTACAGAGACAAAATATGAATTCTCTGCCTTTGTGGAATTCACATTTTCATGGGGATGAAGTGGTGGTAGTGACAGATACAACGTACACACAGAGAAGGAAATAAAATATAGCTACTAAGTTACTTAAGATTCAAGAAGGTGGAATGACTAACAGCAAGAGGGCAGAGTTGGGGTGAGCTGCTCTCTCTGCTTGTTTTCTCTCTTCATTTTCCAAGTGAACCATGACATGGCAGTGATGTCATGACTTGTAGTGAATTGGATTTAAGTGAGGGAGGGCTGTGCAAGGTCACCAACCTTACTCTTTCTCCAGAACCATCTGGGTCCAGTGGCAAGATATATATCAGGATGAATGGAGATGGCCCTGGATGTTTAAGGCAATTGGGGTTAAGTGACTTGCCCAGGGTCACACAGTGAATAAATGTCTGAGGTGAGATTTTTACTCAGGTCCTCTTGACTCTGGGGCCAGTGTTTTATCCACTGTGCCACCTAGCTGCCCCCCTCTCTCTGCTAGCCTACCCCTGAGGTGCCTTCTGCTGGATCCACTGCATTTCAAAGTTTCTGGTATTTCATCTACCTTAGATCACAGCTTCAGGGCTTTTTGTCCAGACCTCAGCCAGTCTTGAGGCATTTAAAAGTCTCTTGAATTGATCTTTTCTTCTGTCCCCCTACTCTTTTCCCCAAATTATTTTTTCCTATTTTTCCTAAACTATTATTTGAGGTGTGGTTATATTAATTGTAAGTCCAGTCATTTCTTGGTTACCCACATGGATACCTGAAAACCATCCTCGGAGTTATACTGAGCAAAACTGTCCCAAACAGGGATGCAATGTGGTAAGGAGTTTCTTTTCTTTTTCTTTCTTTCTTTCTTTTTTTTTTGGTGGGGCAATGAGGGTTAAGTGACCTGCCCAGGGTCACACAGCTAGTAAGTGTCAAGTGTCTGAGGTCGGATTTGAACTCAGGTCGGATTTGAACTCAGGTCCTCCTGAATCCAGGGCTGGTGCTTTATCTACTTCACCACCTAGCTGCCCCCAGGAGTTTCTTTTCTAACTAATTTTTTTTTCTTGGTGGGGCCATGGGGGTTAAGTGACTTGCCCAGGGTCACACAGCTAGTAAGTGTCAAGTGTCTGAGGCCGGATTTGAACTCAGGCCCTCCTGAATCCAGGGCTGGTGCTTTATCCACTGCGCCACCTAGCTGCCCCCCAGGAGTTTCTTTTCAATACCTGTAATTTTCCCTGTACTTGTTGTGTCCTTAGAAACTTTAGGGATCCAGACTGAAAGGAGTTAGGTGAGGCTGGTTATCTTCTCCTGGGCAGCTAGGTGGCCCCAGGATAGAGGGCAAAGCTTGGAGTCAGGAAGACATAGTTTAAATCCTGCCTCAGACCCTGGCTACTTGACCCTGTACCTACCTCACAGGGCTATGGTCAGTAGCAAGCGAGTTAGCATATGTAAAGCACTTTGCAAACTTTAAAGCATTTAATAAATGGTAGCTATTATCATTTCTTCCCTCTGGAAACCAAATCACAGTATTCCATGCACTTGCATATGTTTCTTTGTTTGTTTGTTTGTTTGTTTGTTTGTGGGGCAATGGGGGGTAAGTGACTTGCCCAGGGTCACACAGCTAGTAAGTGTTAAGTGTCTGAGGCCAGATTTGAACTCAGGTCCTCCTGACTCCAGGGCCAGTGCTCTATCCACTGCGCTACCTAGCTGCCCCTCCTGCATATGTTTCTTGATGGTTACTAAGTTAAAAAAAGAAACAGCCCTGGGCTGCATATGCACTTGGTAGGTAGCCTATATGATCATTTGGGGCACTACAGTAATGAAAAGTGTCTCGATTTACTTGTAGTTTGTTCCTAAAGCCCATAGGAAGGCAGTGTATCATTATATTAAGTATCCAGCCAGGGAGGGAGTATATTATCTGAGTTGTCTGCCATGCACTATATTCAAGTCACCAGTTAAGTGGTTTTGTTAGTGATTGGCTTGTTACTATGAGAAAGCCTCCTAACTCTACCATGTTGCTGTGCTTAGAGCAAGATAAAACTCACTCTTGGGGCAGCTAGGTGATGCAGTGGATAAAGCACCGGCCCTGGATTCAGGAGGACCTGAGCTCATATCTGTCCTTAGACACTTGACATTTACTAGCTGTGTGACCCTGGGCAAGTCACTTAACTTTCATTGTCCTGCAAAACAAACAAACAAACAAAAAACAACATAAAACTCATTCTGGCTGGGTCCTGAATTTGGCTTAAGGAGCTGGGGAGGAAATGAAATATTGCTCAGATTATTAAAAATTAGAACTCTATAGCCCTGTCCCCATCCTGCATTTAGAATTTCCCCTCTGTTTATCAAACTATCTTTTTCAGTCACTAGACATAAGCAATCAATCTATGGTAGCCACATTGAGAAAAAAAACAAAAGAAAAATTGTTGCGCTCACCCCATAAATAGGCCTCTGCCTCTGTCCTTCCCAAACTCCTTCCACTTACCTTTGGGGAGGTCAGGGCATTTAGGGAAAGGCCTGGAGGCATCATCACCAGCAGATGGTGAAGAGAAAATAAGAGGCAGATATGCTTGTGTTTGTGTTTGTGTTCATCTACAGTGAACAGACACAGAGAATCCGTGGGGGAAGACCTGTGTGGCCCCACTGCTGGCTCCTCACTTCACTGGGCTCTATGGCAGCCTTCAGCCTCCAGCCCTCAGGGTCTCTCCTCATTCTCCTGCCCACTTTTGCTCCTAGCCTGGCTGCTTTGGCAGCACCAGGAGCAAGAAGCTACAGCGTGTATAGCAGCCACACCTGTGTAAACTGTCTCAGCAGACAGGCTAAGCCAAGTTGTGTGTAGCCAATAAATCTCCAACCTGTCAGCGAGTTCGAGGGATATCTACCACAAGTGTGCCGAGGCTTTCCCTGATGGAACAGGTGCATGAAGGCGACTGAAGTAGGCACTGTGGAGCGCTTTGAGGATGTCAAGGGCATCCATTGTCGGTCGTCCTGACTTTTGTGATGCCACCAGACTTTAAGGACTCAGGAAGAGAGTGAGAGTAAAGACTTTGTGCAACTTTGCCTTACTGAAGTCCAATTCATGCATGACTTGAGACCACCTGTGGCCATTGGTCCTTTTCAAAAATGAAGGATGAGGGCGGCTAGGTGGCGCAGTGGATAAAGCACCAGCCCTGTATTCAGAAGGACCCGAGTTCAAATCCGGCCTCAGACACTTGACACTTACTAGCTGTGTGACCCTGGGCAAGTCACTTAACCCCCATTGCCCCACAACAAAAAAAAAAGAAGGATGAGGGGGCATCTAGGTGGCGCAGTGGATAAAGCACCAGCCCTGGATTCAGGAGGACCTGAGTTCAAATCCGGCCTCAGACACTTAATACTTACTAGTTGTGTGACCCTGGGCAAGTCACTTAACACCAATTGCCTCACCAAAAAAAACTTGACACTTACTAGCTATGTGACCCTGGTCAAGGCCCTTAACCCTCATTGCCCCACATAAAAAAATAAAAATACAAATGAAGGATGAACAACAATCTTGGCACTGATTGCTCTCCTGCCTCTAGTCTTGGTCTCCTCAGGTAGAGAGAAGTTGGAGACATGGCTACCAACACTGCCTATCAGCCTACGCTCCAAGTCTTATCCTGCCCTCGTCACTGCCTGTCTCTCACTCAGGAGTCTGCTTCTCAGTGTCCTCTGCACAGGGTCAGAGAACCACAGACCAGTTGCAAAAGCTCTTTGCTATCCAAGTTCTGAATGAATGACAGAAAATCCTGCTCCAGGGCAAAGGAAGAGTGAACCAGGAAATCCCAACCTTGTAGACCCTTGTGGAGAGATCTCAGAGACTTCCCACTATCCTTCAGTTGGGTTTTGCTCTGTCAGAATATCGCAAGTGTCCATAGCTCCCCCAGAGATGAATCACCATTGTAGAAGCACTAATTCCAGGGGCAGCTAGGTGGCACAGTGGATAATGCACCAGCCCTGGATTCAGGAGGACCTGAGTTCAAATCTGACCTCAGACACTTGACTCTTACTAGCTGTGTGACCCTGGGCAAGTCACTTAACCCTCATTGCACCACAAAAAAACAAAAAACAAAAAGAAGCACTAATTCCATTAAGTGTATCCATATGTATATAATACATGTCTATGTCTGTATACATACATACATGTTGCTTATATGTATATGTAGATACATGTATATGCATGCATAATAGATGTGTATACGTATGGGCAGATAGGTGGAACAGTAGACAGAGTGTCTGACATGATCGTATAACACATACAGTGGAATAAACTACCTTAGGAGGGGGCAACTAGGTGGCTCAGTGGATAGAGCACCAGCCCTGGATTCAGGAGGACCTGAGTTCAAATCCAGCTTCAGACACTTAATACTTACTAGTTGTGTGACCCTGGGCAAGTCACTTAACACCAATTGCCTCATCAAAAAAAACCCCAAAACCTACCTTAGGAGGGATCGAGGACTCCATTCTTGGAAGTGTGATCCTGGATGAGCACAGAGACTAATATACAGAAGCCAGGCCAGCCCCACCATGGGATCTGTCTGTCTGTCTGTCTCCTCCTTTCCCATGCCTGCACCTGCCTGAGGCCACCACTACTGGTAGGCATAAGAGGCCATGAGAAGGGGGCCCACTCAGGGTGAGGTATACAGAGGTTGGAGTGGGAGTGGCCAGAGAAGAGGTGGGGTCCCAGGGCATGGGCATCCTGGGGCCTGCTCCTTTAGTCTGCGTAGGCTGAGCCTTCCCAGCAATGAGTGGCACTCACCCCGTCCCCGGCCCCCTACACACAAGGCCTCCTGCCCTCACCTTCTAGGAAGGCTTACATTAGAGAGAAAGTCCACACAGCTCAGGGCCTGGGCCAAGGGGCAGGAACCTGGGCAGGCTCAAACTGTCCCTCAGCAAGGGAGAGAGAGCCAGAGAAAGGAACTAAGTCATGAGACCACTAAGAGACGAAAAGCCTGAGGAAGAGTACAGAGACCGAATTCTGGAAACAGAGAGACACTGAGATCGAGACCCAGAGAAATTCCTAGAATAGGAATAGTCGGCACAAAGCATTGCCCACTAAAATCGGGGGCACTCTCTTCCCCAAATTCATGCAGAGTCCAGGGGAAAAATCAGCTCAAGCTTAGAGAGCCCACGTGGCAGATGGGGTAAAACTTACTTGGATGGATGGATGCAAGTTTTTTTCTCCCTTTGTAGAGACCATGTAAAATTCCTCTTGGGGGCGTGTATTTCAATCTAATAATGATTGTGTAGTTTTTCAGTCATTTCTGACTCTTTGTGATGCCATTTGGGGTTTTCTTGGTCAGGATACTAGAGTGGTTTGCCAATTCCTTCTTCAGCTCTTTTTTTTTTTTGGCAGGGCAATGAAGGTTAAGTGACTTGCCCAGGGTCACACAGGTAGTAAGTGTCAAGTATCTGAGGCCAGATTTGAACTCAGATCCTCCTGAATCCAGGGCTGGTGTTTTATCCACTATGCCACCTAGCTGTCCCCCAGCTCATTTTACAGATGAGGAAACTGAGGCAAACAGGGCTAAGTGATTTGTCCTGGGTCACTAGTAAGTGTCTGAGACCAGATTTGAACACAAAAAGAGGAGTCTTCCTGACTTGGGTCCAGGAATTTTATCCGCTGTACCCCCCAGCTGCTCCTACCTGATAAAGATGCCAGGCAATATAGCCTCTTGTTAATTGATTAATTGGTGTTTTGATGTGGTGCCCACCCCTTATACATTTGTAAATTGCTTTCCAGCCCTTCAAGCACTCTATCAATGTCACTTATTACTGGGGAAGCTAAGGGCCCAGGGATGTGGTACAGAGGGAATACCTGAGCTCCAGCATAGGGTGGGCTCTGAGAGATTGCTGAGGAAATACTGGGCGCTTTCAGCTGGGTGGAGGCTGGGGGTGGGGGCTGAGGCATTCTTCCAGGAGAAGGCCTTTCCCAAAGGCAAAGGTCCCAGTCAATCGTTCCCCTGCTCAGAAATGTAAGAAGGGTAAAACACAGACTCTTCTGTTGGACATTTCAAGCTGTTTCTAGTTTGTTCTTAACTCACCTTTTCAGCCTAGTTTCCATTGCTCTCCTCCATGCACTGACCTATTTGTCTTTCTCTAAACAAAACATTTCAGCTCCCATCTCTAAACCTTTGTACACACTGCTGTTCTTTCTTTCTTTCTTTCTTTCTTTCTTTCTTTCTTTCTTTCTTTCTTTCTTTCTTTCTTTCTTCCTTCCTTCTTTCTTTTTGGTGGGGCAATGAGGGTTAAGTGACTTGCTCAGGGTCACACAGCTAGTAAGTGTCAAGTGTCTGAGGCCAGATTTGAACTCAGGTCCTTCTGAATACAGGGCTGGTGCTTTATCCACTGCACCACCTAGCTGCCCCCACTGTTGTTCTTTCTTTCTTTCTTTCTTTTTGGTGAGGCAATTGGGGTTAAGTGACTTGCCCAAGGTCACACATCTAGTATGTGTCAAGTGTCTGAGGCCAGATTTGAATTCAGGTCCTCCTGAATCCAGGGCCGGTGCTCTATCCACTGTGCCACCTAGCTGCTCTGCTGTTCTTTCTTGAAAAGGACCAATGACAACACAGGGTAAAGTCTTGACCGGTACGTGAATTGGATGGAAGTGAGGCAGAGTTGTGCAAAGTCAGCCTCACTCTCTCCCAGGGTTATGAAAGTCTGGTAGCAAGACAAAAGTCAGGCTGGCTGGTGATGGCCCAGGATGCAGTGCATGACCTTGGCGTCTTCTAAGACTGACCAACCTCTGAGCACCCCCAGAGCCTGCCTTAGGCTCCTTCATGGCCATTGGAACAAACCATTCTCATCCCCACCCCCCGGGGAGTCTTCCCAGGCAGGTAGATGCCCCACTAACTCACTGACGGGTGGGCTTGAGGCCTGTTGGTTACCCTCAAACAGGCGGGTTCCCCAGAATGTGGTTGCTGCCCATGCTCCAGCTTCTTGGAGATGAGAGTTGGCTGAGCGGTAGAACCCAAAAGCGGATGAGCAGCCCTCCCGTGCAGGTGTGAGCCCTCCCCGAGCACCCCAGACAGCCCTCACTTTCCGTCGTGCGGTGACTCATGTCTGGAAGGTTCTCTCTCCTTACCAACATCTCCCAGATGTCCCAGGCTTTCCTGAGGTTGCCCCCTACATGTAGCCTTTCCTAATCTCACCCTCCAATTACTTTGGATTTATTTGGCATAAATAGCTATTTACATATTGGTGCTTTTGATATTTTCCTGCCCAGGAAAACCCCAGTTGTTTTCCCGCACCCCGTGGTCCACGGGGGCAGGGTGTTTCCATTTTGTGTCTCTTACCCCAGTGCCCGGTCCGTGGTAAGCACTTAAGAAATGTCTATTGATTGATTGTGCTCAACCTTTAAGGAATAAAGGGATTTCAGCAGACAGAGATGGGTAAGCCAAGTCCATCGGAGGGCTGGGGAACAGCAAAAGAAAAGGCAAAGCAAGGACAGTGGATGAGAGTGTGACTAGAACACAGCATGTCTGAAGAAAAGCAGTGTGAGATAACATCAGAAGGGCCTTCGAGGTCACGGTAATCCCAGCCTTTCACACGTTACTTTTCAAGTGATGGGGACCAATAGGACGTCTTTGACTGGAGGATTGACTTGACCAAAGGCACACAGAGGAAGATGAGCTCGGAATCACTGTGGAGGAGTGATTGGCACACTGGAGGCAAGGAGTCCACTTAGGAGGCTACTACAATAGTGTATTCAGGAGAAGATGAGGGCCTGAACTTAAGGAAGGGCTGTGGGAGTGAACAGCAAGGGACACAAGATGCATCTTGGAAATTGAAACAATAGGCGTTGGCAAAGAACTGCACGTAGAAGATGAAGGAGAGAGAAATGTTAATGAAAATTCAAGGTTATTGGGAAGATCAGCAGACACTCTGTCCCCATCCCTCCTCCTTCCTCACTGTCACTATTGCCTTCTCTCCCTCTGTTACTGTCCCCCCTTCCCTCAATCTCTTCTTCTGCCCTGTACCCCTTATTTCTTGTCCCCTTCCCTCTGGCTCTCCCTGTTCCCATCTTTCTCTCTGTCTCTAGTCCTCTTTCTGGTCTCTCCAGCTCTCTGGCTTTATATGCTTCTCTCTTTTTTATTTTTTTGGCGGGGCAATGAGGGTTAAGTGACTTGCCCAGGGTCACACAGCTAGTATGTGTCAAGTGTCTGAGGCCGGCTTTGAACTCCTGAATCCAGTGCTGGTGCTTTATCTACTGTGCCACCTAGCTGCCCCCTTTCTATATACTTCTCAATCTCTCTCCCTTCCTTCATCTCTCCACACCCACACCTTGGACTGCCACCCCATCTTCTCAAACACTTCTCTGTCTTATAATCTCTCCATTTCTTGTTATGTCTCACTTGACCTCTCTGTTTCTCTGTGTCTCCATCTCATTTCATGTCTGGACTTTCTTTATCTCTGCATCTTTTCTCTTTAATTCTGTCTCTGACGTTCACTTTCTCTCTCCATTCCCCCATCTCTATTTCTCTGTGTGTGTGTTCCCATTGCCCTTTATCTCCACCTTTCTATTGCTCTGTTCCTTTGTCTATTTCTCTCAGTATCTCTCCATCCCTTTCTCCATATCCGTCTTCATCCCTCCGGAGCCTTTGAATCCCCATGTCTCTCTTTCTCTCTCTGACTCTCTCCAACCCTCTGCCTGTCTTTTTATATGTCTCTGTGTTTGTCTTCCATGTTTAGCCTGGAGAAGAGAAGGCTTGTGGAGACATGATAGCTATGTTCTAGAAGAAATGACATGTGGAGGGGGGAATAGACTTGGAGGTATGGGTGGCAGTTACAGGGAAGTAGATTGGGGGTGGGGTGGGCATTAGGGGGAGGGCATGAGGAAAAGCTCTCCAGCAATGAGAACTGTCCCAAAGTGGAATGGCTCACCTGGGGAGATGGTAGGTTCTTTAAACAAGGGTGGGCTGGATGCCCATTTTCTGGATATGTTGTAAGTGGGGATTTTTATTTAGGTATCAATTGGACCAGATGCCTTTTGAGGTGCCTTCTAACCCTGAGTTTCTCTGATCTCTGCCTCTCCAACTTCTGACGCTCATCGCATTGCTTCTTTTGGCCCCTTTCTGCATCTCTCTTCATCTTTTTCTCTCCATTACTGTCTTCATCTTTCCACCCCCATTTCTGTGTCTCTCCATCCCTCTCTTCCCCCATTTTTCTTCATCCTGCTACCTCTCCATCTCTCACTTTGTAGCTCTTTTTTGCCTGTCTCCATCTTTACATACTTCTCTCTCTGCCTGTTTCCAACCTTCTCTTTCATCTCTCCTTGCCTGCCTTTCTCAGTCCCTGTCTCTTTAATCCCCATCTCCATCCCACTCCATTCCTCTCTCCATTACCCTCTCCCTTCATCTATTCCTATCTCCATCTCTTCCTCTCCCTTCCTCCCCTGCATCTCTCTATCCATATTTCTTTTTCTCTGTCCATCCCTCTATGCTTCCAATCTCCATCTCTACATTCTTTTCACTGTACCACTCTCTTCTCTATCCTTTTCTGTCTCTTTTCATCCATCCTTCCTCCAGTCTTTATCCCTGTCTCTCTCCACCTCTCTCCCCTCCATCCTTCTGCCAATCTCTGACTCCAAGGTGGTCTCCCTCGGTTCCCCCATCCCCCGCCCCCCCTCTCGAAAGGGTTAACTTTGGGGAAGGGCCCGGGAGTCCCCGGATGGTGATGTCAGCGGGCGAGAGAGAAAGGACGCGGTGGTGGCGGGGGGAGGCGGAGAGGAGGAGGAGGAGGAGGAGGAGGAGGAGGAGGAGGAGGAGAGAGGGCGCAGGGGGGGGAGGGGGGGGGCCGTCGCCTGCAGCATCAGCCGCCCGGCACCTCAGACCCCCCCAGGCGGGGGAGGCCCAAGGGGGGGGGCGGGCGGGGACGGGCTGGGGAGGGGGGGGGCCCCATGGCCCCTCCTGGGGCCTGATCCCCCCGGGACAGCCCCCCCTCCCCCGGCTCCGCGGGCCCGGCCCCCTGGGGAGCCCCGGGGCGCAGGCGGGGGGTCGGGGGGCCCCGCCCGCCGCCGCCACCGGCCCCCGCCGCAGGGACAGGGACGGGGCGTCAGGCCGGTCCCGAGGGGGAGGCGGCGGCGGGCGGGGGGCCGGGACCAAGGCCGCTGCAGGGATGTCGGGGCCCAAGGAGACCGGCGGAGGCGGGGGACCAGCCTACCACCTACCGCACCCTCACCCCCCGCAGCACGCCCAGTATGTGGGGCCCTACCGGCTCGAGAAGACGCTGGGCAAGGGACAGACAGGTGAGCGGGTCAGATGCTGGGCTCCCTTGGGGGTGGACAGGGGTGGGGTGCTGACGGCCCAAGCCGAAGGTCTCCGGAGGAGCAGGGGCTGCAGTGCTGGGGATCACAAGCTAGGTACCCAGGGCCCAGGGCGGGGCAGGGGCTGGCTGCATCCCCAGGCTGGGTGGGGACTTGGGTACCAAACGCTCAGTCTCCCGGAAGGTCAGTGCCGCAGGGCTGGGGCACAGACTGCCCTGCCCGAGAGGGAGGCGGCTGCTGCCAACTCTCCGCTGCCTACCCTCCGTATGGTCCAACTTGGAGGTGGGCGAATTTTCGAAGCTGAACTCCTGGCCCAGGACCATCTGTGTGCCCTTTCCCCCTCCCCATGGCTGCCGATTTCCTCACCTCTCACTTCTGCTCTGGCCCCTGGCCTGGGCTCCTGCCACCAGAGCCCCTCCCCCCATACATGCGGCTCATTTCTGCACCTGCTCTGACCTAAGGGCCTGAGGTTGGAGGAAAAGATGAGGGATCAGGGGATTGATTGGTCTGGGGAAGGGGCGAGCTTCCATCACACAGAGTCTTCAGAGGGATGGGGCAGAGACACAGAAAATCTGAGAGGTTTAGGGTTTAGAGACAGGGAGAGATGGCTCAGGGAGACAGAGGGGCAGGGAGGGCTGGGGCAGGGAGAGATGGGTCAGGGAGACAGAGGAGCAGGGAGGGAGGGCTGGGTCAGGGAGACAGAGGGGCAGGGAGGGCTGGGGCAGGGAGACAGAGGGGCAGGCAGGGAGGACTGGGGCAGTAAAGAGACAGATGAGGGCAGAGGAGAGCGGGCCAGGGGAGTGTCAGGACAGGGTAGAGTCCATCAGGCCACAGCTGGCTGAGGGAAGAAATTAGTCAGGAGGGCTAAGGGTTAGTGCAGAGATGGCTGACAGGAGGGAGGCAGGGATGAGGTGGTTTTGAAAGAAAAGGAGTTAGAGAGACATGGGTCTGGTAGAGATATGCTAAAGGACAGATGGATCTGGTTAGAGACAGCAGGTCATTGGTGCATCAAGGAGAGACAGGCTAGAGAAAGAGTCAGGATAAGAGCAAAGGAGGCAGGGACAAGACAGCTGTCAGGGTGGCTCCAGAATGGGTTGGCCTGGGACACTTGGAGATTCCCTTCAGCCCTCAGAGTCGGTGATGCTGTGGGTCAGGGAGAGAGGGGTCACAGAGTCTCAGATGAGCCTTCTGACTTGTACTTTCCAAAGGCTCCCTCCGTGATATCCCTGATCATTGGTTAGCTTTACATGTGTGCTCGAGTTTGTGTGTTTTGGGGGTAGGAGGACCCCCTGCCATGGATGCCTCATCCCCCAGATGAGATGGGTCAAAGGGGACAGCACAACCTTGAGTTGAAAGAAAAGAGGCAGAGAGCCCAGAATGGGGGAGTGCTGGGCCCTCTGTACCCCCCCCTTAGACAGGCCACACCTCCAGCATCGTGTTCCCTTCTGGGAGCCACATTTTAGGAAGGACAGAGATTACCTGGAGGGCATCTGGAGGAGGGCAACCAGCATGGTGAAGTGCCTGAAATCTATGGGATAACCCGAGAAGATAAGAGGGAAGCCTTCCATTGGTCTGGGCAGCTCATAGACACCTACATTCAGGGCCAGAAGAGACAGTGAGCACCACTAGGAATCTTCAAGCTTCTGAAGGAGGCAGGCCAGCCAGAAACATTTCTTAAGCACTTACTTACTATGTGTCAGGCACTGGGCTTGGAGGAATTACCCTGCTCTGCTCAGCCTCAACTAGAATAACCAGAGGGAAGTTAGGCACGGAAGGAAATTGAGTCTTTCGGCTGCTGGTGGCGCCACAGTGCATAGAGCATCGAGCCTCTGTGAGTCATGAAGCCCTGAGTTCAAATCCAGACTCAGATATTTACTACTTGTGTGGCCTTGGACAAATCGTTTAAACGCTGTCTGCCTCAGTTTCCCCAACAGTATAAAGGGGATAATAAGAGCACTTACCTCCCAGGTTTGTGGTGAGGATCAAAAGAGACAATATTTGTATGTAAAACTTAAAGCCATCCAGCTTTAAGAAATGAACCCTATGATGGTGACGATGATCGATATGACAATTTGGCTGTTCCAAAATGGAGTGGGATGCCTTGGGAGACTGTGTGGTCCTTGACCTCCCTCTCTTGGAAGTCTTCAGCCACTTCTCAGGGATTTGGGGAAAAGAAATCATTGTTATACTTTGTTTCTTCATCATCTTCATTCCCCAACATTCTCTTCCTTTCACCTCCATATGGAGCCATCCCTTGTACAAAGAATACAACATAAAGTTCATCGAGGTTAGCCAACGAGAGGGGACCCACTGGAGGTGTGAGTTGGTCTAGGTGGCCTCTGAGATGCCTTTTGGGTCAAGAGAGAGATGGGTTGGGGAAGGGGAGGAGGGAGGGGCAGGACCTGGCCAGGCCGAGAAGGCTCAGGTGGCTCAGTCTCCTCCTCTTGTCCCCCCTCCCCGCAGGCCTGGTCAAACTGGGCGTCCATTGCATCACTGGCCAGAAAGTGGCCATCAAGATTGTGAACCGGGAGAAACTGTCCGAATCGGTGCTGATGAAGGTGAGGGGGCCAGGGGTGGGGGTGGGGGGAGCTCTGGGGCTGGGGAGCCTGGGGTGACCTCCACACCCCACCTGTGCCCCCCAAAGGTAGAACGGGAGATTGCCATCCTCAAGCTCATCGAGCATCCTCACGTCCTCAAACTTCACGATGTCTACGAGAACAAGAAATATTTGTAGGTATTTATAGACGGCCCCTGCCCCTCCCCTCCCCTCCTCTCCCCTCCTGGCCCCTGCCCCTGTGCCATCTAGCAGCTGACAGTGCACGGGGGCCTAGCAGAGCCTTCCCATTTCACAGCCCAGTCAATGGGACGCTTCCACCTTCCCAAACAGAGCCCAGAGGCCACTCCTGGATGCCCAAGTCCAGGTGAAGGCCAGGACGGGGCCCACAGAGGCTGGGACTGAGCCCCGAAGGCCTACACCCCCTTTCCGTCTCGGGAGGAGGCCCCAGAGAATGGGCCTTTGTCCTGGGCTCTGAGGGTGACCCAGGGAGCAGAAGGACAACAGGGGGAGGGGAAACCGACCCCCAGGTTGAAGCACAGAATCATGGGATGCTCCTTGGAGATGGCGGAGTCCCCTCCTCTTTGCCCTTTTACAGCCGAGGAAACTGAGGTCCAGAAAGGGAAACAGTCTTGCCTAAAGGTTGTCCTCCAGCTTAGCTTCTCCCGGAGCCAGATGTCTCCACTTCCAGAAACCCCAGGGTGGGTTCTGTAGGCTACTAGGCAGCCATGGCCCCAGAGGAGCATGGGAATTAGAATTCTCAATCCAGGTCTTACCCTTCCCCTCAACACACACAAAGACACACACGCACACACACACACATGCACACACACGTGTGCACACACACCCCTCTTCTATTGCTTGCCCTGAGGAGTGAACAGTGATGTAGACAGAGAGAGTACAGTTGATCCAGGGACTACGGGTGCCAGGGTTCCACCCCACCAGAGGCTAAAGAGAAATAGAACCTTATGAGAGATTAGACATATATGCTCCAAAGATTGACAGGAATTGGAATGTTTATGTTCTGTGGGCTAATGGGATTTAGAACCTTCGTACCCCAGAGCCCTTAAGAATTAGAATCTTTATCGCAAAAGGGCTGATGGGGGAGCAGAACAACTGTATGCATGCCCAGGGGCTGAAGGGATTGGAACCTTTGTGCCTCAGAAGCTAGGAAATACATAGTTTTCAGGGGAGAAGGGAGATGAGGAACGAGGAGGAGAACCCAGGAAGTGAGAACGACATCCTGTGCTCCCCTTCACACTAACAGTGGTAGCACCCCTCCCCCCTCCCCCCTTTCTCCCTCCTCTCCTTCCTCCCTCCCTCCCTTCTTGCATCCCTCCTTCCCCCTGTCCTCCCAGGTACTTGGTTCTGGAACACGTGTCAGGGGGTGAGCTCTTTGACTATCTGGTGAAGAAGGGGCGCCTCACCCCCAAAGAGGCCCGGAAGTTTTTCCGCCAAATAGTGTCTGCCCTGGACTTCTGCCACAGCTACTCCATCTGGTGAGGGGGGGGATCCAGATGTCTTTGCCCCCGAGGGAGTAGAGAGGGGCTAGGTCCCCGAGGAGCTGGCGGGGGGGGGGACTCTACCCAGGAGTGAAGGCCTCACAGCCCCCCTCCTTGGCCTCAGCCACAGGGACCTGAAGCCGGAGAACCTGCTTCTGGATGAAGAGAACAACATCAGGATCGCAGACTTTGGCATGGCTTCCCTGCAGGTGGGAGACAGCCTCTTGGAGACGAGCTGTGGGTGAGTGTGCGCCAGGGGGCATCCTGCCTCGGTCCCAAGGGTGGGAGGAAGGGGAGGCCTAGGGCTGGTGAGAGCCTCATGCTCTCTCCCCCTCAGGTCTCCCCATTACGCATGCCCAGAAGTGATCAAGGTAAGCGTTTGGGAAGAACTGGGCATCCAGGGAGGGAGGAGTGAGAGAGGCTCAGGAATGAGGGAAACCCCTCTCTCTTTCCCAGGGGGAGAAGTATGATGGGCGACGGGCTGACATGTGGAGCTGTGGCGTTATCCTCTTCGCACTTCTGGTGGTAAGGACTGCCTGAGAAAAGGAGGGGAGGGGGGAGTCAGAGCAGGGAGAGAGAGGTCAGGGCCTGGATTAGAATCCAAGTTCTGCTTTTATGTGGGGCCTTGGAAAAGTCCTGCCCTACTCAGGGCCTGCCTCCTCCTCTTCAAATGGTCTGTGGATAGTTATCTGTAAGTCCAGAAACTCATTTTGTAAAATATATTTTTTGATAACTGTATGTCAGGATCACAGTTGGGATCCTGTATACAGTTTATTTTATCTGTACAAAAACATTATTCTGAGACAGGGGCCACAGGCTTCACCAAATTGCCAAGGGAAGGGAGGAAGAGAACAAATATTTATTTTGAGGGGTTGAACGTTTTGGGCCTTTATCTTTTTTTAATGTAATAAGCACTTTTTTTTTTTTTGTGGGGCAATGGGGGTTAAGTGCCCAGGGTCACACAGCTAGTAAGTATCAAGTGTCTGAGGTCAGATTTGAACTCAGGTACTCCTGAATACAGGGCCAGTGCTTTACCCACTGTGCCACCTAGCCGTCCCAATAAACATTTTTATTTATAGTTTTGGGTTCCAACTTGTATCCTTCCTTCCTTCCCTCCCTTTCCCCTCTCTGGGGCAGCAAGCAATCAGATATGGGTCATATATGTACAATTGTGTACAACATTACCATATTGAGAACAAGTATTTATTAGATCTTCACTAGGTGCCAGTGGCCTGCTAAGCATTTTACAAATATCCTGTTATGTCCCTGGCACAAAAAAGGCAGCCATGTGGCATAGTAGAGAGAGCACTGTACCTGGATTCAGAAACACCTATGTTCATTTTTTTTGGGGGGGGGCAGGGCAATGGGAGTTAAGTGACTTGCCCAGGGTCACACAGCTAGTAAGTGTCTGAGGCTGGACTTGAACTCAGGTCCTCCTGAATCCAGGGCCGGTGCTTTATCCACTGCGCCACCTAGCCACCTCGAAGACCTATGTTCAAATCCTGCCTCAGACAGCTGTGTAAACGTGGGCAAGTCACTTAACCATCACCTGCCTCAGTTCCCTCATCTGTCAAATTGGGATAATAATAGTACTTACCACCCAGGGCTATTGTGAGCTTCAAATGAGATAATTTCTGTGAAGCACTTTGCAAACCTTGAAATACTATATCGATGCTAGTTTTTATTATTAAGACTGGTCTAGGTGATGTCCAAAGTCTACCTCTTCCACCTCTAAATTCTAAAGTCTGATGGTCACGCTTCGACCACGTAACCTTGGTCGAGTCCCTTTCCATTGCTGGATCTCGATTCAGCAAAATCTTACTAAGCACTTGCTACTCTTCTAGGACTTGAGAATAGGAGACACAAATTAGAGAGTCCTGGCCCCCAAGGACCTCTGTTAGGAGGATATGTGCGTCTATGTGCACACATGTGGGTCTGTATGCATATGTAATTTATAAATATGAAATATATAAACATAATTTCCTAGTAGAGAGCGTAAGCTCTGTGTGGGTAAGGACCCTTTCATTTTTATCTGTATGTCCCTAGTACCTACTATAATGGGTTGCCCACAGTAACTGCTTAATAAGTGGATGATGGATTGAATGGAGGTGGAGCAGGAATCAACTAGCAGCAGATATGTAGTTAGCAGCTAATTGAGGGGAAGTGAACACTACTGAATGGGGATAAATGGTAAGACTTCAAGGACTCTGTAGCAGCTTAGGAAAAACTTAAAAGATCATAGAAAATGCCTCAAAGATCCTGGGAGCATAGATTTGAGGTTGGAAGGACCTTTAGAGGCAGTGAAGTCCAACCCCACCCCTATTTTATGGACGAAGAAACTGGGGCCTCTAGAAGTGAAGTGACTTGCCCCAGGTTACCTAGGCTGTAAATGGCAGAGGTAGAGCTGAAACCTAGGTGCAGGCAAGAGAAAGTTTCTAAAGGTGGAGATGAAGACAGGGTGTGTTTCTGGCATGGGGTTGCTTTGTTCAAATACTTGGAGGCAGGAGATGGCATGTCAGATTAAGGACTAAATTAGTCCTTTTTTGGCTGGGACATAGAATGCATGGACGTGATAGTGTGAAAGAAGGCTCCAAATGTAATTTGGGGATAGGCGATCGAGGGCCTTGAATATTGGGATGAGGAGTTTGAAAGTTATCTCAGGACAATAAGGGGTAATTGATGATTTGAATCAGGGGAATGAAATGGTCAGCTGTGGGTTTCCAGGAGATTCTTTTGGCAGCTGCTTGGTGGCTAGATTGGAAGGAGAGGCCCAGGAGGCAGGGAGGCCAATTACAAGACTTGCAGTAGTTCAGGGGCAAGACAATCAGGGCTGCATGCATGAAGAGGAGGCAGATGGAGAAAGAAAATGGCCAAGACTTGGCATTAGATAGAATGTAGAAGATGAGAAGGAATAAAGACTCCTAGGATGGGAAGCTGGCTGACTGGGAGGCTGGTGGTACCCTCAAGTGAAATAGGGAAGTCGAAGGGGGTGAGTTTAAGGCAGATGTTAAGGTGTTCCATTCTGGGTATGTTGAGGTTGAGGTGCCCATGAAACATCCAAGTGGACATGCCCAGCAGGATGGTGGCCAGCTGGGGCTGGAGCTCAGGAGAGTGACTAGGCCTGGACATAGAGGTGTGGGAATCCTCTGCACAGGGACACTAGCTGAAGCCACCCAGGAGGGGGACAAGAGATGGCTGCCCAGGAGAAATCCTTCTGTCAATTTCCTCAAGTAGAGTTGATTTGGCCATCTCTGGGCCCAGCTCCGTGGCTGACTCCATGGCCGTACCCAGTGATTACTAGCTCTGATTGGAGCAGCTCATTACCTTGCTCTGGGCCTCAGGTCCCCCCCCCAGACCCCTACCCCCAACCCCACTTCCCTTCTCAGAGGCTCAGTTGTAAAATGAGAGCCCTGGACCTGGTGGCCACCAAAACCATTCCTGCAATAAGCTGACCCTTCCTGCAGTCCAGGCTTGAGGGAGGGAGGGTTAGGGTTAGGACCTCCCCTTCAGTGACTCTGCTTTCCTCCAGGGGGCGCTGCCCTTCGACGATGACAACCTGAGGCAACTGCTGGAGAAGGTGAAAAGGGGTGTGTTCCACATGCCCCACTTCATCCCCCCAGACTGTCAGAGCCTGCTGAGGGGCATGATCGAGGTGGAGCCCGAAAAGAGACTCAGCGTGAGTGAGATGGGGCTGCCAACACCTTCCTTGGAACAGCAGTGCTCCCCTCGGCCACGAGAGGGCGCCCACCCGGGTAGGGGCGGGACGGGGCTCTGCCCAGCCTGAGCTCAGCCAACTGAAGGCTCCGCCAGGGGGCGATGACAGACCAGGACGGGTAGACCAGGAGGCTGGACGAGAGCAAGAGATGAATACTAAGGGATGACCACGGGTATTCACTGGTAGTGTAGGGGGGAGCTCATTAACGGGGAGGAGACCCACCCGTCAGCTCCCTCTCATATCCTTTCCCTCTGCAGCTGGAGCAGATTCAGAAACATCCCTGGTACCTGTGAGTATGGGGCGGGGGGATGGAGGAGGAGGAGAATAGGGGCAGGGGCAAGTGGGGGCGGGGCTGGAGGAAGGGGAGAGCTGCAGGGGGAAGACTCCTGAACCCCCACCCAACCCACCGTGCAGGGGAGGGAAGCCGGAGCCTGAGCCCAGACTAGAACCGGCCCCCGGACGTCGAGTGGCCATGCGGAGCCTGCCGTCGGGCGGGGAGCTGGACCCCGATGTTCTGGAGAGCATGGCATCCCTGGGCTGCTTTCGGGACCTGGAACGGCTACACCGGGAGCTGCGCAGCGAGGAGTGAGCCCCCACCCCCCTCCTCTGAGCATGGGGGGAAGGAGGGAAAAGGGGAGGCTAGGCTGGAATTGCGGCTGCCTGAAGCTCTCAGCCCCTGCCACATGGGGGAGACAAAGGGCAGGCCGAGAGGCGTGAGCTCCCAGGGGCCCCCCATAGGAGAGGCGAGAGGATTGATGTTGCCTGCAGACTCATGCAAGGGCTGGAGGGGGCAGCAGAGAGCAGAGTCCGAGCCCAGAGACCAAAGGCCAGAGTAGGACCTGGAGAGGTAGCAGAGAGCAGAGTCAGAGACCAGAGATCAAAGGCCAGAGTAGGGCCAGGAGGAGGCAGCAGAGAGCAGAGTCAGAGCCCAGAGACCAAAGGCCAGAGTAGGGCCAGGAGGGGGCAGCAGAGAGCAGAGTCAGAGCCCAGAGACCAAAGGCCAGAGTAGGACCAGGAGAGGTAGCAGAGAGCAGTCAGAGCCCTAGAGCCAGGGACAGGAGGGACATCAAAGGGCAGAGTCGGAGCCCAAGAGCAGGGCCAGGAGGGGGCAGCAGAGAGCAGAGCCAGAGACCAGAGATCAAAGGCCAAAGTAGGACCAGGAGATGTAGCAGAGAGCAGTCAGAGCCCTAGAGCCAGGGACAGGAGGGACATCAAAGAGCAGAGTCGGAGCCCAAGAGCAGGGCCAGGAGGGGGCAGCAGAGAGCAGAGCCAGAGACTGAGCTACAGTTTGAGATAAGGGAGACTGAAAAAGACAGAGGGCTGGAGGGGGCATAAGCAGGGGAGACAGGAAGGATGGTGAGTCAGGCACTGAGATAGTGTCAAGATAAAGGACTGAAGAGCAGAGACTGTAAGACAACAAGCCATACCAAGGCCAGGAGGAAGCCCTGAAGGCCTGCCAAGGGATGGTGCAAGGGGGAGGAAGGCCAGCTTCCCCTGGCTATAAGCCCTGTTCTCTGCCTGTCCTTGGCCTCAGGGAGAACCAGGAAAAGATGATCTACTACCTGCTTTTGGACCGCAAAGAGAGATACCCGAGTTGTGAGGATGAAGACCTGCCCCCGAGGAATGATGTTGGTGAGGGCACAAAGCGGGTCTCAGTTTCCCTGATCTTCAGTGGGATAGGCCCAGTCATATCTCCAAGCACCCCCAGGAGGTGAGAAGAACCAAGAGCCCATCAGGAGCTAGCCTGCTCTTGCTGCTTCCTCTGCAGACCCTCCCAGGAAACGAGTGGACTCCCCTATGCTGAGCCGTCATGGGAAGCGGAGACCTGAGCGCAAGTCCATGGAGGTCCTCAGCATCACTGATGCGGGCAGTGGGGGCGGAGGCTCCCCTGTGCCTACCCGGAGAGCCCTGGAGATGGCCCAGCACAGCCAGAGGTGGGGCACACCCCCACCCCTGCCCCCACCCATCCCCACAGCTTTGCCTTTGCGCCTCTTCTCCCTTCGGCCAGTCTGGGCTAGGAGGGGGAAGACTGGCGTGGATGCTGTCTCATCACCCTCGCTCTCTAAGCACCCTTCCCCAGTTCCCTTCCCTGACCCCCTTGCTCCTGCTCTCTCCCCGTTCTTCCCTGAAATACAGATCCCGAAGTGTCAGCGGTGCCTCCACTGGACTCTCCTCCAGCCCACTGAGCAGCCCCAGGGTGAGGCCGGGAGACCCCTCGCTGGGGCTGGCATGGGTCACTCTGGACAGGGCCCTTCTTGTTTTCCCTGGGCTGGTACCCCATGGCCTCGTGGGATCTGGGTCCCACATGGGAGTAAGGCGGGGAGGGAGGTGTTTTTCAGCCCCCCCCCCAAGGTGTGGCCATGATACTACAAGTCCCAGAATCCTTGGGACGGGCATCCTAGTGCTTAGGGCCCCAGCGCTCAGACCAGTCCCTGCCCCAGAATAAGTGTGTACTAAGTGTTTAGTGAATGCCTGCCTCTACCCAACCTTCTCACTCCCTTCCCGGCAGAGCCCAGTGTTCTCCTTCTCTCCAGAGCCTGGGGCCAGTCCTGGGGAGGAGGCCCGGGCAGGAAGCTGCCCATCGCCAACACCCAAGACTCAGACGCTGCCATCTCGGGGTCCCCGGGGAGGAGGTGCGGGGGAGCAGCCGCCACCTCCCAGTGCTCGCTCCACACCCCTGCCTGGATCTCCCCGCACATCTCCGGGGGCTGCAACACCCCCGCCCTGCTCCCCACGGGCCAGTCCCACTGGCACACCAGGTGCCACGCCACCTCCTAGCCCTGGGGCTGGTGGGGGTGTGGGGGGTGCTGCTTGGAGAAGTCGCCTCAACTCCATCCGTAACAGTTTCCTTGGCTCCCCTCGATTCCACCGGCGCAAGATGCAGGGTATGTAGCTTGGGCCCCAGGGGTGGGGGTAGGGGTCTCTACCTGGGAGCTGGGAGGCCATGGTCCCTAGGGCACAGGGCCCCTGGACTGAGCTACTGTACCTCCCCGTCTCCGTCTCCTCCCTCTTCCTCCTCTGTCTGTGTGTGTGTGTCTCCTCCCCCTCCTCTCTCTGTCTCTGCCTCTTTGCCTCTGTCTCCCCCTCTCCCTCCCTCCTCCTTCTCTCTGTCTCTTTCCTCCCCCTCCTGTCTCTCTGTCTCTCCCTCTTCTCTCTGTCTTTCTCTCTCCCTCTCTCCCTCCCCCCTCCCTCCCTCTCCTCCTCCTCTGTCTGTCTCTTTCTCCCTCCCTCCTCCCTCCCTCTCTCCTCTTCCTCTCTCTCTAGTCCCCACAGCAGAAGAGATGTCCAGCTTGACACCAGAGTCATCTCCAGAGTGAGTCATGTCCTGATGAGGGGAGGTGGGATAGTCACATTCAGGCCTGAGACCTTTCAAGAGCCACTTCCCCCTTGGCGGGGGTCTGCAGGACCCTAAGATTGCTGGGTGACTCGGAGCAAGGCTCCTCCTACCTCCGGGCCTCAGTTTCCCCTCTGTCAATGAGAGGGATGGATTCGGTAATCTCTGAAGTTCTTTCTGGCTCTGACCCTGTCGGATGAGCTCAGGCTTCTCCCCTCCGGCCTAGATGCCAAGCCAGTGATTGCTTAATCTCCTCATCAGTCAGAGATGGCAGGTTCAATCCCAGAATGCCTGACTCCACACTCCCCTCTACAGTGAGGGGGTTGGGCTCCTTGCTCTTTAAAGCCCAGGAACCTATAACTCCTGGCCCTCCCTGGATCCCGCTTTTCCTCTCGCCAAATGAAGACCTGGCAGTTCCTGTTTGCTAGGTGGCCTTAGTCGGGACCCTGCTCCTCTCCGGGCCTCAGTTTTCCCCATCTGTGGAATGGGCTGGCTGCGCTAAAAATCCCTAAGCCTTCTCCCCCACCCCCACCCCCCACTGCAGGCTGGCAAAGCGCTCCTGGTTTGGGAACTTCATTTCCCTGGACAAGGATGAGCAGATCTTCCTGGTGCTGAAGAACAAGGCCCTGAGCAGCATCAAGGCTGACATAGTCCATGCCTTCTTGTCGGTGCGTGGCCACAGGCACGGGTGGGGGTCCGCTTCTCTATCCCTTGGGCCTCTTTCCAGCTGTCTGTCTCACTGTGGTGGGAGGTATGCAACCCCTGGCTCAGAGTTTGAGGGCTGGAAGCTGCCATGCAGGCCAGCTAGACCAACCGCCCCATTTTACAGGTGAGGAAACTGAGGAAAGTGAAGTGAGATGATGTGTCAGAGATGACTCCAACAGAAGGAGATGGCCCAGTTAGACTGGAAGAAATCTGAGGGCCCTTCTCCCCCCAACATGCCCGAGGATCATCAGTTGGGTTCAGAGCTTCTTCACCACCTCCCACACACCTAAGATTTGTCAGGGGGAGACCCCTTAACCCCTAGGAAATCTTCCTCATCCCATACTCCTGGCTGGGGGAGGGGGGGGACGGGGAGTTGGCAGTGGGAACTACAACTTCTGTCCTGCCCTGGGGCCACTATCTGAGTGTCTGCCCTATAGCCTGATGGAAGTTTTAGGTTTTAAATCAGAAATTACTCTACTTCTTTTTTTTTTTTTTTGGTGAGGCAATTGGGGTTAAGTGACTTGCCCAGGGTCACACAGCTAGTAAGTGTTAAGTGTCTGAGGTCGGATTTGAACTCGGGTCCTCCTGACTTCAGGGCCGGTGCTCTATCCACCATGCCACCTAGCTGCCCCAAATTACTCTACTTCTTAAAAAAAAACAACAAACCAATTGTGGGAGGAGGGAATGGGGGAGCACTGTGGAGTAGAAGATAGCTGGATTATAAGGCCTTTTGGGGTCACTAGGTGGCGCCATAGTGCAGTGTCCATCCTGGAGTCAGACTGTGGGCCTGAGTTCAAATTAGGCCTAAGACACTCCCTAATTGCACAAGTCACCTAACCCTGTTTCCCTCAGTTTCCTCATCTGTAAAATGAGCTGGAGAAAGAAATGGCCAAACAGTCCTTCCCAAAATGGGGTCACAAAGAGTCAGACATGACTGAACAATGAGGTGCTCACAGAGGCTTTCCCAGGGACAAGGCCACTCAGTTGTCCTGGGGACGGCTGGAAATTATGGGTTGGGGCCACAGAGAGCTGGCCTCCTTGACCCCTGGGGTCACCTTTTCACTATAATTCCCGGCTGACCCAGGGGCCCCGGTCTCTTGGGGGGGAGAGGCTGTGGGCCCAGATTCCAGGGTCCCAAAATGTTCTGGGCTCATCAGCCAACCCAATGGCTACATTTTGCCTTGGAAGGGCTGTGGTTTGCAGGGCTGGAAGTGACCACAGAGCTGTGGAGGGTGAGAGGAATGTAGGGAGTGGGGGCCCGCAAGGCCACGGCGAAGCCCTGAGTCATTGCAGCAGATGCCAGGGTACCTGGGGCCCCAAGGGTGGTGAGCACCCCAACCTCTAGTGTGTCGCTGACCTCAGCAGTCGCCACATAACATTCAGCAGAGAGGACTGGGCCGGACCAAGCCAGGTGGGCCCTAGGTTCATGCTCCCCAGTGGAGGGCACTCGATAAATGCTTCCCCCCTCCCTCGGTCCCAATCCAGATCCCCAGCCTGAGCCACAGCGTGCTGTCCCAGACCAGCTTCCGGGCCGAATATAAGACCAGCGGGGGCCCCTCCGTCTTCCAGAAACCTGTCCGCTTCCAGGTTGACATCAGCTCGTCCGAGGGCCCTGAGCCACCTCCCAGGCGGCGGGAGCGGGACGGCAGCGGGGTCTACTCAGTCACCTTTACACTCATTGCCGGTGGGTACCTTGGGGGCATATGGGGCCTTGTGGGCCCTGAGGGTGGGGGAAAAGTTCCTGACCTAGGCAGCCTTGTGGGAGGAGGCCACGGCTGGCTTTATGTAACTGGCCAGCTCATCCTCACGGGCTCTGCCCTTCCTCCCCCCCCCCCCCACATAGGTCCCAGTCGTCGGTTCAAACGTGTGGTGGAAACGATCCAGGCCCAGCTCCTCAGCACCCACGACCAGCCATCGGTGCAAGCACTGGCAGGTGAGGAGGCTGAAGTAAAGGGTGCCCCAGGCTGAGGCCCCGGAGGAATGTGGGGGGGATGTGGTGGGAGCACAGCTTTGGCCAGCAGGGCTTGGCCCTGGGTGTTGGGGGGGTCACCAGGCCTGGGCAGCCTCACTGTATGAGGCAGGGCAGAGGAAGGGGGCCAGTGCCCCCCGCCGTGTTCCGGGCCCAGTAGGCAGCCTGACTCCAAAGGGCAGACCCCACCAGAGCCCACCCTTTCCCACCACCTGGCCCCCAAGGCCTGGGATGTGGGAGAGCCGGAGCAGGCGGGGTAGTCTACCTTCCCACACATAGTAGGGCCTGTTGCCTCCAAGGGGCCAGGCTTCAAAGAGCCTAGGGTCCTAGGGAAGTCTCCCTAGAGACAGTTGCTAGGCAATAGCATCTCCTTAGCAACAAAGGTCCTACCTGATGTCCTTAGAGACTTGCTGAGCAGTCTTAACAACCAAGGTTTTACCAGGGCAGCACCTCTGGGGAGGACCAGAACTCCCTAGAAACTGTTACTAGGCAACAAAAGACCTTAGCAACCATAATCCTAAGTGGCTAAGACACTAGCCCCCCCCCCCCCACTGTTGCTATGCAATGACAGCACCTTAGCAACAAATATTCTGGGGGGGGGCAGCCCCCTCAGCCAGGCCCAGTCTTACCAACCCTGCTGAGGAGCCAGACTCCAAGGATGCGGGGGAGGCCTCGCTGTGGGGAGCAGCACCCATGTGATCAAAGTTTATTAAGCCTCCACACTTCCCCTGGCACAAAGAAGCAGCAGAGCCATCCCTGCCCTCAGGGAGCTTACAGACTAGGTCAGCCTCCTTAGCTCCCTGGGTCCACCAGGAGCAGGACTCCAAGGGGTAATGTGGCCTGCTGTCCCAGCAAGTGGCCCATCGGGTCCCCCATCCCCTGCAGGGTGGGGCTTTGAAGCAAGTGTCCTGGGGGGGTCTCCTTTCTGCTGGGGGGGCCACCTCACAGTCTTCTCTCTCTCCATCAATGTGACGGCAGATGAGAAGAATGGGGCCCAGCCACGGTCCCCTGCCAGCACCCCTCCCCGAGGGCTGCAGCCCCCACCAGGCCGGTCTGAACCCCCTGAACTGGGTGGCTCCCCTCGGCGTGGGCCGCCCCCCAAGGACAGGAAGCTGCTGGCGGCCAGTGGGAGTCCCCAGCCCTGATCTCCATCCCCCTTTTCCTCCTACATCCTGGTTCCCAGCTCCCATTCCTTCCCCCTCGGGGGTCACTCTGGCCACAGACCCCACCCATCCTCCCCACCTCCCCATCAACCCCCACAACTGTGAAGCTGTAAATACGGCCAGGGCATGGGGTGGGGGCCCAGGGGTTCAGTGACCCTCGAAGGGAAGGGGGACTGGGCTGGGCGGGGGTGGGGGGGTGGGGAGCCATTTCTATTTTATTTATGATTAATTTATTTATTTATCTATGGGGAGGGGGAGGGGAGGGGATGTGGGTGGATTAGCCAATGGGGCGGGGGCTGGGGGGCCCTCGTCCCTGTTTCCCCAGCCCCCCTCTCTCCTTGTCTCTCCTCCTCTGTCTCCCCCCTGCGCTCTGTACGGATTTGCTCTCGCGAAATGAAAAGTTCAATTTTCGCGCCTTCTGTCTCCTGTCTCTCTCCATCTTCCTCACACTCCAACCACTGTTGCCTCCCGGGGCCTGGAGCGCCAATAACGGGAAAGGTTCCTGAGGATGGCAGGGCCCCTTCCCCTAGGGGCTCCTGATATCCACACCAACACTCCTCCCTTCCCTGAGCCGTGGGAGCCAGAGAGAGTTTGGGAGGGGGTCGAGGGGCAGAACAGGTCCCTCATAACTAGGCCAGGTCAGACCACGCATAGCTCCCTCCAGCTGTGGCCAAGGTCAGAGGTTACAGGCCCTGCCCCAGGAGAGGACAGAGAGCCCGGGTGGCCTCTGACCCAGGCTTGGGTCAGAGGTCAGTGACCCAGCCAGGGCAGGGTTGGAGTCAAAGGGGGAGCTGGAGTCAGGCTCCCATCCACAGCCCCCTAGGATGGGAAATGAGGAGGCCTCAGAGAGGAGCCGCTGTCGAGGAGAACTAGAAAGACGACAGGTTGGCAGCACTGGCGGGGCAGGAGGCAGGCCTGCTCTGCAGGCTTATGACGCAGCCACTGAGGCCGGAAAAGTCCACAGCCAGGAGGCCGAAGAGAAGGAATAGGAGCATGGCCACGGCCCACTCGCACACGGCTGCTGCTGAGCGCATGGGCCACAGGTGCAGAGCCACCACTGGGGGCTGTGGTCAAGGATCACAGGCAGAGGGTGCGGCCTCCCCAGGCCCCCCCACTGCCCGGCCGCCCCACCCCCAGACTCATGGGGGATGCTGAGAAAGGGAGAGCCCCCAAGTGGGGACACGGCTCCCATTCTGGAAGCTCTGGCCTAGGCCTGGCCCTGTTCTACCTCTCTACAAGGAAGGGGTCTGGGAAGCCTTCCTACTCAATGAAATCCCACCTCTCCACCCTCCCCTGCTGGGAGCTCAGGTGGGCCCTGTTCCAGAAGGTACCGGGGACAGTGAAGGGAACCTTCCCTCTCGGTCAGTGACCACTTCGGGGCCCCCCAGCCATGAACTCCCAACAACAGTGGGCCCCAGAGCCTCAGCTGAGGCTGCCAGGGGCTGGCTTCTGGCGTCCCCCCTCCCCGGCTTCCGGCATCCCCCTTCCCCACCTCCCCCTCCAAGGCCCGCCTTCACGCTCAGGATACTGGTCACCATGAGGACGGTGCAGATGCCGCAGAGCAGCAGGCGCAGGGACTCGATCCAGGGGGCCCCGGGCTGGGTCTGAGGCTTGGCCTGGCGCAGCAGGACCACCTGGGTCCAGAAGTAAGCTATGCCCACCACAAAGGCCAGGAAGGACCCAAACAGATGTGTGGGGAGCTCATTTGTTTGCTGAGGAGAAGAGGGAACAGAGCTGGCACCCAGAGGCCCGGGCTCGGGGTCAGGGTTGGGGGAGGCAGAAGGAGGCCTTGGCTGAGGCGCAGTAAGGAGACAACTCGGAATCAGCCTTGGGTTGGAATCTTGACCC
Organism: Dromiciops gliroides; assembly: GCF_019393635.1. NCBI lineage: Eukaryota > Metazoa > Chordata > Mammalia > Microbiotheria > Microbiotheriidae > Dromiciops > Dromiciops gliroides. The sequence continues at coordinate 661,224,646 of NC_057863.1, read as the reverse complement.
TGGTCCTTCCTAGTAGAGTGACCCAGGAACTCCCGCCTTGTCCTTTCTGGGCCTCTTGGACAAAGAGTGGGGTGGGAGCAGATGGCCCAGGCTCAGAGACCTCTGCCCTTCCATGATTGGAAGGTTTGCTACTTCTGTGCAGTGCTCCCCGCGTAGGACACCCACTGATTGGGATGCCACTTGCCAACGAGGAGCTCAGTGGCCAATGGGCCACTGTGGGGACTTGGAATTATGTTATGCGCTGTAGTCCAATGTGAAAGCTAAATTCAAAAGCTAAACTGGAGAGTTAAATTTAAAAAAACAACAACCCACAAACACCTTATAACTAGAAAAGGGGCAGGGGGAGGGGAGAAATGTGTGAATATTTATGAGGACAAACATGTGCCCATAGTGGCCAGTAAAACTGGGCTCCCGCAGGGTATTCAGAGCTTAATAATAAAGGCTGTGCCCAGGACGCCACTACCGATGAACTAAAAAAACCCCCACACCCAACCAGTGCCTAAGGAATTGACTCTCCTGTCCAAGGGTCAGTCCTGGGCTGGGTCTCAATGTCCTCTGGAAAATGAGAGCGTTGGACTCATCATCACGAGGATCCTTCTTGTCCAGCTTGATAGAGGGGGACAAAGGCTCAGTGACTGGGTGCCAGGGACCTCGAGGTCTTCAGACACCCCCTCGTTGTGCAGGGCCTTTCCTCTGAACCTCACTTAAACCTTCTGGTGAAAGGGACCTGCGAGTTGCTTTCAACTTCCCTCCCCCTCAGAAAGGAGCCCCTCCCTCCCCAGCAGCCCCCTTGGGACCCTGACTCCTGACCTGTACTGAGGGACATTGGCCCTAAGACCCCAGGACCCCATCCCAGAAGTTTGTCAGCCCCAGGGACCGTTGGAATACGCGGCCTAGGGTCCCTAGCTGTGGGGTCTCACCTGGAAGTTGCCCACGATGGAGGCCCCCAAGGCACAGAGGAGCCCCATCCCCATACACAGCTGATTGGGACCCTTAGGGACCCCCCATTCCTGGAGCTGGAGGTATCGGAGGATGCAGATACAGGCCACTTTGGGGGGGAGGAAGAAGGGGAGTGTGTGGGTCCAGAGGCCCAGGGCCTTGGGAACACAAGACCCTGTGCACCCCAGAGGGGATACAGTGAGGAGCTAGGATCTCCGGATCACTGAGGGGGCAGGGACTGGCCCCCCCAAACCCTGACGAAGTCCTTCACTCCCCGTGGGGGAGGGGAGGAGCTGGGGGCAAGGCAGAATGGGCTACTCACCCATGGCGGCCCCAACATTCAAAAGCTGACTGAATATACAGCTCTGAGGAGGGAAAGACCCACAGAGACTAGAGATGGGGAAAGAAAGAAGAGGGGTCAGAATGCTGTCCTCCACTGACAGCCCTCCCCCCCGCCCCAGCAGACTCATTCTCCTGCTCCCCCATACCTGATGTAAGGAAAGCCATCAGTGAGATTCACAGACTTGTTAGACACGGCCAAAGCAAAGCTGGAGTGGGGAGAGAGGAGGGCCTAGTCCTGGGGCCAGCCCTCCCCCACCCGGGAATTCCTGCCTTGCCCCCATCCATGCCTGATTCCCAGGATCTCCAGCCAGTGGGGAGCTCAGGCCCCAGCCCCACTCAGGGACCTAGGGTTTAAGGTTCTATCCATTCAGAGGCTCAAGGCTCTGGGGGTCCAGTGTCTCCCTCCTCCCCTAGGACCCAGCCATCCCCTCCCAGTGACTCACATTGTCCAGACCCCCACCATAGCCCACACCGACAGGCAGATTGGGAGCAGTGCCAGGTAACCCCACATCACCGGGGGGCGGGGTGCCTGTGAGGAAGGACAGAGGTGCTGATCGGGGGTGACCATGGGCAGAGTACCTGCCCAGAAACAGTCCGGGCAGCCCAGGTGCGGGGGATTGGGGAGAGGGAGGGACGGACGGAGGGCGGGCCTGGCTCCCCTGGAGGGGAGGGGCAGGAAGGAGAGGGAGGAGAAATGGGTGGAGAGGGGTCCTGCTCAGCCCTAGCCCAGATGTGATCCCCAGCTGTGTGGAGGCTGCTCCACACAAAGAAAAGAGACCCTAGGGCAGGTTCTCCCCAGAGACACAGGCAGCCGGGCAGCCAGGCCAGCCGGGGGCAGACTAACACTGCTAGGGCCTCCTTATCCCCCTTCAGGCCCCTCCCCCCCCATTTCAGAAGCCAGAGTCACGCCCCCTCAGGCCTCCCCTCCCCACGGCCCCATCACCACAGTCTCTACCCACTCAGCCTTTCTCTCTCTCCAGATCTTTGGGCCCCATCAACCAGGGGACCTAACCCTGTCTCTTCACTCTCTTCCGGTGTCTAAGTGTGGAGATCCAAGGGCCTCCCAGTAAGGTTGGGACAACTGGGGTGGGATTGGGTGGGGCCAGGGAAGAGGGGAGCAAAGTCCAGGAATACATTCAGGAGGGTAGAGAAACCCCAGGGCCTTGGGCTTCGCAGGCGAAGAGCCTGCAGCTTCCCTGGCCTCTCTTGGGGCCCAAATCTGTGGCCATTGAAGTCCGAGCGGGCAAACGCTGGCACATCAGCTAACTCCACACTTTCCCTTTCTGCAAAAGGAAAATGTGACCAGAACAGGAAGGGCTTTGCTCAAGGCCACACAGAGTTGGGCGGCAGGCCTGGCTCTCCTCCTAGGGCCTCCCCCTTTTCCACAGGACCATGGGGTCCCGACACCCCAGATCTTGAAATCAGGGGACTCAAGGCATGCTCAAAGGAAAACCTCCTTAACCAGTTAAAGCCCTCGTAATGTGCAGTGGGTGATTCCCCTCCAGAAGTGGGGGCTGGGGGGCTTCGAGCAAAGGCAGAGGACCCCTTGGAAGGCACTCCTGAGTCGTAGCAGGTTGCCTCGGAAGCCCTCGCAGTCTAAGGTTTGGTGTCTTTTAGGGGCGCAGGCATCTGGCCTCAGGGGTACCTTAGAGCCCTTCAAAGCTCCACATCAACCTACCAGCTGCCAACCCTGAGGAAAGGATGCCAAGACCCCATTCCCCAAGCCTCCCCCGGGGCCCTCCAGCTCACCTCCTCTTCCTGGAGGTGACTCCCAGGCTCTGGCCAGAGGAGAGCACTGGGCTGGACAATCAGTGCTCTCTGACCCTCCCTCCTCCTTTTCTCCCTCCCCCAGCTGGAGTTCCCCTCTCGGGGTGTGGTTGGGAAGAGGGACCTTGGGGCAGACAAATCCATCGGAACTCTTCCCATCTGGTGAAGAGACTTCCTCCTTTCTCAACAACTCCCTCCCCCCACCCCCCAGCCGAACTTTCTCAATCCAGCCCCAAGGCCTACTTAAAGAAGGCGCCAGATTTCTCCACCTTCCTCAGCCTATCCCAAGGTTCAGTCTCCTGGTGGGACGCACAGGGGGACCGGAGAGGCAAAGACTGAGCAGAAGATAGGGAAACTCACTTTTCTGAAACTTCACAACCACCTTGGGGAGTGGGGACTCTCATTTTACAGATGGCCCAAGCAAAGCTCTGAGTGCCGAAGCATCTTCTCCTGCTCCATGCTGCGAGGGCTGGGGGAGGAGAGACACAAAGCGGGTTCAGGACCGGGAGGCAGAGAGGGATGGAGACAGGGACAAAGGAAAGGGAGGGAAGGGGAGAGGAGACGGGAGGGATGGAGAGGTGGTTCTAGACAGTGATGCAGAGAGGGAAGGGGAGGGATACAGAGGGAGGGGCCACGGGGAATGAGGGCAAAGGAGCAGCAGGTTAGCCGAGGGAAAGAGCTGAATGGGAACAGAGAGTGGGGGTCATGAGCAATGGGTGAGAGAAGTTTGGGGACATGCCTGCGCACAGGGATACAGAAGTGAAGGATAGAAAAGGGGTGGGAGCAGGGACCATGCTAAGGGAGCCACCTCAGGCTGGATTCTGAGCCAGGACAGGGACTCAGCACCCAGCTCTAGGCCACCTCCTGCCCCTGAGGCCGTGGAGCCTCAGTTTCCCCCTGGACTCCTAGGAGTTTGCCGGGGGCTGGTCCTGGGATGTGGACAGTCAGGGCGGGGGCAGGCTTTGCCTTCAGACCAGAATCCCTCCCTGGGAGGGAGGGCCCTGGGGTCAGGCCTGCTGCTGTACTTACTGTTTAGCCTCAGGCAAGTCCCTCTACCTCCCTGGGCCTCAGTCCCCTCGACTGTAACATGAGGGGGGTAGACCAGATGTTTTCTGAGATCTCTGCTAACTCGAGATCTGTGAGCCTGGATCTGCGTCCACATAAGTCGCAGGTACCAGACCCGGGAGCGCTCTGCCCTTGAGAGCCGCAAGGACGACTCACTTGGGTCCCGCCGAGCGTAAGGGGCAGCTATCGGGCAGTCTGTCAGGAAAGAGGCCTCTGGGCTGGTGGGGAAGCTGAGCTGGAGGCATGAAGCCAAAGACCCAGGCCCGAGAAAGGAGACAGATGGGAAGGGAAACAGATACAGGGCTGAGCTGAAGGTGTAGGAGGCGGGGCTTCTGGCAAGTAGGTGGGAAGGAGACTCTATAGGGACACAGGACCAGGCCTGGTCAGACAGGGAGGGAGACATGAAGATACTTGCATGCATACTCACAGGTACACACACACACACACACACACACACACACATCCTGAATCAGATGACTTTTTTTTCTGCAGGAGGCCTCCCCTGTGGCCCCAGTGGCTTCTAAGGCCCATTCCTTCTAAGATTACCTTGTATCTCCTCTATATGTCTCCTGTATATATGCCCATTTATCTGCACATTGTTTCCCCCATTAGATTAAATGTCAAATCAAATCAACAATTATCTAAGCACCTACTGTGTGCTGGGCACTTTGTTAAGTGCTGAGGATAGCTACAAAGAAAGGCAGCCCCGCCCCCCATCCTGCCTTTCCCCACTTCCCCCTCCCAAGGAATTCTCAAGCTAATGGAAGAGATAACAGGCAAACAACCACATAAGGACAAGATAAAGAAGGGATAATATGGACATGATCTGGGAGGGAAACCTTTAGAATAAAGGACCAGGAAAGAAGAAGGCCTCTGGTAAAAGGTGACACCTGAAGACAGCTGGGGCCAGAGACCTGCAAGGTGCCCAGAGAGGGTGGACATAACCTAGATGAAGAGCCAGCAAAGGATGGGGAGAAAGAGCAGAGGCCAGAGGAGAATAAATAATCAGAGGCTGCAGACAGAGCCAGGAGAACGGAGACAGAGACAAGACCAGTGGACTTGCCAATCTGCTCTGGACACAAGGATAACCCTGACAAGGCTGGGGGGTGGGGTGTAGGGAGGAGAGAAGAGAAGCCCATGCTGGGAAGGGTAGCCAGGGAGGCTGGGTCAGCAGGAGGGAGCCCCAGAAGATGGAAGGAAGGAGGAGAGAGGAAAATCTGTAGTGGAATAGGAACAAAAGTGCAGGCCTTTTAAGGATTGAGGGTGCTAACAAGACTTCTAATTCTGCCTTTCCCACCCTGAGAGACTTTGGCCCTCAGATTCCTCCAGGGAAGTGCCCTCTGCAATAGAAAGAGGCCCTTCTGACTCCTATAGATCTCTGGGAAGAGCCCCAAAATGGGTAGTTGTCTCTTCTCAATGAGGATATAACAGTCAATCATACTCCTCCTGACCTGTTTTTAGAACAAAGGTCTCAGATCCCCTCCTCCCCCTCTAGCTAAGGAGCCCTGGTCTCAATAAGGTCCTCTCCAGAGTTGTATCTATATAAGGAAGAACTAATTAGGGATGGGAATACTGCCTTCTGATTAGCTAGTTTTGGCACATAGATTGTAACCCTTGAATAATCAGACCAATGATGAAAAAGGGGAGGGTCCATTCGAGTTAAGGGCTAGGGTTTAAAACAGGGCCTGTGAGCCCCCTTTCTTTGCACCCACTAGCTGCACACTAGGGTGCCTCCTTCTCACAAGAAGGAAATAAAAGAGCCTTTGTCACATCGCTGCTGGGTTCTCGAGAATTATTGAAAAGAGAATTGTTTACCCTCACATTCAAGATTCTGACATAGTTACCCTGACATATCTGGGAGTAGAAGGTCATGGCAGACAGCATGAGAGACACTCAGTCTGGACAACTCTCTCTTGCCAAGCAAGATATGACTGGCATATAGATTAATGATAAAATAAACTGTTTCTGGCAGAACTGGCCCTGAATACAAGGTACACTATTGGTACTAACATTTTTTCTTCTACTTGATAAATCTGTAATAATATTTTATTTTCCCCCATTTACATATAAAGACAATTTTTAACATTCATTTAAACAAATTTTTGAGTTCCAAATTTTCTCCCTTCCTCCCCTTCTCCCTCTCTGAGACAGTAAGCAATTTGATATAGGTTATACATGTTTAATCATGTAAAACATATTACCATATTAGTCTTGTGGTGAAAGAAGACACAGACCCAAGGGAGGGGGGGAACCATGATAAAAAATAAAGTGAAAAATAGTATGCTAGACCACGTCAGTTCTCTGGAGGTGGAAAGCATGTTTCATCATAAGTGCTTCAGGAATTGTCTTAGATCACTATACTACTGAGAATAGCTAATTCATTCACACTTCATCATTGTACAATGTTGCTGTTACTGTATACAATGTTCTCCTGGTTCTGCTCACTTTACTTTGTATCAGTTCCTTTCCAGGTTTTTCCAGAGTCTGTTCATCATTTCTTATATATTGTCTTTTTTTTTTGGTGGGGCAATAAGGGTTAAGTGACTTGCCCAGGGTCACACAGCTAGTAAGCGCCAAGTGTCTGAGGTTAGATTTGAACTCAGGTCCTCCTGAATCCCGGGCCAATGCTTTATCTACTGTGACACCTAGCTTCCCCCTTCATCATTTCTTTTTCTTTTTTGTGAGGCAATTGGGGTCAAGTGACTTGCCCAGGGTCACACAGCTAGTAAGTGTTAAGTGTCTGAGGCTGGATTTGAAGTCAGGTACTCCTGACTCCAGGGCCAGCGCTTTAACCACTGTGCCACCTATCTGCCCCCATCATTTCTTATAGCACAGTATACTCAATAAATATCAAGGGCTTTCTGTATGCCAGGCACTGTGCTAAATGCTGGGGATACAAAAAGAGGCAAAAGACAGTTCCTGCCCTCAAGGAGCTTACAATCTAATGGAAAAAGCAACCAATGATCATATTACTAAGTGTTTACAATGTGCCAGACATTGTGCTAAGCAGGAGGCATAACAAAAAAGCCAATCCATTTCCTGCCCTTAAGGAATTTATAATCCATATTCTTGTCCCTTATATCCTGGACACTCTTTTATTCTCCACCATACAATTTCTCTTGGTGATCTCATCTGCTCTCAATCCAGATTCCATGCATTTTATTCATTTATTTTTGGGGGCAGGGCAATGAGGGTTAAGTGACTTGCCCAGGGTCACACAGCTAGTAAGTGTCAAGTGTCTGAGGCTGAATTTGAACTCAGGTCCTCCTGAATCCAGGGCCGGTGCTCTATCCACTGCACCACCTAGCTGCCCCTCCATGCATTTTTAAAAAATATACATTTTATTCCCCCCCCAATAACATGTTAAAATAGTTTTTAAAACATTAAAAAAAAAAAGTTTTGAGTTCCAAATTGTATCCCTCCCTCATTAGCCATTTTGTACAAAACATGAAGAAAGAAAGAAGAAAGGAAGAAAGAAAAATAGGTTGTTTCATCTATCAGTTCTTTTACCGGAGGCGGATAGCATGTTTCATCATGAGTCCTTTGGGATTGTCTTGGATTGTTGCATTGCTGAAAATAGCTAAGTTAATCACCATTCATCATACAATGTTGCTGTTACTGTGCAGAACATTCTCCTGGTTCTTCTCATTTCACTTTGCATTAGTTCATGTAAGTCTTTCCAGGTTTGTCTGAAGTCATCTTGCTTGTCATTTCTTTTATTTATTCATTCATCCATCCCTTTATTTGTATATTTATTTTTTTCATTCATTCATTCATTTTTCTTTCTTTTTTGAGGGGGGGGGCATGGCAATGAGGGTTAAGTGACTTGCCCAGGGTCACACAGCTAGTGTTCTGTCTGAGGTTGGATTTGAACTCAGGTCCTCCTGAATCCAGGGTCAGTGCTTTATCCACTGCGCCACCTAGATGCTTGTTTATTTTTGTCATTTCTTATAGCATTCACATACACAGCTTGTTCAGCCATTCCGTGATTGATGGGCATCCCCTCAATTTCCAATTCTTAGCCACCACAGTAAGAGCTGCTACAAATATTTTTGTACAAATAGGCCCTTCCACAACCCCATTAAAAAACAGACTCCAGGGGGCAGCTAGATGGCGCAGTGGATAGAGCACTGGCCCTGGAGTCAGGAGGACCTGAGTTCAAATCTGGCCTCAGACATTTAACACTTACTAGCTGTGTGACCCTGGGCAAGTCACTTAACCCTCATTGCCCCACAAAAATAGATAAAGAAAATGCTATAAAAAAAAAAATCAGACTCCATGTATTTTCACTGGCTGCCCCCATGCCAAAAATGCTCTCCCTTCTGATGTCTGCCTCTTGGCTTCCCTGTCTTCTTTCAAGTCCCAACTAGAATCCCACCTTTTGTAAGAAGGCCTTCTCATTTCTCCTGACTCTTAGCGCCTTCCCTCTGTGATTATCTCCACTTTGCCTGGTATATATCTTGTTTGTATTCAGAATGTGAACTCCTTGAGGACAGGGTCTGTTTCTGACTTTCTTTACATCCTTAGCACTTAGGAAAATGTCTGGCACATAGCAGGAGTTTAAGAAATACCTGTCAACCTGATTTTCCTAGAGGGAAAAGTCTATAAAGTTTTTAGGCTGAGAAATATTAGTTCTTAATATTTTCAATTTTAATAGAAAGGATGGGTTTTTTATTGTGTTTCTTCAATTGATGACATAGAGAAGTGGATCTTAAAGGAAAGAAAGAAGCGGATCTTAAAGGACAGAAACATGAAGACAGGAGGGATTATAGACATAAATATATAGTAGAACCAGAGACGGGAGAGGTCAGAGAGACACAGATACAAACACTGACCTTAAAGCTGAATGTGTGTGGGGGTTAATGGGAAATCCAGCAGCACCCATCCAGGAGCAAGGTGGAAACGATTTGGGGGCTGTTATGGAGAATGAGATAGAGACAGAGTAAAAGACGTGATGGAGGGAGACACAAAAGTGGGGAGTGATGGGGAGAAGTGGAACACTTTGTCCCAACATTTCCCAGCCTGGAAGGCTCTTCTCCCAACCCCCAACTCCACCTGTCCCAGTCCATCAAGACTCCACTCAAATAGACTCCTCTCCCAAAGAGTCTTCCAGAGTCTCACACACCTCTTCACTTTAAGATTCTTCTCTCAATAGAATACCTTATGTGCTTAGTAATCCTTTCATAGAGCTGGCCAGGTACCTTAGGGACAGGATTTCCAGCCTCCTTTCTTTCTTTTTTTTGGCGAGGCAATTGGGGTTAAGTGACTTGCCCAGGGTCACACAGCTAGTAAGTGTTAAGTATCTGAGGCTGGATTTGAACTCAGGTCCTCCTGACTCCAGGGCCGGTGCTCTATCCACTGCTCCACCTAGCGGTCCCCCTTTTTTTTAACAAGAGAATGCCTATTTAACCTTGTCTTTCACTCAGCTCTGACTACTTAGTGTTTAATGATGTGGAAGGAAGGAAGGAGGAAGGGAGGAAAAAAGGAAGGAGAAGGGAGAGCAACACAGGGAGGAAGAGGGAAGGGAGGTAAATGAAGAAGGAAGGATGGGAGGAAGAAAGGGAGACAAAGTACAGAAGGGAAGGGAGAGGAAGGAAGGAAATTTGGGAAGATCTGTCCTATTGCCCTCCTTGCCTGGCACCTGAAGGCATCGTGCATAGTCTTCTATTGCCTTTAGTATGCTGTTCAGGGGTCAACCACTGTAGATGCTAGGTTAATAGGGACTGAATGCTTAGCCCTGCTATTGTTGTCTGAGAGAGCCCTGAGGCCCAGTTGGTTCTTCTCCCTGCCCTGCTTCCCTCTTGCTAAACCACACAATGAGTTGCTGAATGAATGAATGAATGTGTCTGTGTCCAGTCTCACCCTCACTCACCCGGCTCCAGTAGGACCCAAGTTTTATTCCCCATCTCTTTTCCCCCATTACAAAAGTCCGTAAGTCAATGCTTTAGAACTTCCACAGAGAGGGAGATTGGACCTCCCTCTAGTTCTTAGGCCCAGCTCCCCCAGACTTCCTTGGGCCTTCCAACTCATTCATCTCATCCCCTGAGAATCTCAGTTTCTCAACTTTGTCTCAAAGAGCAAGGATAACTGCTGTCACTGCAGGACCCCCACAATCACACATCCTTACCAAACCTTTGTCAGAGCTGCATGGGATGATCTCTGTAAGACCCGGTATGATGGAATGTTCTAGCTGAGATGGGGCCCAATATCAATTTGTTTTTTGTTGGTTTTTTTTTTGATGAGGCAATTGAGGTTAAGTGACTTGCATAGGGTCACATAGCTAGTAAGTGTTAAGTGTCTGAGGCTGGATTTGAACTCAGGTCCTCCTGACTCCAGGGCCGGTGCTCTATTCACTGCACCATCTAGCTGCCCCCCAATATCAATCTGAAAACCCCAGGTTCTTCTCCGGCTCCCTCCTCCAGGTCCCACCCTAAGAAAGCAGCCCTCCTTAACAACCATCTTCTTGGTGTTCACCAAACCTTTAGTGCTTAACAGCTGGCCCTGTCATTATCAGCCACAAGTCATCAAGGCTTTTCAGAAGACCTCTCCCTCATGACCTTAGCAACTGACCCCTTCCTTTCCTCCTCTTTGTTCTCAATTTCTTTTATTTTTTTGGTTGAGGCAATGGGGGTTAAGTGACTTGCCTAGGGTCACATAGCTAGTAAATGTCAAGTGTCTGAGGCTGGATTTGAACTCAGGAGCTTCTGAATTCAAGACCGGTACTTTATCCACTGTGCCACCTAGCTGCCCCCTTTGTTTGTTTTTTGCTTGTTTTTGCAGGGCAATGAGGGTTAAGTGACTTGCCCAGGGTCACACAGCTACTGTCAAGGGTCTGAGGTCACATTTGAACTCAGGTCCTCCTGAATCCAGGGCTGGTGCTTTATCCACTGTACCACCTAGCTGCCCCCTTCTCAATTTCTTCCACCTTTTCTCTATTTTTGGTTCACTAGTTTCCCAACATTCCCAGGACCTCATTTATCCCCAGGCTCATTTCTGGCTCTCTCTCTTTAGTTCCAATGTTTCCTGTTCTTTCTGGTATCATGGAAACCGTCCCCCTCACATTTTGGCTCGGTTCTGCTGTGAGCACCCTCCAGATCACAAGTGCCAGTCTCATGGTGGTTACTGGTGGAGTTCTCAATGTCTAGACTGGTTTTTAGTAACCCTTGAATCCATGCTATAGGAATACAAGTTGGAGGAATGAGAGATGTTTAGGCTGAAGAAGAGAAGCAGCTCTCTTCAAAGGCTGCCACGTGGGAAAGGGATATTTGGGCTCAGCGGTCAGAACGTGGAACAAATGGATGGAACAAGCAGAGAGAACAGTTGAGGCTTGAGATCACAAAAACTCTCTACAGATGAGCTCTCTAGAAGTGGAACAGGATGCATTGAGATGTTGTCCATTTCTCCCTCCCTGGAAGTCTCTTAAGCCTTGGCTAGATGATGATCCCTCGTCAGCATATTCTAGTACTTTTCCCACCTGAGATCCCTTTTCGCCTGAGGAATTTTTCCCGGGCATATGGGTATATATAATAGGTATGCATGACTTTTCACTGTTGCCAGACTTTTCACGACCCCACATTGGGTTACGAGAGGTCAGATGGGGGTCGAGATCCCCCAGTTTAAGAAGCTTTGTTGTGGTGGGTGTGCTGAGAAAGCGATGGCTGGTACTGGCCAGCCTCACAGTCGTATCCTTGCCGGCGATTCTGCTACGAATCCCGGGCCTTCGATGGCCACTCATCTGCTTCTCCACAAGTTCTCGGTCCCGGAGCTGCCTCTGACCGCGGCCAAACCCACTGCGAGCATCCTGAGGCCCTCACGGCCAGCTTTGCTGTGACCGCCCTCCAATCCCCCAGTGGCTCCGTGTGATCCCCGTGGACTCCAAGGAGGTCAGCTTCGCTTGGCTCTCACTCAGAGCCCTCAGTGGTCAGTCTGGTTGGGGTCATCCGGAGCCCTCGGTGCCTGAGGCCCCAGTATCGGAGGCGAGGGAAGGGTTACCTCCTGCTGGTCCCACTCCAGGAGCTAGGGGCGGCTACCCATAAAGTGGTGGTTGCCATGGAAATCCTCAAGCCTCGGGAGGGGGTTGGCGAGGGGGAGCTGCGCGCGCACTTTGGAGGGCTGGGAAGCGCAGACGGGCGGCCGCACTGGCCAATGGTGGAATGCACCGCCCAGAGCCCCGGGAGCGCCGGTCTCCCATTCCCGAGAGTCCCTCAGGTTGGACGTGAATGACAGATACCGACGTCCAATGGGGAGACGCAAGTGGTTTGGGGAATGGGCGCTCCGGCTCCCAATCCCCAACGCTCTCTATTCTCCCTGGAGCTGAAGGACAGGGTTCGTGGACCAATGGCACGAGGCTACGTTCATTGGCAAGCCAATCGCTTTGGGACTCTGAGGCCCGGGAGGTTCCACCTTCTCTCACCCAAACCCTCTGGTATCCCGAGGGATGCGCCGACGGACAGGGATAGAGACCAATAGTATGAAGGTTATTTAGCAGAGAGCCAATCGCTTGTGAGGCTAGAAGTACCCGCCTCCCAACCCTCGGGCCGCCACAGCACAGAGGGGAAGCACAGGGAATTTCGGCCAATGGAAGCATCCGGGCCCGGGAGGTGGGGCCTAGTCTCCCTGGCAACGTGGGCGGCCGTTGAGGGAGTCGGAGGGCGGACGCATGACGGCGGCGCACAGACACCATGGTGACGGTAGAGTGACAGCCACACGGACCAATGGGAGGCGGCGCTGCGGCGGCCAGGCAGGGTGGAGAGGGCCGGCGCGGGGCGGGCCGGGGCGGGAGTCGCGGGGCCGGGGCGGCGGGAGCAGGAGCTGGAGGCGGCGGCGGCGGCGGCGGCGGCGGCGGCGGGAGCCGGAAGAGGAGGAGGGGGAGGGGGAGGTGAGAGACCGGGGAGGGCGGGGCCTGACCTCCGACCCTCGTTCCCTAGTCGGCTGGGGCCCCTCCCCCATCCCCCCACCCCGTTCGAGAGCCCCCGCCCGCCCGCGTTGTCTCCCTACCCCCGTGGTCTGCGCCCCCCCCCCGCCCACGTTCTCTGTGCACCCCCCCGCCCGTGTTCTGTGCCCCTCCCGTATTCTAACCCCCCCCCCCGCGCTCTGTCTCCCCCCAGCCCCATTCTGTACCCCCTCCTCAGGGTTCTGTGGCCCGCGTGTACAGACGCGCACACGCGCACACGCGCACACGCGCACACGCGCACACGCGCACACGTGTGTTCTGTGCTCCCCGGGCCGGGCCGGAGTTCTGGGGGCCCCGGGCCCATCCCCTTCCCGGCCTCCTGCTGGCCCTGAGACCTCGGCTTTGTTCCCGTCCGCCCGGTCCCTTCCTTCATCCCCAGATTGGGGGGTCTCCCTCCCCAGCCCTGGCCTCTCTCTGCCCTTCCCAGCATTCCTGCTCCTCATCTCTCCCTGGTGGCGGGTCTCTGCCCCTCGTGGGGTCTCTGCCCCTCGTGGGGTCTCTGCCCCTCGTGGGGTCTCTGCCCCTGGGGGAGGGGTCTCTGCCCCTGGGGGGGGTGTCTCTGCTCGTGGGGTCTCTGCCCTTGGGGGAGGGGTCTCTGCCCCTGGGGGGGGTGTCTCTGCTCGTGGGGTCTCTGCCCTTGGGGGAGGGGTCTCTGTCCCTGCTGGGGTCGCTGCCCTTTGGGGGTCTCCGCTAATGAGCTTAGACCCTCTTCCCCCTGCACTCCCCCTTCCCCCTCTCCCCCCTTCCCCTTTGTCCTCTCCGAAGCCCCGCCCCCTCCGAGGGGGGGGAGCAGGTGCCTGGCTCCTCTGCGGGGAGGGGCCCCCTGGCCGCCCCCTGCCTGAGCTCCCTCCCGGGCGTGGCTCTGTCCTCCCCCAGGGCTGGCGAGCAGCATGGTCCAGGCTGCACCATGGGTCCGGAGCGGGTGACAGCCAGGGAGCTGTGCGAGAACGATGACCTGGCCACCAGCCTGGTCCTGGACCCCTACCTGGGCTTCCGGACGCACAAAATGAACGTCAGGTGAGGGGGCAGGCTGGGAGTGGGGGTACCACTGGGGGGCAGAAGTGGGGTGCTGGGGCCCCTGCCCTTGGGCCTGGGCCTGGGCCATCTCCCCGGGCACTGTACTGACGGGATGGCGTCTGATCCTAGAGCCAGGTGCACCATTGTACAGGTGCGGAGAGCGTGTGTCCCCAGGAAGGCCCGAGTTAAAATTCTGCCCAAGACGCTTCTGAGCCACTCTCAGCCTCAGTTTCCTCCTGTGTAAAGTGGGGGTAACTTCCCGAGGCGGTTGTGAGGATGAGAAGCCACAGACAGCTTGTGTAGAAGCACTCTGCTAACCCAGGGCACCCTGGTAATGCCAGCTGCTGTTATTACTGATCACAGCGTGTGCCCCAGACCAAGCGAAAGCCGTGGCCTCCCCTCTGGGAGCTGACGCCCCAGCGGCTCTGTGGGGTGAAAATGCTTGGCCCCGGGTGTCGCCGAGCTCAGGGCCTCCATCCTCCCCAGAGAGATAGATGGGAGGCTCGGGCCGCCTCAGAGCCTCGTCGGGGGCCTGTCCGTGCCTCGTGCCCTCTGAGATTGCTTTACCTCCTGTGCCTCACAGCCCAGTGCCTCCTCTGCGTCGGCAGCACCACCTGCGCTCAGCGCTCGAAGCCTTCCGGAAACAGCGGGACTTGGAAGCAGCCTACCGAGCCCTGACCCTGGGTGGCTGGATGGCCCACTACTTCCAGAGCCGTGGCCCGCAGCAGGAGGCTGCCCTCAAGACCCATGTGAGGGGCAGCCCCTCCCCAGCTCCCCAGAGAAGCGTGGCGTGGTGGGAAGGCGCCCCTCGGAGAAGTGTGGGTCTCCTTTAGTAAAGCGTGGGTTGGGCCCTCCCGGCAGCTCCGGCCCAAGGACTCATCTGTGTCCACAATCCCCCACCTAGGGATTTTCCGGTGCGTTCTGACGGCCCCCTCCCTCCCTCCCTCCCCATCCTCAGATCTACAGATACCTTCGAGCCTTCTTGCCTGAAAGTGGGTTTGCCATCCTCCCCTGCACCCGATACTCGCTGGAGACCAACGGGGCCAAGGTGGTGTCCACTCGCTCCTGGTAAGGAGGGGTGAGGGGCAGGCCGGCTGGGTCTGGGGGGGGACACACCTGTCCCCGGCCCCTGAGACGGAGGAGCTCAAGGCTGCCGTGCCCTGGGCCCAGGAAGAAGAACGAGAAGCTGGAACTGCTGGTGGGATGCGTCGCGGAGCTCCGGGAGGCCGACGAGGGCTTGCTGCGGGCAGGAGAGAATGACTTCAGCATCATGTATTCCACCCGGAAACGGAGTGCCCAGCTGTGGCTGGGCCCTGCGGCCTTCATCAACCATGGTGAGGATGGACAGTGGGGCCTGCAGACAAGGATGTGTGTATGGGGACTGGGCCGGGGACATGGGCGCCACAATCAGGAGAGCGACGTCGGGGAAGCCGGGCAGAGCCTCACTTGCCTATTTTTTCTTTTCCTTTTTTCCTGACTGGCCCAGACTGCAGACCCAATTGCAAGGTAGGCTGGAGGAGAGATTTGGGGGGCATGAGAGGGGTGGTTCATGGCTCTCACCTCCCCAGGGAGCAGGACGGATCTCCCGATTGTGCAGCTTCTGAACCAGAAGGACTGAGGCCTAGCTGGGGTCAGGGCAGGAGAACTGAGAATGAGGCCTCGGCCACCCGGGAGGGCCGCCTCTGGATCTGTCCCCTCCACCCCCCTGCCTGGGGTGCTCCCCAGGGGGTGAGAGCTGAGGAGGAGGGGCCCCCAGTTTGTGCCCGCAGACGGGAACGCAGCCTGCGTGAAGGTGCTTCGGGACATTGAGCCTGGGGATGAGGTGACCTGCTTCTACGGGGACGGCTTCTTCGGCGAGCGCAACGAGCTGTGTGAGTGCTGTACATGTGAGAGGTGAGCCTCCGGGGCCCCTCCTGGGGGGAGGGGAAAGGCCTTGTCACCTTGAGCCTCAGGCCCCCTCCTGTCCAGGCCCCCCCCATTCAGCATCCTGCCCTCACCCTCAGGAAGGGAGAAGGCGCCTTTCGCCTGCGGCCTCGGGACGCAGCCACTGCCACTCCCAGGACTTGTGAGAAGTATGACCTTCGTGAGACTGAGAGACGGCTGCAGCGCTACTGGGAGGCCCGAGGGGCTCGGCAGGGCCAGGGACCCCTGGGGGCACAGCGCTGCTCTCACCTGCACACCTTGCACCGCCTGGACCTCCTGTGCGGTGAGTCTCCACCCCCATCCTCCCTGCCCCCAGCTAGCCCTGAACATCTCTGGTCCCCACCTCGGGTCCCCCACCACTCTCCCCTCCTCTCCCCTCCTTCTTTGGGCGGGCTGGCCCTCCCTGCCCTCCTGGGCCCTTTGGTCCCCTCCCTGCCACCAGCCATCTGTGTTTCCTTCCAACAGCACTCTGCCAGCCCCTGCGCCTGCAGCCCTTTGGGACCCATTTGGACCCCTCTGCCTTGTGGGTGCAGTGGCTGCCACGGTCCCATCCTCCCCGCCGCCGCCGACGTCGCCGCCGTCCCTCCCGCCGTCGGTCGTCCCGACCGGTCCCACACCCGAGGGTCCCACGTGTCTCCCTGCACCAGTGGGGGGGCTGTGGTCCACAATGCCGCCTTCACGGGGAGGTCACCGTGGCCCTGAGCCCAGCCCTGGCCCCAGCCTCAGCCCCAGCTCGGCCTGCCCCCCTGCAAGACTGGCACTGGGCCCGGCGATACGGGTTGCCCTGTGTGGTTCGGGTGGACCTGAGTGGTGCTACCCCAGTCCCTGCTGCCCCTGCCAGCCTCAGACCTGCAGGCCTCGAGCCTCCCAAGCGGACCCTGGCCTTTGGCCCCTTCTCTCCACCTAAGCGTCTGCGCCTTGTCGTCAGCCATGGCTCTATTGCCCTAGATATCAATGGGGGGCACTGAGGGCTAGTTAGGGGCGTCTCTGCCGCCCCATCCCTCCGCCTCCAGCGGGCTCAAGTCCTTGGGAGGCAGGAGTTGTGGGCATCTGGGCTTCTTTCCCATTGCCCCTCCAGCAGCACCCTAGCAGGGGGCCCCCCCGCTGACCTCCAGAGCTCAGCCTTCCATGGCAGGGGGGCTCGGGTTTTGCCCTAGGGGGTCTTCTCCCTCCTTCACTCCTGGAGAGGGCATGGATTTGGCTTTTCAGGCCCCTCCTCTTCTGGGTTGGAGGGTCCCCATGGGGCGATGTCCTGGCGATTCTGTTAGGCCCAGACAGCCCGGAGCCAGACCCTCTATCTCTCCCTCAGGCCGGAGGGTGAGGGACCCTTGGCAGGGGGCTAGACTTCCAGGGTTCCTTTTCCTTTCTCTCCTGGCCAGTTCCTCGAGGCCGTGAGCAGCTGCCTGGGGTCCCAGGGAATTGGGGCGGGAGATTTCAAGGTGCTGCCTCTCCCTGGCCAGGAATGGCCCCTCAGACCCTGTATTGGATCCCCCGCCCCCCATACCTTTCACAAGGAGCCAACTCCTTCAATTGAACAGGATTAACCCTAGCAAGAAGGCCCTTTCCCCAGGGTCAAGGGCCTGGCTTTCTGGGGGCCACCTCTCCTTGACCTCAGCAGGCCCCAGGACCAGCCCTGGAAGCCCTGAGGTGGGGGAGGGAAGGGTGCAGATGGCCAGGGCCCACCCTTTTGACCCAGCAGGGATAACCTTAGCAAGGGGGTCAATCCCCTGACCCTAGCAGCCCCAGCCATGGGGCAGGGGGCAGAAGGGAGCTGTCTGCCTCAGTGGCAGGAAGCTAGAGCCTAGGAAATGTGGGGGCGCCCCCACTCCCAAACCCAGCAGGGAGGGCCAGGCAAGGATCCCCTCCCCCCAGCCTCAGGATGCTTCTTGACTTTACCTCCCACCTCAGTGGCACACCGCCCCCCCCCTTCTCCAGGGAGGAAAGCCATAAAGAAAGGGGGGGCATGGAGGGGGGAAGGGGTCTTCTGCAGATGGCACTGTCTTTTCCTCCTTCCACATACGTCCCCCTCTGGCTCTCAGGGAGGCCACCCCACCTCATCTTTCTCATGGTGCTATATAGTTCTGGTGCCTCCTGGGGAGTGAGGGCAAGGGGGGCCAGCACAGCCTGGGGCCCTTGGCCTCACCACCCCCACCCCAGCGATTGGAGACACTGGGTGACGGGCAGTTTGCAACTTTCCTTTTTTTTTTTTTTATAAAAGTCCTTGTTGTTAAGTCTGTTGTGTCTGAGGATTTTTTGGGGGGATGAGGACAAGGGGCTTGGGGGGTACTAGGCTTTCTCTTCTCACTTCCCCATTGAACTGACACAAGGAAGGCCCTTCTAGGGCCAGGAGGGGACACACAGCTCTCCAGGCTTGGGGAGGTGGGTTCTAGCCTTCCCTCTGAGGGTGGGAGCGGGGGAGGTGTGACCCTAATGACCTCTCCCCTGCCAGGGGTGAGAAGTGGTCTGACCTCCCTGCTCCTGCCTGTCGCTGCTCTCCTGGGGTCTCAGGGGAGGCTGCCCTTTGTCTTCTCCCCTGTCCAGGCTGGAAAAGAACAGCTTGCTCCCTGTGGTTGTAAACGTCCATTTATTGGGGGGGGGGGGGATGGCCGCCAGAGCCAGAGCAGGGAGAGGCTCCTTCAGATCTTGCCAGGGAAGGTCCCCTCCTGGATCTGCTCGTTCCAACGCTGCACCTGCGGGGAGGGAGGCAGCCATCCAGAGCCGGACCCCCCATCCCAGCCCCCACGTGCCCCCCTCCTGCTCTCCCCCCTGCTCACCCAGCTAAGAGGGCACAGGGAGTGATAGACCTTGCGGTAATAGTCGCAGGGGGACGCGTCCTTCCCCCTCCTCTTCATGTTCTTGGTGCAGCGGTGAAAGTCTGCGAGGAGGGGCCGGGAGGTCAAGCCGGCACTCCCCTGCAGCTCACCCCTGTGGGGGGGGGCAGCCCGGCACTTCCCTCCCCCACCCCCACCCGGCTCTGGGGTGAACTCGGCAGCCCTCTGCCTCCGCCCCTCACTGTCCCCCACTAACCCAGGAAGTTCTGATAACAGTTGCGAGTCTGGTTCTGGTTGGGAAAGCGGGGATCGAAGGGCGGGGTTGATGGCCTGTCCATTATCTTGGTCCTTAGCTGGGGGCTGGGGCCTAAGGAAGAGGCCGGAGAGAGGCAGCTCCGCCCCAACTGATAGCCCCGCCCCAATCGATGGCCCGCCTCAATCGATATTCTCTCCCACGACTGGCAGCTCCGCCCCTACTGGGCAGCCCCGCCTCAATCGATAGTCTCTCCCACGACTGGCAGCCCCGCCCCTACTGGGTAGCCCGTTTCCCCTGGCAGCCCCGCCCCAATCGATAGGCCCGCCCTCCCTCGCCTGGCAACTCTGCCCCAACTGATAGCCCCGCCCCTACTGGGCAGCCCGTTCCCTGGCAGCCCCGCCCTCCCTCGCCTGGCAGCTCTGCCCCAACTGATAGTCCCGCCCCTTGGCAGCTCTACCCTCACCAGGTAGCCCCGCACCTGCACTGTCCCACCAACCGTCTTTGTGCCCCGCGAGGGAATGTGGCCCTTTGACTCCCGGCGGTCCTGGGAGCCCGTAGCGTACCCTGATTGGCTCTGCCGGCGGCAGCCCGGCCAATGGGATCCCACCACGCGCAGAAGGGTCCCTTCTAGAGCGCTAGTCTCCCCTGGCTCTTCTGTTGATGCCATTTCACGGGCACGAACGCTGAGGTTGGGAAAAGGGAGCCCCTGGGAAGTCGCACCGTATGGAGGAGCAAGAGGACCCTAGCGACCGTCCAGCCAGCCCCTTCGTTCCTGACAAGAGGCACTCTGTCCTCCTCACAGCCTCCTCCCCACCCCAAGCAGCTCGCTGTGCTTGGGAACTAGTGACGAAGAGACATCAAACAGAAATCTGACTTTTTTCAATTCTGCCCAACCCCTCCCCTCCCCCACCCCACTCCTACCCTCTCCCCCATTTACTTCTTTGGGTTTTTTTGTTTATTTGTTTGTTGTTTTTGGCGGGGCAATGAGGGTTAAGTGACTTGCCCTGGGTCACGCAGCTAAAAGTGTCAAGTGTCTGAGGTCGAATTTGAACTCTGGTCCTTCTGAATCCAGGGCCGGTGCTTTATCCACTGCAACACCTAGCTGTCCCACCCCCATTTACTTCTGATCCTGCCCTCTGGAATGGCTCAAAGCGAGGCTGATCCGTCCTTCCCCCAAGGGCTCTCCAGATACTCAGAGGTCACTCTGGAGTCCTCGCTGGGGCATCAGATGAGCCTCCTAGGCTGTCCACATCCTGATGCCCTCTGAAAGGCCTCCAGCTTTCTTGCTTTGCATCTTCTCCAGCCCATTGCCCCCTCGGTCATTCTCTTATCTTCAGTCCTCAAAAACCCCTCCGGTGGGCCAAGTGCTTATCATCTTCAAGTAGCTAATAACCTAATGGGGGTGGGGAAGAGGGGGTTTTGAGAACCAGGAGACATGGGTATATTTTGGGGTAGTAAGAGAAGGAGACAGCTGAAGATGAGAGAGAACCAGCTGGAGGAAAGGATTCCAATTGTGCCTGCAGAGGGGCGGGGATTGCCCTCTGGGCACCAGGAGCAGGGGACAACCAAAAAGCAGGATGGAATTAGGGTCAAATTGATTGTGAGTCATCCCAAAAGAATGACAAGACTCAGTGACTCAGTTTACCAAATTTAATTGCAATAATGTGAGTGACCACAGGGAGAGAACCAGAATAGTGGAAAAGTAACTCTCAAATAAGGAAAGGAAAGACAGTCATATTTATAGTATGGATAAATTGATTATCAGTCTCATTATAATAATCTCCACCTTTGGGAGGTACAGAGGAGGGCTTATCCTAATTTGGAGTTGTTCCTGGGGTCCTAAGTCAACCCCCTAGGAGGGTACCTTTTTTCAGTGGAGGTGTGTTTTGGGGGTTTACACGTCATAAGGTGAATCTGGGGACAAATTTTGCCTTTTCTGCGCATGTCTCTGATTCCCATGGCTAGTTTCAAAATATCTTCATTTTTTATTTATTTCTAGTCTAAATTTCTGTCAATTTCTTTATTGTTATAGTCTTAGGCCTTCACGGCCTAGCTCCCTCTGTTCCATTATGGGCACTGATTTCTGTGAGTAAGAGAACCTAGCATCCTAACTTGTAAGTTATCCATTAACTGGGGTCTAACTCCCGTTTGGAGCTAATATCTGAATTAGAGCTTGGATCTTAGGTTTTTCTATTAACCCCTTTTTGCCTCCTACATCAATTAGACTTGGCCCAATGCTATCGAGATCTTTCTGGATGCTGACAATCATCCAGTCTGTTAGCTTATCCCTCTCCTTTCTGTTATTTTCAGATTTGAGGAGATGGCCATTTTTACTTTTAGCCAAGCCTTTCATTAAAAAAAAAAAAGCACACAAAACAAAACTTTAAGGACAGAGGAAGAATTTAGGACCAAAGAAGATAGAGAGAACAATACAAAATGTAAAAGATAGAGTTTTAATTCTATACAATTAAAAAGCTTTTGCACAAATAAAACGACTGTAACCAAGATTTTAAGGAAAGCAGAAAACTGGGAAAGAATTTTTGAAATAAGGCCTCGTTTCTCAAATATGTACAGAAATGAGTCAAATTTATAAAAATACAAGTCATTCCCTAATTGATACATGGTCAAAGGATATGAACAAGTAGTTTTCAGACAAATCGAAGCTATCTATAGTGATATGGAAAAATGCTCTAAATCACTATTGATCAGAGAAATGCAAATTAAAACAACTCTGAGGTATCACTTCACACCTATCAGAGTGGCAAATATAACTGGAGGGGATATGGGAAAACTGGAATGCTGACAGTTGGTGGAGTTGTGAAAAGATCCAGGCATTCTGGAGAGCAATTTGGAATTATGCCCAAAGGATTATAGAACTGGGCATACCCTTTGATCCAGCAATATCACTGCTAGGTTTATGTCCCAAAGACATCCCCCAAAAGAGAAAAAGACCTGTTTGTACAAAAATATTTCTAGCAGCTCCTTTTGTGGTGGCTAAGAATTGGAAATCAGGGGGCGGCTAGATAGCACAGTGGATAAAGCACTGGCCCTGGATTCAGGAGTACCTGAGTTCAAATCCGGCCTCAGACACTTGACACTTAACTAGCTGTGTGACCCTGGGCAAGTCACTTAACCCCCATTGTCCCGCAAAACAAAACAAAACAAAAACAAACAAAAAGAATTGGAAATCAAAGGAATGCCCATCAATTGGGGAATGCCTAAACAAGCTGTGGTATATGATGGTGATGGAATATTATTGTGCTATAAGAAATGACAAGGAGAATGACTTCAGAAAGGCCTGAAAAGACTTATATGAACTGATGTATAGTGAAGTGAGCAGAACCAAGAAAACATTGTGCACAGAGACAGCAGTATTGTTTGACGAAGAACTCTGAACGACTTAACTATTCTCATCAGTACAATGATCCAAGACAATCCCATCCCAATTGATGAAGTATACTATCCACCTTCAAACAAAGAACTGATATTGATTGTTTTGTTTGGGTTTTTTTGCAGGGCAATGAAGGTTAAGTGACTTGCCCAGGGTCACACAGCTAGTAAGTGTCAAGTGTCTGAGGCTGGATTTGAACTCAGGTCCTCCTGAATCCAGGGCCGATGCTTTATCCACTGTGCCACCTAGCTGCCCCCGAACTGATATTGATTGAGCACAGACTGAAGCATGCTATTTTTCACTTTCTTTCATTTTTTCCCTTTTATTCAAGTTTTCTTGTACAAAATGACTAACATGGAAATGTTTTACATAATTGTATATGTGTAACCTGTATCTGATTGTTTACTGCCTCAGAAATGGGGGAGGGGAGGGAAGAAAGAAGGGATAGAATTTGAAACTCAAAACTTTAAATTAAAATGTTTATTAGTATTTTTTTAAACAGCTTAAAACCCCCAAAAGATTAAGCAGCCCAGAGCCGATCATGGTGATCAGGGAGACTTCCACTGTAGACCCCTCACCAAAGTAATATTGAACTATTAATGTTACATCTTTGATGCATCCAACTAGCTCACTTCTATCTCGTGGCATTATTGTCTGATCCATATCCCTCCAACATCTCCACAAGAATAATATTATCTCTAATTGGAAACCTTGCTAATGTCCAGGTACCCTTTATGTATATATTTCCCCTCATCTGCTAGTTTGATAACCCTGTCCAGAAAAGATATGAGATCAGTCTGGTATGGACTGTGTTTCTAAAGTCAGTCTGACTCCTTGAAATGACGGTTTCCCTTCCTAGATGTTCACCAACCAATCCCTTTAATGTTTTGGTCTAGAATGTTCCCAAGATTCAAAGGTTCACTGGCCTAGAGTTTGCAGGTTCTGTTCTCTCCCCCCCTTTTTTTTAAAAATTGGGACATCTTCCCTTTTCTGATCTTGGGGTCCCCTCCCCCTCCTGTTTTCCATAGTCTTTCATATATTGCTGATAGTGACTCAGTAAACACATCTGCCAATGATTTCAGTATCTGAAAATGCTGTTTTTCTGGGCTGGGTGACAAATTCATCAAAGCCAAGTAGGTACTCATTATCTTGGCTATCAATGCTCTGTCAGTCATTTTTTGTTCTGCCCTTTCCAATGCAAAGGTCATTCTCCTTGGCAACAAAAACAGAAGCCAGGAAATAACTGGGCATTCATTTCTGCCTTGTGTTGTCAGTCGTCATCTCTGTGGTCAGTTATCATTCTCTCATCCACCCCAAGCCAAGTTCCTTTCTTTGATCCTCCTTCCTCTATGTATCCCATTATAGTCAAACTAGGAAAACAAAAACCCAAACCCTGCCTCTTAATCGTCCTAAGCTTTGAAATGTTATCTTTATGTTGTCCTCAGCTCTAGAGTTTTAGTGCTCCTAGTCTCATTTTTAGAGACCTGCCCCACACTCTTCAATCCCTAATGAATGGATTTTGTCTGTAAGACTTCGTGGGTGGCCTGCTTTTTGCTAATCCCATAAATTAGGGTGTGGTTGTGCATTTTCAGGCCAGACCAAAGCTTCTCTAGACCTCTCAGAGCCAAACGGGCCAGACTCCCACCCTTCAGCCCAACAATGGATAGTTTCCACTTGTCAGGGGAGTTCCCTTTCAGAAGGGATTCAAGGCATTTCAGGGTCTCCACGTTTTTGGTTACTGAGAGAAACCACTGACCATCAATGTATTAATTGCTGGCTAGTCTAATTAATAAATTGATTATTAACAACCCGGAAACTCTGTCTCTTGGGGTTTTTATTTATTTCACTACTAATTACCTTCAAGATAAAGAAGAAAATGGTTCCTATTTGTACAAAAATATTTCTAGCAGCTGTTTTTGTGGTGGCAAAGAATTGGAAATTATGGGGATGCCCATCAATTGGGGGTTGACTGAACAAGTTGTGGTATATGATTGTAATGGAATACTATTGTGCTATAAAGAGTGGCCGGCTGGATAGTTTCAGAAAAACCTGGGAAGACTTATACTACTGATACAAAGAACCAGGAGAGCATTGTGCATAGTAACAAGGGCAATATCATAACAATGACCAACTGTGAAAGGATTAGCTTTTCTGATTGAGATAATGATGCAAGACTCTTCCAAAGGACACATAAGGAAAAGGCTATCCACTTCTAGAGAAAGAACTGATAAACTCTGAATGCAGACTAAAGCATACTTTTTTTTTTCATTTTCTTTTTCTCTCTGGTTTTTTTTTTTTAACATTTTTGTGTGTGTGTGTGTTTTCTTTTTGCAACATGACTAATATGGAAATGTTTTGCATGACTTCACACATACAGTCAATATCAGGTTGTTTGCCTTCTCAAAGGGTGGAAGGAGAGAAAGAATTTGGAATTCAGAATTTTAAAAAATGAATTAAAAAATTACATGTATTTGGAAAATATTTAATGAAAGATAGAAATATACTAAAAATTAAGTCCTTTGGCATTTAAAGCTTCTTCCAAAAATAAAAAAAATTAAATTAAAGCTTCTCCCAACCTTTCCAACCTTCTGTTGTCACTCCCTGGGATCCCACTCCACTGGCTTACTTATATGCAGTTCTTAGGCCCTATCACTCCATCTCTGAGGATCTGCAGCAGCTAGGGTGTTCCTTACCCTAGAATGCTCTTTCCTCACACCTCCCCCTCACTGTTTGCCTGGCTTCCTTCAAGCCTGAGCTGAAATCCTACTCTCTCCAGGAAATGTTTCTTGGTCCCCCTCAACTAATGCCTTTCCCTCTCAAATTTTCTTTATGTACTCAGTGTATATCTTGTGGGGCAGCTAGGTGGCGCAGTGGATAGAGCACTGGCCCTGACATTGGGAGGAACTTAGCGCAAATGTGACTTCAGACAATAAGCTGTGTGACCCTGGGCAAATCGCTTGACCTCAATTGCCTTAAAAAAACACCACCACCCAACAACATCTGGGGCCATATCCAGTCACCCTGACGTATATCTTGCCAACTAGACCCAGATGGCTCTGGGCGAGAGAGTGACTTTGCACAGCCCTCCCTCACTTAAATCCAATACAGTGAAAGTCATGACCACCTCCTGACATCATGGTCCTCTTTGAGAATGAAAGACAAGCAGCAGCAATATCTTCTATGCACCTAGTTATATACATGGTGTTTCCCCCCATTAAATGTAAGCTCTTTGGGGCCAGGGACCACCTGGTTTTTGCCTTTCTTTGTATCTCCAGTAATTAGCTCAGTGTGGAGTACATAGTAAGTATTTAATAAATGCTTGTTAACTGACTGATATTGCCTCACAAACTAAAATGTAAAATCTCTCTCATTGATCGAATAAAGAATTGCTCCCTGCTCCCAGCTTAGAAAAACTGGAGAAACCTATTTTCTCATAAACTTTCTCTCTTTTTTTTTTCAGTAGCAAACCTTGGCATCTCAGGCTTAGGGAACATCAACATTACTGGCTAGATGACTTGTTAGCAGCAACAGTTAACGCCAAGCTATACATGTAGAAATACATTTGTGAATATGTATCCATTGTGAGGAAGGCCACAATCAGAGTCACCTCCAACTGCTGGTGGCCATTGCTACCTTCTTCAAAACACAGGAACTACAATCCAAGGAAACTCAGTTCACTCGGCGGGGTGCCTAGAGTCTCTTGTCAGGATGTTTTCTCCAAAAGAATAAGAGTAAAAATCAGTTCTCTCAGGGGTAGCTAGGTGGCACAGTGGATAGAGCACCAGCCCTGGAGTCAGGAGTACCTGAGTTCAAATCCCATCTCAGACACTTAACACTTACTAGCTGGGTGACCCTGGGCAAGTCACTTAACCCCAATTGCCTCACTAAAAATAAAAATCGGTTCTCTCAAAATGAATTTCACGGCTCTCTCAAAGGGAACTTCTGGTTTCTGCACTCCCTCTTAAATTTGTTTTTTAATGGTGATTAATGTCCCAAATTTCCTCAAAGTGCTCTTAGTCTTTTTCTGGGTCTTATCTGTTACATGGCTCAGCTTCTATCTTTTCCACATTACTTTTTCAGTCTAAGTTGACTGGTGAGTTCCCTATACCTTGGTCTGTATTTCCTTCTGGTCTCCATTGGTCTTCATTTCCTTTTGGATTCCATTGGTCTCCATTTCCAAACTGACTACACACAGTTTCCTTATTCTCCAAACTAGTGGAGATCCATAGCTTTGCTTTAACATGCAAGTCTCTTTTTTCTTTTCTTAAAGTTGTATAGATGCCTTTCATTTTATTCCACCCTATTTTATTTTTCTCAATTACATGTAAATTTTGTTAACATTTATTATTTTTAATTTTATTTCCAAATCTTCTCCTTATCTCCCTTCCCTGCCCCCCCTTCTTGAGAAGGCAAGCAGTTTGATATAAATTATACATGTGCAGTCATGTGCGAAATATCCCTATTGACCCATATTGCAAAAGGAAATAGACAAAAAAACCCAATAAAAATAAAGAAAGTTAAAAAAAAAGGCGTGATTCAATCTGCATTCATATTCTACTTACTCTTTCCATCATAAGTCCTTCAGAATTGTCTTGGATCAATCATTATATCGATGAGAATAGCTAAGTCGTCCACAGTTGATCATCATACAATATTGTTGTTACTGTATACAATGATCTCCTGTTCTGCTCACTTCACTTTGCATCAGTTCATATCAGTTTTCCCCAATTTTTTTTTTCTAAAAGCATTCTGCTCATCATTTTTTATAACACAACAGCATTCCATCACAATCATATACCACAGCATGGGGAAGACTAGCTCCTCTGGTATGAGAGCTGCTGAGGCCTTTCAGGACTGCTTTACATCTTTGGTGTTCACCTAATGTACCCAATTCCCACCTATGGCTCCAAGAAGCCATAGCATGTACGGAAACTGTTTTCACAGAAGGGTTAAAGCAAGGGTCTCAAAACTGTTGGTGAGTTAGGAAGGTGTCTACCCCAAACATGTGAAGACTTCCCTCAGTGCAAAAGGTGGATGATAAGAATTTGTTCCAACAGCCATGAAGGTGATGGCTGGAGTGGACACAGGGGAGCACTTAGAGCCTGGTTAGATGTGGAAGACACCAAGGACATGCACTGCATTCCAAACCATCATCAGTCATCTTAACCTTTGTCTTCTCACTGGACCTTAGATGACTCTGGCAAAAGAGTGACACTGATGACTTCTCTTGTCTTTCTTTCTTTTTTTTTTTTTTTTAGTGAGGCAATTGGGGTTAAGTGACTTGCCCAGGGTCACACAGCTAGTAAGTGTTAAGTGTCTGAGGCCGGATTTGAACTCAGGTCCTCCTGACTCCAGGGCCGGTGCTCCATCCACTGCACCATCTAGCTGCCCCGACACTGATGACTTCTCACAACTCTGCCTCACTTAAATCCAATCCATGTGTGAGTCAAAAGACATCAACCACACCACTTGACCATTTTTATCTACATCAAAATCCTATGGCAACAGGCAAACGATAAAGCAGCAGGTGTGAATACGCTGGGAGGTATACTTACAACCCAGCACACAGGCAGCCCAGGTCATAGGGTGGTCTTCTCACTGGAAGCACCAGTGGGATTTGGCAGCCCCCTAAATATCTAAGAAGCCTTTTAAAGACCGCATTGCTCACCTGCTGGTATGAGGAAAGGGCTAGAAAAGGTACCCTAAAAATTGTCTGCTTACCCAACCCTGGTCTGTTTACTGAGGCAGACAGAGATCCCACCCCATTCAAAACAAAAAAATTTTCAAAAACTTTTGCAGATGATTCCTCTCACCATAGGTACATGGAATGTGTACACACTTAGAGACAGCACAAAATCTAGTAGACTTGAAAGATGTTGTAAGAGAACTCAGCAGGTGTTACATGCAAATAGCAGCACTGAGTGAAACAAGGCTGGCATGTGAAAGACAGCTTAGCAAAGTCAGGGATGGATACGTTTTTCTGGAGTGACCACAGTGAAGAGGGGCATCATGAAGCTGGTGTAGGTTTCTCAATCAAAACTAATCTAGTGAACAAGATAATCTGCCTCCCAAAAGGAGTGAATGACAGACTGGTGACAATGTGATTGCCCCTTGAAGAAGAATGGCATGCCATCATCATCAGTGCCTATGCTCTCACCATGACAAACCCTGAGGTCAAAGAAAAACTTTAGGAAGACCTGGAGGCCCTCATCATCAATGTGAGAACAAGCTTATAATTCTAGCTGACTTTAATACCAGAACAGGCACAGACTATCAGACATGACAGAGAATCCTTGGGAGGAATGGAGTCAGAAACAGAAATGGTCACTTACTACTAAAGACCTATCCATCTCATGACCTCCTCATCATCAATGCTCTCTGTCCACCTTATTGCAATAAAACCCTGAGGATGCATGCACCCTCACAGCAAAAATTGGCATTTAATAGACTATGTCATTGTAAGAAGAGACAGACAGGATGTGAGAGTGATGAAGGCAATATGTGGTGCAGCGTGCTGGACCGTTCACAGACTTATCCTCTCTAAACTAAATATTCACATTTAATAAAAGTGGTGCCTCCAAGGCAAGAGGACTACCAGAAGACTTAATGTCAACAGATCAGAGCACTTCTCTGTGCAGGAATAGTTTGGTGCTAACTTGGA
Organism: Dromiciops gliroides; assembly: GCF_019393635.1. Lineage (NCBI taxonomy): Eukaryota > Metazoa > Chordata > Mammalia > Microbiotheria > Microbiotheriidae > Dromiciops > Dromiciops gliroides. The sequence continues at coordinate 661,195,561 of NC_057863.1, read as the reverse complement.
GGGAAAGTTGAGCCAACAAATGATTGGCAAAGGTGGATCAGAAAAGGAATGGGTGGCTTTCAGAGATCTGGTGTACAGCACTGCATTTGCTCATCTGGGTCAGAACACTCACAAACATCAAGACTGGTTTGATGAAAATGATAGGGAAATGCAGAAGCTGCTAAATAAAAAACAAGAACTACACAGGCTTTACTAGCAAGATAGCTTCTCCATCTCTAAGAAGGCAGTATTTACCCCCATAAAAAGTAAAGTTTAGAGAGGTGCACGATTCTTGGCTCAGGAAGAAGGCAGATGAAATTCAGTTTTATGCTAGTAGTAACAATCCAAAGTGCTTTTATGATGCCCTGAATGCCACCTGGAAGATGCTATCTCTACCTGAGAGCCAGTGTGGCTTCAGAAAGGGCTGAGGAATAGTATGTGCTGCCTGACAACTCCAGGAGAAATGGCAGCAGCAGGACAGAGGTCTGTACACATTTGTCAGTCTGACCATGACCTTCAATACTATCAGTCACGAGGGTGTGTGGAAAATCACAGCAAAATTTGAATGTGCAGAGAAGTTCCTCATTATTGTATGTCAATTTCATGACAGCAGGCTTACCCAGGTTCTGGATAATGAACCAGTCACCAATGGAGCAAAACCTGTGCACTTGCTGTCATGCTTTTTAGCATCACATTTTCAGTATTGTGGTCAGATGCCTTCAATGAGTCAGGAGTACCTGAGTTCAAATACAGCCTCAGATCCTTTTTTTCCCCCCAGGGCAATGGGGGTTAAGTGACTTGCCCAGGGTCACACAGCTAGTAAATGTCAAGTGTCTGAGGCCAGATTTGAACTCAGGTCCTCCTGAATCCAGGGCTGGTGCTCTATCCACTGCGCCACCTAGCTGCCCCCAGATGCCTTCAATGAGGACAAACATGACATCACTACACTGATGGTGAATTATTTAACTTAAAAAAGCTTCAAGCCAAGACTAAAGTGGAAAGTTGATTCATGACTTTTTTTTGTAGACAGATGATCTTGCACTCAATGCAGCCTCTGAGGTTGAGATGTAACAGAGTATCAATCAATTCTCTGCTGCTTGTGGTAATTTTGGCTTGATATTTAACACCAAGAAAACCGGAGTTCTCTACAGCCAGCATTGTACCATTTCTACATAGAACCATCAGTTACAGAAAATGGAGAAATTTTGAATGCTGTGGATAAGTTCACTTACCTTGGAACTATACTTTCTTGAGCTGAACTGCCAAGCATTCAAACTCTATTGCAGAAAGTGCAAGTCAGATGAGCTGGCCACATTGTGTCGAATGCCAAACAGACGTTTGCCTAAAAAAGACTATTTTTTATGGATAACTCACATAAGGCAAGTGCTCATACAAAGATCAGAAGAAGCAATACAAGGACACTCTCAAGGTCTCTCCGGAGAACTTTGGTATCAACTGTGAGACAGGGGAGACACTGGCACAGAACTGCCCAGCATGGCATGCCCACATCAAAGAAGGCACTGTGCTCTATAAGCAAAGCAGAATTGCAGTAGCTCAAAAGAAATGTGAGATGCACCAATTTAGAGACAGTTTGATTCCAAATGTTCATATGGACTGTTTGTGTCCAGCCATTAGCCACCCTCAAAGGTGAAGAACATTTTTCATCATAAGTCCTTCAGTGTGTCCCTCAGACACATTGTACCCTGTCCCCAACATAGTGATATTATTTTGGTCTTCTTCAAACATGAAGAACAACAACCAACCTTACCACAATTTGTTCAGTCATTTCTCAATTAATGGTCATCCCCTTGGCTTTCAATTCTTTGCTTCAACAAAAAAGCTGCTATAACCATTTTTGTACATGTAGGTCTTTTTCTTTTTTCTTTGATCTCTTTGGGATACAGACCTGGGTCAAAGTGTATGCACGATTTTATAACTCTTTGGCATAGTTCCAAATTATTCTCCAGAATTATTGGACCAGTTCACCACTCCCCAACATTTCACTAGTGTACTTATTTTCCCCTCATTCCCTCCAGCATTTGTCATTTCTGACAGATCTGAGATGGTGCCACAGAGGTGTTTTAATTTGCCTTTCTCTAATCAATAGTGATTTAGAGAAATTTTTTTTCCATATGGCTATAGTGAGAAATGATTTTTTTTGTAACCAATATCTTAAAGGTTCAGTTATTGTGAGAAATTATTAAATTTGTAACCAATATCTTGGAGATTCGATCCTGACTTCCCCTGTTCCAAAGCCCTTCTTTTTTTTTTAGTGAGGCAATTGGGGTTAAGCGACTTGCCCAGGGTCACACAGCTAGTAAGTGTTAAGTGTCTGAGGTCAGATTTGAACTCAGGTCCTCCTGACTCCAGGGCTGGTGCTCTATCCACTGCACCACCAGCTGCCCCTAGCCCTTCTTCATAAAATAAAGTCAATTCTCTTTGGCCCTGCTCAGGGCTACAAACCCCTAGGAATCTTGATAAAATCAACCCTTGTAAATTCTTGTTAGGGCCTTAAAATTTTGGTTTGGGATGAAGATTCCCTTGTGTCCTGTTTAGGAGATAGACCTTTATTTAGATAGGAAGAACTCTCCTCAGATGAGGGGCTACTTGGCTTATCTTTTGAAAATGGATATGCATTCTTTGGTTAGCCCAAGGTTGGGAGTCTGGCATTAGCTCTTCCTTTTAATATAGCCTATCTCCAAATTAAGTTGGTCAATCAGAGGTGATTAGGCATTCCTCGGGAACAACTCCTCATTAAACGGCATATGATTTTGACCCCACCACCATTAGGGGGTCTTTGGTTTGAGAGAGACAGCCAAACACCATCCTTTTATTAATAACCTGCTGGTCTATTAATAAAATGATTAAATTACCCAGAAACTCTGTCTCTCATATTTTTAATCATCTCACTGTAGGTAGTTTTGATTATTTTCTTCTGAAAGCTGCCTGTTCATATCCTTTGACACTTTATCAATTGGGGGAATGACTCATATCCTTATAAATTTGACTCAGTTCTCTATATATTTGAGAAATAAGAGAAACTTCTTATCAATTGTCTTCTCCACTTTTCTTTTAATCTTGGCTGCAAAAACTTTAAACTTAATGAAAATTATCCATTTTACATCCCATAATGCTCTCTCTTTTTTGTCATAAATTCTTCCTTTGTCCATAGATATGATACGAAAAAATTTTACCCTCCCCTAATTTGCTAATAATATCATTATTTATGTCTAAATCATTAACATGTAAGTCCTGAACCCAAGTCTCTAGACTACAAGTCCACTGTCCTGTGATGTTTAAAAAAGTTTGAGAGGCAAAGTTTCTGGGTAATTTAATAATTTTATTAATAAGGCTAGCATGTTATTAATAAAAGAGGTCAGTGGTCCTCTGGAATGGCCCTCATAGCAATGGGTTCACAATTTATCTGCCCTTGGAACAGTAGGTGTTCTGAGGGTGGCAGTCAACTCTAATTTATTAAGGGGGCAGCTAGGTGGTGCAGTGGACAAAGCACCGGCCCTGGATTCAGGAGTACCTGAGTTCAAATCCGGCCTCAGACACTTGACACTTACTAGCTGTGTGACCCTGGGCAAGTCCCTTAACCCCCATTGCCCCACCAAAAAACAAAAACAAAAAACAAAAAAACCCCTCTAATTGGTTAACAATTAATAAGAAAATTAATATCACAGTGAGAGGGTAGACTATATTACAATGAGGGTCAACTTCCGTATCACCTGTTTGACCAAAGGGAGGAACCACATTTTCCCAGATCTGTCTGAGCAAACACAATAAGCAGGAATGCACCCATTAGCCTAAACTTAGAATTTCTTTGACTGTCTGATTAAACCTTGACTTGGGGAAATCTCTTAGGAAGTCGAAAAGGGGAAAACCTTGGTTCTGATCCAATAATTAGTTATTAATACAAGAGAGAAATAATCATTTCTCACACATCTCAATACAATTCCACATGGCATTGGCCATATCCAGTCAAGGCCTGACAAAATTAGAGCTGCCCCAGGTGCTTATGGGAAATGTAGCTTTTTACACACAGACAGACATACACATATTTGGGTGGGAGTGGGGGGAGATAGCAATTCACAAGGACATCCAATTTGCTCTCATTCACAGACTTTTAATCAGTCAATCTGGGGGCCAGAAGCCCCATATCAGTCCCATATACATTTCAGGTCAGGAACATCTTTGAGTCTCTTCTTCCATTTGGGTAGGGGGAGAGAAGAGATCTCCTCAATACCAAGGAACCTATATGGGGAGGAGGGTCAAAGTGATGGGATCTAGTTGCTTCAGGCCTTCAGGGAGAACAAGGTTATTGGCCTGCATGCTGAGAGGGAGTAAAGGGGACTTAAAGATTGGGTCTGAGTCTGAGAAGGTAAAGGGGATGGAAACTTAGATGGGAAATGGGGCCACAATCATGACACTCATTACCTTCCCTCAGGATCCTAACATAGAGTCTTTGACGGAGTTTGTGAGTCCTACGTATAAATGAAGGTAGACTGGAGGGATTGAGAGAAAGAAGAGAGCTGGAGTTAGGTCATTGAATCCTTAAAGATGGGATGAGGAACAAGAACACCCTGTTCTCTGAGTGAGATAGGGATTTGGGGAGATGATTGGGTGTCAAGGGACAAATGAAGGGGGCAGCTAGGTGGCGCAGTGGATAGAACACCGGCCCTGGAGTCAGGAGGACCTGAGTTCAGATCTGGCCTCAGACACTTAACACTTACTAGCTGTGTGACCCTGGGCAAGTCACTTAACCCCAATTGCCTCACTTAAAAAAGAAAAGAAAAGAAAAAAGAGACAAATGAGTATTGATGGGGAGGGATGCCTAGATTTCTAGGAGGGATTTGGGGGTAGAATACTCATGTCCCTGAAGAAGGAAGGGATGGAAGACTTGGAACTTTGGGCTTTCTTACCTGGAGTCTGAGCCCAGAAAGTCCATTGGGTGAGTCCTAGAGGCCATGGGTGGAGAGCTCCCCAGTCTTTTCTGGCAAATTGGACCGGCTGGGATTTCTGAGCCTGGTATGGCATGAGACCTTGGTGGGTGGGTAGGACGAAATCACTCTGGGAGGACGGGGCAGTTAGGACAAGGCTTAGTGGTTAGGGGAGGCTTTGTTAGGTGGGGCTTTTAAGGTTTTCTTGGACTTATCCGAGGAAGTGTTGGTGGATGGGGAGGATAAGCCGTCCTTTGATTGGCTGGTGGAATCTGGAGTGTACAGTATGAGTGAGACAGCAGTGGACGTCAGGGAGTGTTCAGAGGATGAACTGCCTGAGGACTTGGCAGCCTTGGCAGCCTTGTCAGCTGAGGCCTTGATGAGGTGTGCCTTTGAGTCCTTGGTAAACTGGTCAGGTGAGGCCTTGCTAGTTGGCTGGAAAGAAGACTTCTTGGACTGTTGGGGTGAAGCCTTGCTAGTTGGCTGGAAAGAAGACTTCTTGGACTGTTGGGGTGAAGCCTTGCTAGTTGGCTGGAAAGAAGACTTCTTGGACTGTTGGGGTGAAGCCTTGCTAGTTGGCTGGAAAGAAGACTTCTTGGACTGTTGGGGTGAAGCCTTGCTAGTTGGCTGGAAAGAAGACTTCTTGGACTGTTGGGGTGAAGCCTTGCTAGTTGGCTGGAAAGAAGACTTCTTGGACTGTTGGGGTGAAGCCTTGCTAGTTGGCTGGAAAGAAGACTTCTTGGATTGTTGGGGTGAAGCCTTGCTAGTTGGCTGGAAAGAAGACTTCTTGGATTGTTGGGGTGAAGCCTTGCTAGTTGGCTGGAAAGAAGACTTCTTAGACTGTTGGGGTGAAGCCTTGCTAGTTGGCTGGAAAGAAGACTTCTTGGATTGTTGGGGTGAAGCCTTGCTAGTTGGCTGGAAAGAAGACTTCTTGGACTGTTGGGGTGAAGCCTTGCTAGTTGGCTGGAAAGAAGACTTCTTGGACTGTTGGGGTGAAGCCTTGGTGAACAGGTGGAAAGAAGACTTCTTGGACTGTTGGGGTGAAGCCTTGGTGAACAGGTGGAAAGAAGACTTCTTGGATTGTTGGGGTGAAGCCTTGGTGAACAGGTGGAAAGAAGACTTCTTGGATTGTTGGGGTGAAGCCTTGGTGAACAGGTGGAAAGAAGACTTCTTGGATTGTTGGGGTGAAGCTTTGGTAGTTGGCTGGAAAGAAGACTTCTTGGACTGTTGGGGTGAAGCCTTGGTGAACAGGTGGAAAGAAGACTTCTTGGATTGTTGGGGTGAGGATTTGGTGGAGGGGGAGGGCTCTGGGGCCTTGGGGAAGGGGGTAGGCTCTGGGGCCTTGGTGGAGGGGGAGGGCTCTGGGGCCTTGGGGAAGGGGGTAGGCTCTGGGGCCTTGGGGAAGGGGGTAGGCTCTGGGGCCTTGGTGGAGGGGGAGGGCTCTGGGGCCTTGGTGGAGGGGGAGGGCTCTGGGGCCTTGGGGAAGGGGGTAGGGTCTGGGGCCTTGGTGGAGGGGGAGGGCTCTGGGGCCTTAGTGGAGGGAGTGGGCTCTGGAGCCTTGGGGAAGGGGGTGGGCTCTGGGGCCTTGGGGAAGGGGGTGGGCTCTGGGGTCTTGGGGGAGGGGGAGGGCTCTGGGGCCTTGGTGGAGGGGGTGGGCTCTGGGGCCTTGGGGAAGGGGGTGGGCTCTGGGGTCTTGGGGGAGGGGAAGGGCTCTGGGGTCTTGGGGGAGGGGGTGGGGTCTGGGGCCTTGATCGGGTCAGGTGGGTAGATCGAGGACTTGGTGGAAAGGTGGGACATTTTGGTGGACTCATAGAGTTCTAGGGAGTGGGGTATGGGCTTGGGACTGGACTTCCTTGCAGCCAGCAAGGACTTGTCCTCTTGCTGGGTGAACTGCACAAGGGGTAACTCTGCTGCTTCCTTAGACTCTTTGAAGGGCATCGTTTGCTTTAAGTGCAACCTGGAACCACAAGATCACACACATCCCCTATACCACTTGCCTCATAGAATCTCAAAATTGGAAAGGGTCTTTGAGATCACTTTGAGTCCAAACTGCCTTTGAATACCTCCAGTGATGGAGAGATCATTTCTTAGGTTTCTCTTTCCTCAGGGACTCACCACCCCCAGCATATTGGAGCTAAATGTGTCTTCAATAAGCCCTATTATGAATCTCTCTTTGAACACTTCCAGTGATGGGGAGATCATTACATACTTGGAAAGTCTCTTCTTTAGGGGCTTAGCCGGTAGGAGCGTCTTGTGTGGAACCTTGTGTTGGGCATCTTGGGGCAGGGGCTGGGCCCAGGCTAGGCGGCTGGAAAGGGTGCTAGGACTTTCAAACCAGGCATGTTTATGTGGGTGGACATCTTTCCAAGCCATGGAGAAATCTATTTGGGACTGGGGGGTGGAGTACAGGAATGGGCTGGAAGAGTCTGATGATCGAAACGTTTTCTTGGTGGGTCGGCGGGAGCCCAGCCAGGAGGATGAGGTCTGGCAGGGAACCACACAGGGCTCAAAGCCTGAGTGCCCCGAACTTGAAGTCATTGGGGTGGGTGTTTTTGAGGCCTGAGGAGACCAGAGAGAGGAGGCTGTGAGTCCCTCAGGGACCCCTGACTCCCCCTTAGCCCTAAGGATCCTGGCCTCCTGCCTGCTGGCCCCAGGGCCCCCCAGTACCTTGGGCCGGTTCAAAGTGCTGGAGATAATGCTGAAGAGGGTCCAGATGGTGACAGTGGATTGTCCTGAAGAGCAGAAGCAAGACCAGGTCAGCCCCCCCCCCCAAAGCCCTGCGGGGGGAGGGGGCAGCAGAGAGCCGGGAATCCAGGCCAATCTCTCACCTTCCTCTTCCCCACAAGCTCCAGAAGGGTCCCTCTTGCAGCGTTTACGGTCTGGTCTATGGAAGCACTTCCGTTGGACTCCAGCGTCCTGGGCATCCTGAGCCCCTGCTCTTGTGCCCTCCCCCAGGGACCCAGTGGCTTTCGCCCCAAACCTGTGGCCGTCCCCCCCAACCCTGCTCCCAGGGATCCAGGCCTTGGAGAATGAGGGCTGTCCCCTACCCCCCCCAGGCCCTGGGGTCCAGGCCCACTTTTGTGCCTCTCTGCAGGCTGCTGCCTCCAGCTGAGTCATGAAGGGGACGGAGTCACCGACTGCTCTGGACCTCATCTCCTGGAGGGAGTGGGGGAAGCTATCCAGTCAGAGGAGGCTGCAGGCCACATCCCTGCTGCGGCCCATGGGCGGCCCAGGCTCCCCAGCCCCGCTACCTTGGCCTTTGCTGCAGACTCTGTGGGGACACAGGCAGCATGCTCAGTGACCAAGGGAGACAAGTGCACCCCCTCAGGCCCAGTTAGAGACACCCAGGGAGGTACAGTGGCTCAGAGAGAGATGGGGGAGTGGGGAGGCATGGAGGGGGAGCAAAGGAGAGATAGAGAATTCTCTCACCAGACATCTTCCACTTCTTGTCCTGGAGAAGAATGAAGAGTGCAGGTCAGAGGAAAGACTATATCGGCCCAGGCCAACAGATCCCCCTACACCCCCTCCCTCAGGGACCCAGGACTCCGAACTGCCGTGCTCCTCCTCTGGAGGGGACTAGGACATCTGGACCCCCCAGCCTCCTCCTCTGGAAGGGACAAGGGCATTGGGATCCCCCAGAGCATTCAGACTCCCCCAGCCTCCTCTTCTGGAGGGCACTAGGGTATCCGGAGTCCCCAGCCTCCTCTTGAAGGGACTAGGGCATCCAGATCTCCTCTCTAAGGGATCCAGGGCCCTGGCCCCCTCACCAGTCAGGGACTAGGGCTGGATTGGGATGGGCCTGAGAAAGGTGCCAAGAGTTCAGTTTGGACTTGCTGGGGCTCAGGGTTGGCAAGAGCCCCAGCTTGTTTCCACACCTCACCTTGAGCTTACTGTCTATGGACAGCAGGCTGGAGGAGCCGTCCCTGTGGGCCTGGGGGGCCCAGGCTGGCGCGGGCCCGCGAAGCAGGTAGACCAGGTAGCGCCAGCGGTTGAAGAGGAAGCAGCCCTCCTGCCGCTCAGCATCCAGGCGCAGGTAGAAGCTGCGGCCTGAGGCCAAGCGCAGCTTCAGCCTCCAGCTAGCTACGTTGTGGACGAACAAACGGGCCAGGTGCGTGGGCAGCAGCCTGCAGGGACCACAGGGTGAGGGAGGCAGCTCTAGGGGCAGGGGGCCCGGGGGTCAGGGATGGGGCCCCGCCGGGTCACCTGGTGAGCTCGAGCCCCTGCTGCCTCTTGTCTCCGACTGGCCGGGCAAGCAGGATGAGGTCCGGGAGCAGGCGCCCAGGGATGGAGGATGCCACGCCCATAGTCACGGGGTTCTCCTTCTTGTGTAGAAAAATAGCCTCCCCCCGGTTTGTCACCTAGGGAGGGTGGGGCAGGGAGGCTGGGAAGCACCCTGACGCAGCTGTCCCTTGGGGCCCCCTCCCCCCCCAGATGCCTGGGGGGCTCCCTTTCTCTCCCCCCTCTCCGCACCCTGCCCTCCCGGGGGGCACCTGCAAGAAGTCACTCTCGAACATCGGCAGCAGCGGCCCCAGAGGTAAGTACTCGCCCTCCATTATGGTCCTCTGTAGATGGCCCAGCAGTGGCACCCACGGCTGAAAGGAGTGCTCCACGTCGTTCAGGAAGACCCCTTTGTGCAGAACAGCTGAGATCCAGGAGGAAGCACGGCAGAGGTCAGGACTGGGCAGAGCTCATGCCCCCCTTGCCCGCCCCACAACCAGCTCCGGGTGCCCGGGGACGAAGCCCCACCTGGTGAGGATACGGGGGGCATCATTGGTGCCAGGGGAGCAGCTGTCTCTAGGGAGGATCGGGGCCCCTGGAATTGGGGGATTTGTCTGGGGAGTGCCGGGATACTCCCGGTGGGGGGGGAGCACTGGCCATGGCGTTCTGGGAGGGCAGGCTGGCCAGCACGCGAGGGCTCTCTCTGGGACCTGGGCCCTGAGCCAGGACTACTTCCTGGCTTTGTGACCTCACAGGTCATGAGGGTCAAGGAACTTCAAAGGCCCCCAGGCCTATGAGGGGAACTGAGAGACAACATTCCCCAGACCGGTCCAAGCGGGGAGCAAGAGAAAGACTTTGGAAGAAGCACCTCCTGGACTGACTCAGAAGGTGGGGGTGCCCACTTGTCAGGTATGTTACACAACTGGGGCCTGGTGCTGGGCATGGGGTGGGCACAGAGAGGGAGGAGTCCCAGACTGATGCTGGGCACCGAGTTGGGTGGGACAAAGGGAGGCAGGAGGGATGAAATGGGCACTGAAGAAGGATGGTAGAGGACATCTGGGCTTGGGTTGGGGAGGGTCAGGCCAGCATTCTGGACTGAGAAGGTGAGCCTCAGGGCTCTGGGGGGACCTCTGAGGTTTTGGAGCAAGGGACAAATGTAGCTGGAATTTGGGCTGGTCACAGTGACCCTGGAGGCCTCAAAAGAGGCTGGCCCCCTCTCAAGGTCCCTCCTCTCTTTTTCAGGAAAACTGCTGAGAGATGAAAGTCTCCCCTAAAAATGGATTCCAAAGACCTGGGCTCCCAGAGGGGCCTTTAGCCCAGTCCTGTCTCTGCTAGAGAGTCTCTGGAGGGAGAAGACTCTTTACAACTGGAAAGCTCTGTGCTAGAGCCCTGACTCAATGCAGACCTCAAGGGGGTGGGGGAGGGGCGCCCCTTCCCAATTAAAGTGAGAGTTAGGGGCAGCCAGGTGACACAGTAGTTTAAGCACCAGCTCTGGAGTCAGGAGGACCTGAGCTCAAATTTGACCACAGACTCATATTAGCTGTTACCCTGGGCAAATCACTTTACATAGATTGCCCCAGGAAAAAAGTGAGGATTAGAGCCAAGGGCCCTGAGCAACCCTTGAACCCTGCCCATCTGTGGTTCTGTGATGGGCATCCCTGCTAGGTGGCTCAGACTGAGGCTGAGGTTTCTTCCCAAATCCTTAATCCCAGGGAAGGCCCCACTGGGCAAAGCCTCAGGAGGCCTGGCTAGGCCAAGGCTCCTTGATGCCCAGATCTAGCCTGGGTTCTCCTTCCTCCCCACTCTCCTGCGGATCCTGGTCCTTGCTCCCAGTGATCAGGCCCTGCTGGGGTCCCAATCCTCCCACCCAAGCAATTGTCATCACTAAGTCAAGCATGCTACATTTAGAGTCAGGAGAAACATCTGTTCCAATTTTGCCTCTGGCACTTACTAGGCAAGTCAGATAATCTCTCTGAGCCCCCCCCATATTGGAATAAGGACTCACTGTTTGCCCACCCAGTGCCTCCCTCACAGTCCTCTAAGCCTTCTCAGGGCCCATAGTTTTTATTTTTTTTGGTGAGGCAATTGGGGTTAAGTGAATTGCCCAGGGTCACATAGCCAGTAAGTGTTAAGTGTCTGAGGTCAAATTTGAACTCAGTTCCTCCTGACTCCAGGGCCGGTGCTCTATCCACTGCTCCACCTAGTTGCCCCAGGGCCCATAGTTCTTAATGCTGTGCCCTGCCGGCCTAGTCACTGAGGAGCACTTGGGTCTGGAGCCTGATGTCAGGGAAAGTGGCCCCCACATCTACTTCACCCCCTCCCCCATGTCTGTTTCATCCCCTTCTTGTCTGCTTCACCCCCTCCCCCATGTCTGTTTCATCCCCTTCTTGTCTGTTTCAACCCCCCTTGTCTGTTTCACCCCCCCCCCACCCTTCTCTGCTTCACCCCCTCCCCCATGTCTGTTTCACCTCCCCCATGTCTGCTTCACCCTCCTTGTCTGCTTCACCCCCTCCCCCATGTCTGTTTCATCCCCCTTCTGTCTGTTTCACCCCCCTCCCTCATGTCTGTTTCACCTCCTCTCCCGTGACTGCTTCTTGCTTCCTCCCCCTCCCCCAAGTCTGCTTTACCTTTCTCCCCCATGGCTGCTTCCCCCCCATATGCTTCCCCCCTCATATCTGCTTCATCCCTTCCCCAAGCACCCAAGGCCCTGATGGATGGTGTCCCACCCCAATCCCTCAAATCGGAGAGAAGATGCCAATTTTTTATTGATCCAACTTTATCTCTTACATTTCTTTTGTACAAAACACAAGGAGAAATAACTACAATAAATAGGTACCAAAGTTAGGGCCAGGGCTGGTTGGAAGAGTCAAGTCATGAGCCCAAAGAAAAGTGATAATTTAAATAACTTAGAGGTGGGCAAGGAAGAGGAGACCAGAGGGGGATCTTGTCTCCCCTCAGCCATTAAGCCGGATGAGCCTCCCCCCCCCCACTCAGGGGCCCTGAGGAGAGGACACCTGTCTCCTCTCCTCTTAGGGACCCCAGCATCCAGACCAGCAGCACCCCCCGAATAAATAGCTATAAATAGAAGGCATTGCTGTGCAAGGTTCTGTAAAATTGGGGTGTGGAAGGGGCAGAAAGGGGGGGACTACTCTGAGGGGGCCCAGAGCATATGGGCCCAGCTCTTTGAGCCCCCAATAAATAAATAAATTAAAAAGGGTTTTAAGGGAGGCAGGCCAAGGGCCCCCACACCAGGGCCCAAACTTCTGCTCTCCCCTTAGGGGAGGTTAGAGTCGAGCCTTCAGCAGCAGCAAACCCCTCACAGCCCAGTCCAGGGTGAGGTGAAGCCCCCCCAGCACAGCATGGGCTGCCTGGATCCCCCCCCAGGCTGACCCTGGCGGGGCCAGAGGTGGGGCTGGGGCCTCGGGCGGAGGCTTAGGTAGGGAGAGCCGAGCCATCTGTGAGGAAAGGATGGACACGGGTCAGTAAGCCAGCATACAAGGATTTGTTTGGGCGGGGAAAGACCTCCCAGGGTCCCAGGATTGGAGGGCTCCCTCTGGGTTAGGGGTGCCTGGATCCACTCTCAGCTTTGTAGGGTAGAGGTAACCGGACCCCAGACTTTCTGGGTTTTAGATAAGAATACCTAGGTCTATGGTCTCAGGATCCAGAATGGGGGGGGTCTCCGTTAGGGGTTCCCAGCTTCCCAGGCATAGGACCTGGGTCAGAGGAAGCCCCAGGATCTCAGACCCCTGGGGTAACTCTGGTCTCTAAGTCAGAGGAGCTTAGGGGGTCCAGAGTCTCAAATGCTAGACTGGGGGCCCTCAGGTGCATGGTTTGGGGGCTCCAGATGGGCATCCCTGGATTCAGTCTCCAGGCCTGGGCTAGAGATTCAAGGGCATACTCTTTCAAGTGCCAACAAGATTCCTGGGTCTGGAGTCATGTTTCTGAGGCCCTCAGAGCGCCGATGGGTTGTGGGGTGAGGGTCTCCAGGATCAGCTATTTCGGGTCCCTGATAGCAATTCTAGGGCTTATGAGGGTCCCTGGGGGGGCCATAGCCTCATATCATTTGGGATTGCGGTCTTTGGACCTTAGCCAAGGGTAAGCCAGCTTCCCGGGGCCTCCCTCTGCCTCAGGGTGTCAAGGGGGTGCATTGGGGGTTCCTGGGTCCTACCAAGATCTGAAGTCTCTTGAGCAGTCGGTCCAGCCGCACTTGCAAAGCCCCCAGCTCCGGGTCCAAGCTTCGGAGGGCTGGGCCCCCGGCTCGTCGGAGCCAGTGTACATGCCACAGGTAGCAGAGGAGGTCAGTCCGAAGACGGGTCAGCACACTGGGGAGCTTGCAGAGGAGACAAGCAGTCAGCAACCTTTGCCCTGACCCCAAGCACCCTCACCCCTGTTGGAGCCCACTCACCTGCAGGGCCCCCATGGCCCCAAAGCTCATCCCAGGGGTTGGCAAAGAGTCCAAGTTGTGATCTCCCTCTGCTGGGAACTTGGCTTTCTGGGGGGGGGGAGCAGGAAGAAAATGAGGAGGGGGAATCCTTCCAGACCCTCCCCCTCATTGTTCTTGAGTCAGGTGCCCCAGCTCTGGTCTCCTGCCTTTGAATGTCTGTCTCTCTGCCTCCCACTGGCACCCTACCTCTCCATACCCCTCCCCCCCAGTGATAAGGCCTTGTCTCTTGGTCTCTTCCATCTGACCCTCTCCCCTCCCCTAGTTTCAGGCCCTCTCTATCCCTGGAAGCCCATCTGCCTCGGAATTTCTCAGTCTTTCTCCCAGCATCGCCGTCATATTCCTTCCACACTCTCCCCACTCAACCCTCTCTGTGTCTCCCTGCTTTTTTAGTCTCTCCCTACTTGTCTCTGTCTTCTGTCAACCAAGCAGCCATCTCTGGCTGGCCAGCTTTGCTCCTGAGCAGTTCCTCACTCACCTGCGTGTTTCACTGGCCTCCCATCCTCCTCTCTCTCTCTCTCTCTCCCTCTCTCTCTCTCTCTCTCTCTCTCTCTCTCTCTCTCTCTCTCCCTCGGTTTGCCTCTCTGTCCTTGAGTGTTTCCTTGGCAACCTGTTTCTGTCTGTCTAACTCGGTCCCTGGGATACCCCCCTCAAACACAGTCTGCGTCTGTGTGTCTGCGCCTGTGTGTCTGCGTCTGTCTCTCGTCCTCTCTCTGTCTAGTTCTCTCCGTCTTTCTCCTTTTTGCGTTTGCCGACCCACCTCTCGCTCTCTGGGTGTCTCTGAGTCTCCCGCCCCACCTCTCTGGTTCTGAGGGGCCTGCTGCTTTCCTTCCTAGGCGAGCAGCGATGGGGAGGGGAGACGAGGGGAGGAGAAAAGAGAAAAGGGGCGGGGTCTCACCAGCTGAGCTGCTAGCTGCCGGGTGTCTCGCAGCAGCCCCCGGGTCAGGAGCACGGCGCTGTCCAGCTCAGCTCGGGACTCCCCTGGGCCCGGGACAGGGGCGCCCCGGGGAGACCCAGGTGGCAGTGGGGGTGCTGAGGCCCCGGCTCGGCTGGGCCACAGGCTTAGCACGGCCAGGACTACGCGGCACAAATCTGGGGAAAGGAAACAGCCACGGGGAGAGATGGGAGAAGGCAGAGATCGGGAGAGGGGGGCCGGGGAGCTGAGGCAGGGGGGCGGTGGAGGTTGGGGCCCTGAGGGGGCGGACTGGGGCTCAGGCTCCCTCCCCTCCTCCCTCGGAGGCAGGGGCCCCGCCCAGCAGAGCAGACGCGGCCCGGGGCAAGCAGACGGGCCGGGCGTCTCCCTCCGCCCCCGGACGCCGGAATCCCGGCCCTAAGGGGGGGGGGGGAGGCGCAGGCCACGACCTGCCCCCTGCTCCCCCCCCCCAATCCGCAGACACCCACACTCCTGGCCCCCCAGGAATCCAGAAGCAGCGGGGAGATCCAGTCAGGAGCAAGATCTCCCGGTGTCTGTCTCTGTTTCTGATTATTCCTGTCTCCCTGTCTCTCTCTGTCTCTGTCTCTGCCCGAGTCCCACCCATCCCCGGTCCGGGCCCTAGACACAGACTGCGGGGGCAGCGGCCCGGCGCCCGCCCCCCTCAACAGCCCCAGGCGCGGGCTCAGCTGCCTCCACACACCTTAGGAGAGGCGCAGAAACGTGGGGAGACAGAACAGAGACGCGAGAAGCAGAAACGCAGAGACGTGGGGACATAGAGAGACCGACGAAGAGGGAGATAAAGGGGGGAGAAACTGACAAACTAAGAGTAAGAGAGAATATGAGACAAATGACAGAGACGGAGACCGAGAGACTAGAGCCAGAGATAGGGCAAAAACCAGTAGGTACAAGCCAAGGTAATGAAGAGGGACAAATGAAGAGAACGAGCTACTAGGACAGAACTGGGGAGACCTGAGAGAGACGGACGAGACAGACATACGTAGAGAGTGAGAGGGACAGAGCTACCGAGAAACTGGGACTCCCCCCTCCCCCCCATCCCATTCCCTAGCCCTAGGCTCAGCCCTGGGGTAGCCCCCACCCCCTCATGCCCAAAGTAGCCAATCAGAGGCTCCCCCACAGCCCAGCCTCCTTCCCCTCCCATCTCCTCCCCTTTCCCTGTCACCCTGTCTGCTCTATCTCTGGGTCCTTCTGACTGGGTCTCCTTGAGTGTCTTTACTCCCCACTTTTCTCCAGCTCCTCTGGCCTCTGATCTCTGTGTGGCCCTCTGCTCTTAGGGTCTCCTTACCTCTGTCTCATTGCCTGTGTCTTCCTCTCTCCATCTTCCCTTGTCTCTGTTGTCTCCCAGTTTCCTTCCTGGGTCTCCTTTCTTCCCTACTTCTCTGTCTCTCTCCCTTCACCTCTCAGCTGTTCTCTCCCTCGCCCTTTCCTACTCCCATTCAGCATTCCCCTTTTTCTTTTTCACCTTTCTGTACCTGTCTCCATCTCTATCCTCACTCTTTTCTATCTTGTTCATTCATCTCCCTCTATCCTGTCTCTCTCTCCACCCCTCTGACTCCTCTTTGATTCTTCCTCTCTGTGTGCTTTCCACCCTCTGCCCAGGGTCCCTCCCTCCCTCTCTCCCTCCCTCTGCCCCACTCCCTATGAACTTGAGGGAACTTACTGTCCATATCCCCACACTCAGGCTGGGGTTGGGCTCCGGGCTCCGTCCCCAGGGACGGGTGGGGAGGGGGTATCTTGGTCTTAACCCCTCCCTGGCTAGGTCAGCCCAGTGAACCTCACTTTGGTATCAGGGGACCCTGGGGTCAGGCAGGCCAGATCGAGGTGGGGGGAGGCATGTGGCAGCGTGTTGGGTTGGATTGCCTGTGTGTGTGTGTGTGTGTGTGAGAGAGAGAGAGAGAAAGAGGGAGAGTGAGTGTGTGTGTGTGTGAGAGAGAGGAGAGAGGGAGTGTGAGAGAGGGAGAGGGAGAGAGTTAGGGAGTAAAGGAGTATGTGAGTGAGGCCGGGGGGTTATATAGGGGGCTGGGACCAGGCTCAGCCGGGTAGGGGCTGGGGCAGGGGCCAGGGCCCAGCCACCGCCCGCTCGGGAGGGGAGGGAAGGAGGGGGGGAGGGAGGGAGGGGGGAGGGAGGAGAGCCTGACACATCCTGACTCACTCTCCCCAGCCCCAGCCCCGGCCCCGGCCCCGGCCCCGGCCCGGCCTGAGCAAGAGCCGGGGGAGGGGGGGAGGGGGGAGGCTGAGCCGGGATAGATACATGGGGGGCCCAAAGGGCTCCCACTGAGCTCATCATCATTCCCTCCCTCCCACCACCTAGTCAGAGACAGTGGGGAGACCAGAGGAGAAGATGGTGGGAAGAGACACTGAGGCAGTGAGAGACACGGAGCTGGGAGTGAGAGGGAGGGAGCTGCCCAGACACATTGGAGGGATCAGCAGACGGAGAACAAGAGAGAAGAGATAGAGAGACACTGAGAGAGACACAGAGACAAGGGGCCATTGTGCGGCAGAGAGATTGAGACGGCAGAGCTGGGAGGTAGCAGTGAAGGGGGCAGAGAGAGCAGGATGGGCCAGGGATACATAGATGCCCAGGACTGGCAGAGACAGAGATGAGGAAGGAGCCAGGCCAGGTGGAGAGACATGGGACCAGACCCAGAGAGATGAAGACTAAGGGACCTGGAGCCTGACCCACCTACCCACCCACAGGAGATGAGGACCCTGAGTTGGAGACAGGCAGTGGGGGAAGACTTCAAATTTGGAAACATAGAGAGATAGAAAGACCTTGATAAATCTAGAGATGTTCAGAGATGTACAGACTAAATGAGAGACAGAGACAGACAGACAGACAGCCTGATGTAGAGACTCAGAGACACCGGGTAGAGACAAAGAACAGAAGAGATGGAGATATAGAGGCAGAGAGGGACAGTGAGAGATGAGACCAAGACATGAACACCAATGAATAGAAAGTTGGTGGGAAATCAGGGCAGAGACACTGTAGCTACAGGAAGGGTTATAGATGTCGAGTTGGAGACAAAAGAGAATGAGACCCAGAGCAAGAGAGAGAATGGGGAGAGGCTGTGAGAAATGGAGGGAGACGAGACAGAGATTGAGAGAGAAAAGGAGAGAGTTTGAGAAGCAGCAGGCAGGCTGGCAGATTTAAAGTCCCAGAAAGGAGAATGAGCAGAAACCCAGACACTAAGAAAGATGTGTTGGTAGAGACTGACAGAGAGAGGACCCAAGACACCAGGGAGTCTATTTGAGCCAAACACCGAGAAAGACAGAGTGACGGAAAGAAACCAGGGAGACAGAGAAAGGAGGGGGCCAGAAAGCTTTGAGGACACCAGAATTGTTTGTATGCCCCCCCTTGCCCAGCCTGCCCAGCCCCTGATGGGTCCTCTGAAGGAGAGCAAGGGGGAGGGGGAGGAAGGAGGCTAGGAGGAGTTGACTGGCAGTGCTCCTTGTGGGGGGTCCTGGGGAAGATGATGACATCAGAGAACCCCAGCATGGGACATGATCTCATAGGTCAGGTGATCAAGTCCTCCCTACCTTCCTAACTGCAAAGGGAAATCGAGGCAGGGGGGGAGGCCCCCCAGTTCTAACCACCAGCCTCCAGGTCTCCTGGCCTCCACTTCTCAGGGGGCAGTTTCCGGTGGGTGACTCAGTGTGGGGGGCCAGAGGCTGCATCAACTCTGACGTAGATGTCATCTCCCCCCCCCCCCAGCTCAGTAGTCAAAGTGACTCAGGCCCAGGGGCAGGGGGATTCATCAGCTAGGGGGAGGGGAAGCACAGAATCTTCAGCTTTTAACGACCTAGGTTTCTAAACTCTAAACCTCAACGCTTTAGGGCCACAGGCCTCGTCTTCTCAGGGACCCAACTAGAGAGGTTGGTATTGATGAGACTAGGGAAGGGAGAACTCCAAAAGGTCTGGGGAGGGGGAGGGCCACTGACCAGAGACTTGGCACCATCCCCTGGAGGAGGGGGAGGGGATATTCTGGACCTGAGAATGTCGAAGACAGTCCAAACGACAGGGGAAATCGAGGGTCCTCCGGAACCCAAAGACCTTAGACCTCTGTGCCAATGGCCTCATTTGACAGAGGGTGGGCGTGAGGGAGTGACATGGGTGCCATCCTCCTCGGGAAGATGGGAGGTGATGGACAAGAGAGGCACTGGGGCTCTGGGCAAGGGAGGGTGATCAGGAGGCAGAAACGGGCGGAAACAGAGATGGAGCGAATGAGAAACGGACACTGGAAAAGGCCGAGACAACCAGAGACAGACGGGGCAGCCCCAGAGGCAGAGCGGGGGAAATGCGAAAGACGAAAGACGGCGACCCGGGAGACAGGAAGGCGGGCCGGTGGCGGGTGGTCTGGGGGCTCCCTAGGTGGGGTGGGCCGTGAGCTCAGCTCAGCAGGCGGCCCGCGGTGGTGCTGGTGGTGGTGTCTGTCCGGCCGAGGCTGCGGGGGGCCGTCTGGGCCGGCGAGAGGGTGACGGGCCGGCAGCCGCAGAAGCCATTGCAGCCTGTCATTAGTGGTGTGGGTCAGTGACGGAGGGCTCAGCCCCACAGGGAGGCCGCCCCCAGCCCCCCACCCCCTCATTGATCTGAAAAGAATCTCAGGAATGGGAAGTTGGCCCGGGATGATGTTGACACAGGAAACGCAGCGGCCACGGCGGGGGCTGGGTCTTAGCTCTTTCCCAGCCTGACCAATGACCCCCCCCCAGCCCCCTCCGGCCTGACCTGTGTCATCTGTGACGGGGATTCTGGCCCCTCAGCCCACATATTTACTGTGGGGGGCAATTACCAACAGTCTCACCTCGCCGTCCACACTGAACAAGCCCAGGTGTCCTCCGGATTCCTCAGCTTTTCAGGGAGCCAGACGTCCTGAAGCCCAGATGTCCAGCCCCTCTAAGGTTCCAAGGATCATGAACCTTCAACCCTTGTTTCCTTTGGGAACCCAGGAGTCCAAATTCCCCAGCCTTGGGGATCAAGGCATGCTGACGTCCCAGCCCGATTCCCTCAAAGACCCAGGCTTTCTGACCCCCCCAGCCCTCTCCTTCCTCAGGGAGACTAAGCCCCGATTTCCTGAGCCTCTTTTTCTCCCAGGGAACCTGGCCGTCCTGAAGCACCTCCATCTCCGCAGACCTCGTCCGCCTCTTCCCTCAGGGATCCCGGGCCTCTAATCCCTTAACCTACTTCTCTCTCAGAGACCCAGGCATCCTGAGTGTCCAGCCCCCTCCTCCTGAGGGACACTGGCTCCTATTCCTCTTCTCCTAGGAACCCTGGTATCGGGTGAGCCCTCACCTCCCCCTTCTTCAGGGACTTGGGTATTTTCCCATCTAGCTGCCTCCTCCCTGATGAAACTGGATTGATCCTTTCCAGTCCTCTTCCTTGCCTCTGGGCTCTGAAGGGCCAAGCATTCTGAAGAATTCTTTTATTTTTCTTTTGGTGAGGCAATTGGGGTTAAGTGACTTGCCCAGGGTCACACAGCTAGTAAGTGTCAAGTGTCTGAGGTCAGATTTGAACTCAGGTCTTCCTGAATCCAGGGTTGGTGCTCTATGCGCTGTGCCACCTAGCTGCCCCTGGACCAAGCATTCTGAGTCCCCAGCCCCCTCTTCCCTAAGGGATCCTGGCTCCCTACACACACACACACACACACACACACACACACACACACACACACACACACACTTTCTCTCACACTCACACACATTCACACTCACCCACATACATTCACACATGCAGACTCACATGCACAGATACACACGTATACACACACACACACACACACACACACACACACACACACACACTCTCATTGAGTTCCCCCCAGTCATGGGGGCCTGGCTCCAGGCTGCCCCTGTTCTTCTGAAGCTGTGAATCCCTGTCTCCATCCTCTGTTCCCATGCCACTTCTTTTCTTTCTGGGGGGTGGTTTTTGTTTGTTTGGTTTTTTTGGTGAGGCAATTGGGGTTAAGTGACTTGCCCAGGGTCACACAGTTAAGTGTCTGAGGATGGACTTGAACTCAGGTCCTTCTGACTCCAGGGCTGGTGCTCTATCCACTGTGCCACCTAACTGCCCCTCCCGTGCCATTTCTGCAAATTCCAATCAGTCGCTGAGCACTTCTCCACTAGATATGGTACCTGGCACGGGATTTAAAGGCCAAAATGAAATCTTACTTGGCCTGGGGTGCCTTGCGATCTCTCTGGAGAGACATAGCACTGGGCGGAGCGCCAGACCTTCAGTTGAGAGGACCAGGTTCGAGTCCTGTTTCTGACACTTCCTACTTGCTCTGAGACCCTGGACGAATCCCTCATCTTCTCTTGGCCTCAGTTTCCCTTGTCTGTTGAGTGCCGATCTCTAAATCCAAGGTCGGGCCTCCCACCGGGAGCTACGGAGTGAGGAAAGGCTCCAGGCCACGTTCCATCAGAATTTGGAAGACGAGAGAGATTCCGAGGGGTGGTGGCAAGGAGGGCGTGCGTTCCAGAGTCAGGGCACAGCCCATGTAGGCATGGAGTTTAGAATGAGGGAAGGTCAGCAACCTCTGATGAGAGGGGCTGGGGTCCTGAGCCCCCAGGGCCCCACCCTCAGGGACACTGGTAGTCATGGAGAGACTCACCCTAGCAATAGGATTCTAGAGTCTTGGGGCCTGGGGCGGGGCGAGGCTCCCCAGAGACCCCCAGAGGTCAGGGGAGGAGGAGTTGGAGCCGAGGGATCTTGGGGGCGTCATGGCTGCTGCTGGCGTCTCTGCCCTCAGCCTCCTGCTGCTGGTGATGGGCAGAGCTGGTGAGGGGGAGGGAGCACAGCGGGGAGAGGCTGGAGGCTCCTGAGTCTGCCTCCCCTCCAGACAGGGCTCCCTTCTTCTCTTCCAGATGGAAACGGAATCCAAGGTTTCTTTTACCCATGGAGTAAGTTGGATGAGGACTGGAGAACTGGACCCCAGGGTCCCTGAGGGAGGAGAGACTGGGGTCCTCAACAAAGGAAGGGCTGGAGGTTTGTGAGCCCTGGCTCCCAAGAGGGGCTATGGCTGGAGCTCAGGATTCCCAGGTCCCCAGTACTGCGGGTGCTAAGGCTCAGGCCCCCTGGGCACCTGTGGGAGGAGAGATCTGGGATGTTTGGTCCGCATGCCCTCCCACAGGCTGCGAAGGGGACATGTGGGACAGGGAAGCGTGTGGGGGCCAGGCGGCCATCGAGAACCCCAACCTGTGCCTTCGGCTGCGATGCTGTTATCAGGAAGGGATCTGTTACCACCAGAGGCCTGACGGTAAGTGAACCCACGCTAGGGATTGTCGCGTCCTGGGCAACAGGGGCCTGAATGTTTTCGTTCTGGGGAGCCTGGATTTCTGGTCCCCCACTGGGACAGGGGATGCCAGATGGGGCCTCCTCCAGGGCAAAGGTGGGCTGGCTCCTTGCGCGGGAGTGGCTGAGGGGTCCCAGACAGCTGGGCCTGGCACCTCTGCCCGCCTGCCTTCTCCTCTCCAGAGAACATGCGGAAGAAACACCTCTGGACCCTGAGTTTAACATGTACCGGCCTTGTCATGCTCATCTTTCTCATCTGCTTCTTCTGGTGAGGGGCCACATTTGGGGCTTGAGGGCAGAGGGAATTGGGCTTGGAGCCAGGGGTCCTGGGTGCGGATCCCGGCTCCTCCAAAGCTCCTTCTTCTCCTCCGTGCACCTCCGCTTTGCCCCCCATAAAATGAGGGGGCTGGGGGGCAGCTAGGTGGTGCAGTGGATAGAACACCAGCCCTGGATTTAGGAGGACCTGAGTTCAAATCTTACCTCAGATGCTTGACACTTACTAGCTGTGTGACCTTGGGCAAGTCACTTAACCCTCATTGCCCCACAAAAAAACCAAAACAAAAAACATAAAATGAGGGGGCCCCCTGAGGTTTTCTCCAGCTCTGCCAGGCTGTGATTCTGTGACTCTTGGTGGCCTTACACTTCCCTTCCAGATCTCCATCTGCAATCCTGTCACCTTATGATCCCTTTCAGAGCTTCAGTCCCTCCCTCTGTAAAATGGGAAGAGTTATGAACCTATTTTGCAAACTGACAGCTGATGGATTGATTGATTGATTGATTATTGAATACCTGATCATCTCTTCATCCAGGTGGGCCAAACGCCGGGGCCTATGCAAGAATTTGAAGATTCCAGGCCACCTCAGCAACATAAAGAAACCGAACTTCTCCGGGAAATTCTCCAATATCTCCTCTAATGCCTTTTCCTTCAAGAAGAAGGAGAAGTCTCCTCTCCTAGCAGCAGATGAAGGCGGCCCTCAGCAGGCTGGCGACGATGCCACAGAAGGCAAGGAGGATACCCAGGCAGAACAGGAAGAAGATGAAGAAGGGGATGAGGATGATGAAGAATAGGGGAGCCATGCCCCCCGAAAAAATATAGCCTTGGTCAAAGCCACCCTTGCCTTGAGTTTTGGCCCACCCCTGGTGTGTGTCTGTGTTTGTGGGCCTGATGGGAGAGTCATCTAGACTGGACAGGGTTCAGGAAGGATGTGGGGGCAGTGGGAGGATGCTCCTCAGACCCCCCTGGGCCCCTGTGGTGGTGCTCTGGGGACAGGGGTCCCAGCTGGACACCCCCAAGGAGTGGGGCCTTAGCAGACCCTTCTCAGAGCTTGAAGAGATCTCTGAGGCATCTGGTCCAACCAGTCCCAGACCTAAACAAGAATCATCTTTACAACTCACCCTCCACAGGGGCCGCTAGGGGGCGCTGCAGTGGATAAAGCACTGGCCCTGGAGTTAGGAGGACCTGAGTTCAGACACTAGCTGTGTGACCCTGGGCTAGTCTCTTAACCCCAATTGCCTCCCAAAAAACCACTCCCCCTCCACATCATCCTCCAGAGCAGCTCATTACACTCGAGTACAACCACCCCACCCTTAGGAAGCTAGAACCTGCTTCTGGAGCTTTGATTCACTGCTTGGGTTCTCCCTTCTGGGACCAAATATAACTAGGTCAATCCCTCTTCCATATGAGATGAGGGTCCTTCAAATACTTGGCCTCCTTCTCTCTGGGCCGAGCATCCCCAGGTGGTCCTCTGGACTGCTGTGTCCAGAGTTTTGGGTTTCATCCATTGGCCTAACCAGGGCCAAATACAAGCAAGGCCTTTACCTCCCTAGCCCTGGACACTGAGCCTCTCTCTCCATACAGCATGAGGTGGTTCTAGTTTCTGTGGTTTCCATATCACTCTAAGTGTCCTCCATTTGTGGTCCACTAAGATCCTTGAGTCTTTTTCTTTCTTCTCCCTTCTCTCTCCCCCTCCCCTAACTAGACCTGTGATTTCCTTGGTGTAAGGAAATCAACAATGAGGAACCTTCCTCCTCTTGTGCCTCTGTGACTTAAAAGTTTCAGAGAGCTGCACGGGGCATCGACAGGTGAAGTGGCTGGGGCCACAAAGCCCGAGCATGCCACCAGCAGGTCGGTCTTGCAGTCAAGTCTTCCTATCTCCAGGGACAACTCTACTATTGCATGAGGATGATCTGAGTTTATTTCACCCAAGTTCTCCTGCAGACGTGCTTACCTGGCCCTGTTCTTGGACTTTCCTAAATTAAATCTCATTGCCTTCCACTTACAATGGACCTGGAGCTGGAGTTGGGCGGGGGCCGGACCTTGGCAGTCATTCTTCAGAGGATGAAATTTAACTGACACCTCCTCATGTCATGGAGATGGGCCCAACATTTTTTTTGGGGGGGGGGCTGGGCAATGAGGGTTAAGTGACTTGCCCAGGGTCACACAGCTAGTAAGTGTCAAGTGTCTGAGGTTGAATTTGAACTCAGGTCCTCCTGAATCCAGGGCTGGTACTTTATCCACTGCGCCACCTTAGCTGCCACTGGGCCCAACATTTTGGACAACTGTGCCTCAAGGCTCACTATCACCAAGCTGACCCCCAGGGAATGAAGGCTGCCTGGGACCCAGCCAGAACTGGAAGGAGATGACACATCTGCTGGTTGCTCCCTGGTCTACACCCTGAAGAATTCCTCCTCTCTGAGAAGCCCTGGGGGCATTTGCCCAACTCCAGGCTTGTACCAGCTCTCTGGGTCTCCATTAACTTCTATGATCATGGATAATAACTGAACAATATGTTTTTCAGAACCCAAGGAAGATTTCATTCATCTGGATGAGGGGACTTGAACTCACGGTAAGAGTAGTCACAGACTCTCTTGTGAGCTCGGCATTCTCCCCATCCAACACTTTCTGCCCTTTCCTTCCTGAAAGCAGAAAAGAAACAAGCCAAGCAGGAGTGCGTCCAGTAGCTCAGCTTCCTGTCACCCATGCACTCTGCATATACCCACCCCAGAGACACTGAACGGGCTCTCTTCTTTGTTCCTTCATCCTCAGTATAGCCCATGATAACTGCCTAAGGACAGCCAGGTGGCACTACAGTGGATAGGCCTGGAACCCTGGAGTCAGGAAGACTCATCTTCCTGAGTTCAAATCTGGTCTCAGACACTTACTAGCGGTGTGACCCTGGGCAAATAAATCCTGTTTGCCTCAGTTGCCTCATCTGCAAAATGAGCTGGAGAAAGAAATGTTGAACCACTGACATATCTTTGCCCTGAAAACTCCAAACGGCACCACCAAGAGTCAGACACAACTGAAACATTCTTTGACAAGCTCAGATCATGAAACACTTTGGCCCTTCTGATACCATTCTTACACAACCATGCCCCATTTTGGCATTCATCTTCAGTGACACGCCCTTATTTAGTTTTTTATCCCTGTGTTCTCCCACATCTCTTTAGGAGGGGCTCTCCCCCTTTCCTCATAGAAATCGCTTCTGTGTCATCAGACTTTCCATCCAATTCGGGGCACAGTCCCTTGTAGCCCCTCCCATCTGTTCTTTCTACAAATAATTGTTCAGTCCATGAGGTCAGAGACTCTGGTCCTTGGAGTTCCCCTCAGCTTCCCTGGCATCCAGCCGCTGAAGGCTGATTAGTAATTATGGGGGATACAATGAGACATGGGTGTTACTGGGATCATAGATTCCAAGGTGAGAGGCCCAGAGTTCCTATGAGTCCAATACTGTCACTGCATATATTGGGAGCCCGGGAGAGTAAGTGATTTGTCTACAGTCACACAGAACATGATGGAGGCAGGATCTGGACTTAGCTCATGCAGCTCCAAATTCAGCCACCTCTTCACACTGTCATGACCGAGTCGGGACAGGCATGAGGAAGGATGAGAGAAGCCGTCTATGGTCGGCTCCACTGCTACTCCTGTATGGGAGTCCCTGTCTACCAACAGGAGACTGGAGTGGGGAGAGGGGATATAGGGAAGGAGCCTGGCCCTCCTGTCTCTCTAGGTCCAGTCATTAGGGGGAACCCTACCCCCCAGTCCTTGGGGCTCCAGTGAAGGCAAAGTCTCCCTGGGGCTGAAGGTTAGAGGTCCTCCACACCCAGGGTTCTTAAACTGCTTCCCAAAGGTGCTCAAAGATAAAAGCAGGGGGGTCCAGGTCCACATGGGAGTGTTTGTCCCGAGGCCAGCTGATGGGGAAGAAGGGAGGAGATAGTGCGGAGGAGAAGGGAGCAGGGCACCCCTATCGCTGAGGCAAAGGGGGCTCTTCTCTGGCACTGAAGCCATGTCAGTCTAGGCCATGCCATCCAGATTTGAGCAGGGCACCTGTTGGAGAGAGAACATTGTGAGCAGAGCAGACATACTCCAAAGCCTTCAAGGAGGAGGGATGTACACACAAACTCCCTCCCCCCAAGAAGGGGAATGATTGAGGGAGGAAAATGGAATGGGGAAAAGGGGAGAAGGGAATAAATCAAGAAACATTTATTAAGGGGCAGCTAGGTGGTGCAGTGGATAGAGCACCGGCCCTGGAGTCAGGAGTACCTGAGTTCAAATCTGGCCTCAGACACTTAACACTTACTAGCTGTGTGACCCTGGGCAAGTCACTTAACCCCCATTGCCTCACTAAAAAAAAGAAACATTTATTAAGCACCTACTACATGCCTGGGACTGTATGGGGAACAAAGGAGACAGGGAAGAAAGAAAAGGATGGAGATAAAGAATGATAATGGGGAGAGAAGGGGGTGGGGGAAAGAGATGGGGTGAAAGAAAGGGATAGGAAGATGGGAAATGGAGAAAGGAGGATAGAAGATGTGGCTGTGAACAGCACAAGTTGAGGAGGATACAGCAGCAGGAGGGGGCTGAGAGAAGGGAATGGTGGCCCAAGAAATCACAGCATTTCCAAATAGATATTTTAATTCACAGCTGAAAAATCAACATCACAACGCCCCAGCCAATGGTCTTCCAGACTTTTCTTGAATAACTACAGTCAGGAACCCACACTTTCCAAGGAGACACATTTCATTCCTCTTTTTGGCATGGGTAGACAGTTATCTGGAAGAGATCTGGGGATCTTAGTGGACTGCAAGTCCACAATGGGTCAGCATGTGTTACAGTATTAAAACAACCCACCAGGGGCAGCTAGGTGGTGATATCCACTGATAAAGTACTGGCCCTGGATTCAGGAGGACCTGATTTCAAATCTGGCCCCAGACACTTGACACTTACTAGCTGTGTGACCCTGGGCAAGTCACCTAACCCTCATTGCCCCACAAAAAACAAACAAACAAACAAGCTATTTAAAACAACCCACCAATTATAGAGAATCGAGATTGGTAGAATGTTTAGGAATGGGGGCAGCTAGGTGGCGCAGTGGATAAAGCACTGGCCCTGGATTCAGGAGTACCTGAGTTCAAATGTGACCTCAGACACTTGACACTTACTAGCTGTGTGACCCTGGGCAAGTCACTTGACTCTCATTGCCCCACAAAAAAACCAAACCAAAACAAAACAAAAAAAAAGAAAAGAAAGAATGTCTAGGAATAAGGAGGGGACAGGCCTATCAGACCCCGCCCATTTGGGGAAGGACCCATATCCAGTTCAAACCAAAGAAGAATCTGATGAAGGTGGAGGGAGCAAAGAGAAGACTGAGGGTGAACATGAGAGCTGCCTTCAAGCATTTGAAGGGCCGATATGGGGCAGAGGGATTAGCTGGTTCTGTTGGGCCCAAAGGACAGACACTGGGGTGGGGGTGGGGCTTTCAAAGAGGTCAATTTCAGCTGAATGGAAACTTTCTAACTGGGTTATTCAAGACCGTCAAGGGCTGCTTTGGAGGTAGTGAGGTTCCCAGCACCAGAGGTATTCAAGCAAAGGGGAGGCAGCTCCTCACTGGTCATGCTGCAATCAGGATTCTTTGGGGGAGGGGGGGGGGCTAAGAGTTGGATCCGATGGCCTTCCAACTCTAAAATCCTTTAGTCCTGGAAAGAATGGAGGAGAGAAGGGGATGGGGATAGGAAGGCTAGATGGGGAGGAGAGAGAGGCTGAAGGGGACAGGAAAAGGAGGGGACGG
Source organism: Dromiciops gliroides (assembly GCF_019393635.1). Taxonomy (NCBI): domain Eukaryota; kingdom Metazoa; phylum Chordata; class Mammalia; order Microbiotheria; family Microbiotheriidae; genus Dromiciops; species Dromiciops gliroides. The sequence continues at coordinate 661,167,678 of NC_057863.1, read as the reverse complement.
GAGGCGGGCAGAGGGAGGGAGAGAGGATGGTGCCTGGCACACAGTAGGTGCTTAGCTGGAGCTTTGTGGAATGACTGGGTGCTGGAGGGAGGGTGCCCAGGAGGCGGCTGAGCCGCTGAGAAGGCTGGGTATCGATGGTAGTGATAGGGTTACATGGGCAGAGATATTGGGGATAACTAACCCAGCCTCCTCGTCCTCCTGCTCACCTTACAGGAGGCCCAGAGACACCCAGCACAGGGGAGGCCTCCCGACGTCTGCTCCGGGGGTGATGGCGGAGGAGACGCGTCAGAGGAGCAGAAGGGGGTCCCCGGGCTCTCACCTGGGCCTCTCTCTCACTCCATCCCTGCTCCTGCTGTCGAGGCCTCCAGAGGACTCAGCTGCAGGCGCACTCGGCGAGACGTCTGGGCTTGGCGCTTGGAGGGGCCCCGGCCCCCGCCTCGGCCCCCTCCGCCCGGGCCGGGCTGAGCGGACCAGCTCCGGGAGAGCTTGCGGGCCAGCCGGGCCAGGGTGCCCGGCCTGCGGCCGTAGTCCCTCTCCAGCTCCTGACGAGAGATCTCGATGTTGCCCGTGTACCAGAAGATCCAGCCAAGCAGACTGAGGAACACCATGAGGGCCCCCGAGTAGATGAGCAGGTCTCCGAAGTCTCGACCTTGGACCTGCAGGTGGGCAAAGACTCCTGTCAGGAGCGCCACCATCCCTGCCACGTCCAGGCCCACGGCTAGCAGCAGGGCTGCCCGGCAGCGGCCCAGGCCTGAAGAGGCTGGAGATGCCCGGGCAGCTGGAGCCGGGGTGCCCGGAGTCACTGAGGCAGGCCCGGGGCACGGGGAGGAGGAAGAGGAGGCGGCAGCCATGGCTCGGGCACTGGGGGGGTGCCCCAGGGAACCGGTCGGACAGGTTCCGGGGTGAGAGCCCCAAGGGGCGGGGTTAGGGGAGGAGGGAGCCCAGAAGCCCAGCTGTCTCTCTTTCTGCCAAGGACGAGTGGGGGAAGGGCCCCCCAGCTGCTGGAGGGCAAGGGGGAGCGGGGCTGGGCAGAGGTAGAGAGGGGGGAGCCGGGGAGTTGGAGGATTGTGGACCCTAGAGATACCATGCTACTCATCTAGAAGGGAAACCGAGGACCCAAAGGGTGCCCAGGAAGAAAGGGGGGCCCAGAGGGGCGAAATGTGTCCCCACTCCACAGCCGGTGGGCATCAGATAAGTCCCAGACCCCGGAGCTAGGAGGCCCTCGGGAAGTCGGGGGGCCCAGGCCAGCCTAGAGACTTTGGAAGAGTCACACATCTGGGAGAGGCAGGGCGGAGTCACGCTCGGTCTCCTGCCCGAGTTCCGGGGCTGAAGGACCTTGGTCCCCCCCTCGAAGCTCTCCATGGGGTGAAGGTGGGTCTGGGCATTGCTCAGAGCCCAGAGAACTTTGGAGAGCCTTAGATGAAGCCCGCCCCTCTTGTTCTATAGCTGGAGAAACTGAGGCACAGAGCAGGTATGCCGCCGACCGGACTCCAAGGGGTTTTTTCACACTGCACAGACGGCCTTCCTCCGGCTCCTTCAGAGGCCCAGGAACCCTGGCCTAGGGCGCCCCAAAACTTCACACCCGCCCCTCCCCCTTTTCTCTCCCGCAGTCACTCCGAGGCCCAATCCTTTCATTTAGTAGAAGGGGAAAACCAAGGCCCCGAAGAGGCTCAGCCCCCACCTGGACTTTGGCCCTCCATTGACTGTGTGAGCGGGCCTTTCCTTCGCACACCATAAGCACTTAATAAATGTTTACTGGTTGGAAACAGTCATGACCGAGCATTTATTGTGGTGCAGGAAGTGTAGGCATGGGGGGGGGACGACACACAGGCGCTTCCCAGGGCCCCGCCAAGCCTCACTTCAGGGCTGAGTTGTTCTGTGTGCGCACGCTCCGGGCTGGCGCCACTCTGCGACCCGGGGAGCTCCAGTGGGGAAACTAAGGCCCATAGGGCTCGGTGGTTGATGGATTCGAACTCGGGTCTGGCGGCCTCCCCGCCCAGCGCTTCACCCGCGGCGCCACCTAGCGGTCGTGCTCGCCACGACCGTGCGGCGCGGAGCTAGGCGGCCTCGGGGCCCCGGGGCGGGCCCGGCCGAAAGGCTCCGGAAATGCCCGAAGAAGCCGGGGTGGGGGCGGGGCCAAGGCGAGGCCGCCGGAAGATTCCGGACCCGCCCGAGCTCAGCCGAGCTGCAGCGGAAGCGGAAACGCGCAGGGCTATTAAAGGCGCCGCCCCGCCTCCGGCAGGGCCTTTTCCGTCTCCGGGAGTCGCCGCGAGAGCAGGTAATGGCGGCCTCCGCTCTCTCCTCGTGGCCCTGAACGCCGCCGCCCGAGGTCTCCGGGGTCTTCCTTTCCCCTTCCCCCGCCGCCCGAGGTCTCCGGGGTCTTCCCCTCCCTTCCCCCTCCCCCCGTCTGCCCGAGGTCTCGGCCTCCGGCCCCCCCCTCCAGCCCTGGCTCAGTTTCCCCGCCTGCCCTGACCCCCTCCCGCTTGTCGCCCCCCAGCCCCCGCCATGTCGGCGCATCTGCAGTGGATGGTCCTCCGGAACTGCTCCAGCTTCCTCATCAAGCGCAACAAGCAGACGTACAGCACCGTGAGTGGGGCCCGCGGGGCGGGCGGGCGGCCGGGCGGCCGGGCCGGGACCCCTCCTCACCCCCTCCTCCCTCCCGCAGGAGCCCAACAACCTCAAGGCCCGAAACTCCTTCCGCTACAACGGGCTGATCCACCGGAAGACGGTGGGCATCGAGCCGGCCGCCGACGGCAAGGGCATCGTGGTGGTGCTGAAGCGCCGGGCAGGTGGGCAGCGGCGGGGGGGGGGGGCGGGCCGCGGGGGGCGGGCCGCGGGGGGGCGGGGGCCGCGGGGGGGCGGGGGTTGCCCCTGTTGGGGGCCGCGCAGCGACCTCTCCCCTGGAGGGCTTGTTTTTCCCCATTGATTGTGGCCTCCCCAGGGCAGGGTCTGCGCATGCCTAAGTAGGGCCCTGCACGTAGTAGGCCCTACACTTGGGCAGACTAAGTCAGAGGGCCGGCCTTCTCTGAGGCCAAAGCCTGGGGCCACTTCCCCAGGCTGCCCAGCCCGCTCATCGCCCCCTGCGTTGCCAGGGTTCTGTTAGGTGCCCACTGTGTGCCCGGCCCGCAACCCGAGGGTCCAGAGGCCGGAACCGAAGCCAGTCCTTAGCTTTAGGGCCCCTCTGTACTGCGGGCGTGGCTGGGGGGGGAGGGCCGAGCCGAAGCAAAGCTGAGGTGGGGGGACGGTCAGCGAGCATTTCTCCCGGGACGTGGACAGAACCCACCACTCCTTATAGTCTCGGGGTTGAGGTAGAACGTGGAAATAGGGAAAGCAGGTGGGACCCCAAAGAGGAGAACGTGGGGGATTGGTGGCACAGGTCTTGATGGCAGCCAAGTTCTGGGCGTTGGGGGGTGATTGCAGCCGAGGTGCTCGGGGTTCCAGGAAGTCATTCCAGGGAACAAGGGCTGCCCTTGGGATAGGGGATTCTGAGATACCTGCTGTTTGACCCTGGGCCTCAAAGTTGGGGTGAGCTTTCCTCCGAACTCGGGGTGGGAGGAAGGGAGGGCCTTTCCCCACAGCTGCCCCCCTTCCTGCTCTGGGCCTCCCAGTTTGTGGGGATTGCCCTAGCCTCACACTTGGTGTGCTGGTTTATGGGTAGCCGGTGTTTTCCCCAAGGGAGTGTTAGGTGCTCTCTCCACTGTGCCCCCTTAATGACGTCTTACTGACTGCATCTCCTAGCACCAGGAAGGTGTGGGCTGCGGGACCCTGTCACCCTCATGAAGGGTGAAGGTGCTAATACCTCCCCTTACAGGCCAGAGGAAGCCCGCCACTTCCTATGTGAGGACCACCATCAACAAAAATGCCCGGGCCACGCTCAACAGTGTCCGGCACATCATCCGCAAGAACAAATACCGGAAAGATCTCCGCATGGTGAGGACACGGGCCCAAGGGGAAAGGCAGAACCCCCCCAACCCTTGGGAAGTTGGGTGACTGGACACTTAGCCATCCGTCTGATGGGAGGTGGGGCTCATCCTGTTCTGGATGGGTGGGGGTGATGGGATATCTCTCCAGGTTTGCCCTCCTCTTTCCTCCCTAGGCTGCTCTGCGCCGAGCCAGTGCCATCCTGCGGAGCCAGAAGCCAGTGGTGGTGAAGAAGAAGCGAACCCGCCCACCCAAGAGCACTTAGGGGGCCAGACCTGCCTTTGGCTAATAAAGTCAAACTGCTTGACCTGTCTCTGCCACCACCTTCTGTCCCTCACTTTCTCCCCATCTCTGCTTTGATGGTTGTCAATGCTTAGGGAAGGAGGGTTTTCTATCCAGGCCTGAACTTGCCCTGGGTCAAGGGGTCTGGATCCAGCATCCAGTCATTGCCTCCTGGAGGGGCTGAGGAGGGGGCCCAGACCCATTCCTAAATGGTCAGAAAGACTGTCTGTTTGACCTTGGGCAAGTCACTTATATATCCCTGATTGCCTCCAGAAAGAAGAAAGTTAATTTACAAGTGAGGAAATTAATCTGGGTCAGTGGCCCCCTGTGACCCTAAGCCAGCCTTGTTTATCCCTCCGGAATCTGGGCCAGAGCTAGGAAACCTGCCCCCCCCCCAAGCCTGGCGTTTCGGGGTTCTAGTCCCCCCCCTGCCTGAGCGGAGGGTATGGATGGGATTTGATCGCTGAAGTCCCTGGGGGTTGTGCCTCCCTCTCTCCCACGTGGCCTTCCCCAGATTCTGAGGGCTTGTGCTTCCTTGGCTACCCCCTTCTCACCCATCTCTGAATGAGCCTGTGGCTCAGGGAAAGCTTTGGGAAGAGCAGAGCAGTTACTGAGCAGCTGGGCCCCAGAGAGGGTCAGACCAGCTCTTAGCCGCTTCCCGTTTTGCTGCTGTGGCTGCTGGTTGCTAGGGAGCACCTGTCTCCAGTTGCTATGGAAAGACTCATTTCGAGTTGCTAGGGCTAAGCCATCATCCTGCCTGGGCCCCGCCCCCTCATGTTCTGATGCTGGAGTGAGCCGATTGGGCATTGTGGATTGTTAAGAGACCCCAGACAGGCAGGGCTAGGGCTTCTACCCAATGAATCTGTTCACTGCCCTCTGCAATGGTGGGGGGGGGGGGCGCCGAAATGGGGCAGTCTTGGGGGCTGCTGGTGGGTGGGTAATGAGCATGGATTCCTGTGGTTGGGAAAATCATTCTCCCCCCCACCCCAATTTGGGTTTTTTATCCCTGAAGTTATTATTTAGTGAAATGGCAGTTGTGGGGCTCCAGGGGGACCCCTGGAAGTGCACCTCTGCTGTTGGGAATGGAGAGGTACTTTTTGTCTGGGTTGCTATGGAGTGGACTCTGTTGCTAGGGGATTGGTATGGAGTGACCCCCGTCGCTTAGGGTTTGCTGTGGAGTGATTCCTGTTGCTAGGGGGAAGCTGATGGAGGGCCTCTTGTAGCCAGTGGCTGGGGTGGGGGAGGGGGTCATTTCCTCAGGGATTGCCTATCCTGGGTGTATCACCTTAAAAATGGCCTGTGGGGGGAACCCAAGGAATTCCAAAATTTGAGTTGGGCCAGATAGGCCTGGGGTGTTGGAAATAGCTCCATAGTCCGCAGGCATTGATGAAGCACCCACTGTGTGGAGGCGCCAGCTGTGCTAAAGTGCTGGGCACACGAGTCTACTCAGCCACCTAATGGGTGAGACAGCATGGTGAACTGGAGGAGCCCAGGAGGGCTCCTGGTAGATGGATGCAGCTCTGGGGGGAGGAGTGAAGGGCTTTGAGTGCCTTGGACTGTGTCAGTCCTGAAAGGGATGGGAAACCACCAGTTTAGTGAGCCGAGAGATGGATTAGCAAGGAGGGCACTACAAAAGGCTGAGCCAACGGAGTGGGGGGTGGTGGGGGGGTGGCGTCATGAAATCCTTCAAACTAGAATCGTGTTGGGAAAAATCCAATAGCAAATGTTGGGGGGGCAAAGTAAAAACCACTAAGCTGCCTGTTACTGGAAGGGGGATCTCAGATGCCCTCCCTTTAATGAGCCAAGCAGCCCCGTCTGGGAGCTTGGGGCTCACTGTCCAGACGTCCAGCACTTCTGTCTTACCACCCACTTCCAGGAGAGCAAAGGCTGCTCCACATTGAGGTGGGTGAGGGGCCAGGGGTTGTTCACAGATGGTTGGAGGGCTGGCCCCTGCTCCCGATGCTGGCAATGTGAGCCCAGGCCCCAGGCCCTAGACTCCTCCCGACGAGGCCTGCCTGCCTCCCCATCTTGATCTGCTGTCTCTCCCCGGCCAGCTTTGCTCTCAAGGGTCCCTCCCTTCTCTTGTCAGACAAGACAGACGCACTCTGTAGGCCTTCTCCAGAGGCCCTGCCTTTTGTGCCCTCCACCCCAGTATTTCAAGGTTCAGATGAACAGGAGGCCCAAGGCTGCCTCAGTGGAGAGTCCCAGCCTCACCTCATGCATAGACACCCCCAGTGAGCTCATGGGAGCAGTCACCTGCCTCTCCCCCAGCTCCGCACTCAAGGGTTCGTTCTGCAGGCCAAATGGCACTGCTTCTCAGACTTCCCTCCAGTTTCTGGGTGTAGCCCACAGAGGGGTGAGGCCAGCCCTGAATTTCATGTTCAAGACTAGGGGCTTGGAAGGGCACTGAAGCCCCTCCACCAGAGGCAACCATTGGCTCCAGCCCTCCCTAGCTGGGATGCCAGTCCAAAGCCCCCGGTGGTTGACAGGGAGCTCTAGCTGCAGCGTCTGGGCCGAACCTTCCATCTGGGGTCCAACCCTCCTTTAACAGAAGCAAACAGTTACTTCTTAGGATCACAGGCATGTATAAACTGAAGGCCTGGCCCATGGGTGACAAAAGGGACCTTGGGTCCAGCCACTGAAGATGGGGACGGCTTTGGGACATCAAACCAGTCAGGCCTCTCAACCTCAATCATCATTGTAAACCATCAGGTGCTGCTTTTTCAACTTTATTTTAGAAAAAAAATCCAGTCCCCCCTCCCACTGCCCCCCTCCCCAGCATAATTTAAATAACTTAGTAAGATACAAAAGCTGCCCCCTCCTCCCCACGCCCTCCTGGGGTGGGTGGGGGCCTCCTACAGCCTCCGAAGAGCCCGCTTCTTGTCCGTCTTCTTCTTGGCGGCCTGCTTCTTGTCTCGCTCCCCAGCATGCTTCTTGGCCATGGGACCTTCGGCCCCAGGGCCCGGCGGGGATGAGGAGGAGGCGCCCGCCTCTGCTGGGCCAGCCTCAGCTCCCCCAGGACCACCCCTGGCTGCCCTCACAGCCCCAGGGCCCCCAGCCCCGCCATGGATCTCTGTCAGCAGCCGGGCTCGAGCTGCATACTCCTCATAGTCCTCCAGAAGCAAGCGGCCAGCCTCCTCATTCAGCGCCGACTCGGGGTTCGGGTGGATCAGAAGGCACTTGATAGTCTACAAAGAGTAAGAGGGCAAATGATGAGGGCTGCCGGTGCTGCCAACCCTTACACCCTCAAACATCAACCCCCCAGCTGAAAACCATCAGCTCCATCAGACTATCCGCTGAAGCCCCCCCCCAAGGGGCTGTAGCTAAGACCCAGCAAGCCAGAGACTGGGAGCAGGGCAGGAAGGTCCTGTGGGCCGCCTCCCCCCCAGACTACAAATCCCATGATTCTTCATGGGTCTCTGCCTGGGGACAAGGAGCCCAGGGCTCCATGGGAGCTGTCATTGTGGGGCTCCAAGGCTCCTAAGCTGTGTCCAGTGTCAAAGGGGCCAATTCCCCAGCTCTGGGCCTTGGCCCAGGCTGAGCCCCCTGTGGAGAGTGCTCCCCACCTGGCCCCACTAGGCTCACTGTCCCCCACTCCCCCAAGGCCCTCCCCAAGCCCCCTCCTGCTTTGCCCAGAGGGGGGCTGCAGCCGTGCCCCCCCACCCCGGGCTCCCCACTCACCAGCAGCACGTGGCGGATGCCCAGCTCGGCCGTCCAGTCTCTTTTGAGCACGTTGACACAGATCTCGCCGTTGGCCCCCACGTTGGGGTGGAAGATCTTGGTGAGGAAGAAGCCCTTGGGGGGGGCTGCGGGAAAGTCCTTGCCCAGGAGCAGCTTCATTCGGAACAAGCCTCCTGCATAGGGGGTCCCCTCTGCCCAGAGAGAGGGGAGACGGCGTTAGCGGGGGGAGGGGGGGCGAGGGCTTGGGGGGGCCGGGGCGGGGGCTGACCTGGGCCTTCGATGGTGACCTGCAAGTCCGTGAGATCCTCCTCGTTGGGAAAGACCTTGATGCCATCAGGGGGGTCCGAGGTGAGCGTTGTGACCTCCTTGTACACCAGACGGATGATGTGGGGGGGCAGGTTCTCCACGTTGGAGTTCTGGGGGCCGCGGGAAGGGAAGGCACAGGGATGGGTTGGGGGCGGACCCCAGGAACCTCGGGCCTTGCGGCGATGCTCCCACCCCCCCAGCCCAGAGCTCGACCGTGTTTGCAGAGATGCGGACCCACGGACACGGACACGGGTGCGCGCGCACACACAAGCGGGGGCTCATTCATTCTGCCCATGCACAGAGGGGGGGGAGGGCCGGTTCGAGCTCCCCGGGGGCACCGGGACGCCCCCCCCCCCGGGATGTGCACAGCCCCTTAGGGCGGGGACCCCCGAGCCGCCTCCGCCGCCGGGCCCGTCCTGGTCAGGGCCGCCTCCTCCAGGCTGGACACCGGGGCCTGCCCCGCCAGGCCCATCTCCTCTTCCTCCTCCTCCGGGCTGGACACGGGGCCGGCCTAGCCCGGGCCTAACCCGCCCAACTCACCATGACGCCGGGGCCCGGGGGCGGCTCCCCCCAAGCCCCCTCCTCGGGGCGGCCTCCGGGATTGGGGTAGTCGGGGGAGGGGGCCGCCTCCCCCGCGTGCCCGGCGCTCCCGGGCTGCGAGTCCTCCGCCTCTTCCGCCTCCTCGGCCCCGGGTCCGGCCCCTGCGGCCGCCGCGGGCCGCTCCCGCTCCCGCTCCCTAGCGTCGCCGCCGCCGCCTCTCCTACGACCACCCGCCCGCCCCCCTCGACTGCCCCGCCGCACTAAGCCCGCCGCGCGCGCAGCGACGCCTTTTTATATGCGCCGGGACACTCCCCCCGCCCCAACGACGTGGGCACGTCCGTTCCACGGCGTGCGTGCACCCGCCCGCGCGCGCGCCCGCCGCCCGTTGGGCCGGCGGCCGAAGGGCCGAGGAGCTGAGGTCGGCCAATGGGAGCAGGGGGCCGAAAAGACGAAAGACCAATGAGAGCGTGGAGGGCGGTGCACGCACCGAGCCGGGCGAGGAACGGGAACTGCGGGGCGGATGCAGGGCCTGATTAGAAAGGAGCAGCGGGCGGGCGCCACCGATTGGGCGGTTTGAACCCGGCCCGTCACGCGGACCCTGCGGGAGGAGAGGGGCGGTGTCTCGCATGTGCGCGCTCGCTAGCTCGGGGGCGTGCGCGCGCGAGGGAGGAGTTGTTTACGCGAATAACGGTCGCGGCGAGGGGCGGGGCGGGGGTTTGAAACGTCTGAGTGGCGGGCAGCCGAGCCAATGAGTGCGGGAAAAGCGTCCCGGACGCCGATCCAGAGGTCGGGCCCTATAAAGGCTGAGCCTATCCCGGCTGGCGGCAGCCGTGGCTGCGCAGCTCACTTGGTTGTGGCTCATTACGGAGCCGCCATCTTGGATCTGGAATGATTGGGGGGGGGGTGTAACAAAATTGGCCAGAGGTCAAAGGTCACCCTGGACACCTGGACCACGGGTTACCTCTTATGACTTCTGACCTCCCCGCCACACCAGCATCCTCTTCCACATCCATGGGACAGCGCCGAAAGGAGAGGCCGCTCAGGCCTCAGTTTACCCTCTTGTGTACCAAAGGGGCCGAGGGAGAGAACTGTGGCTCCGGGCGAGTCATTGAATTTGTTTGCCTCAGTTTCCATAATAGTGTTGTAGGGCCCAAAAGGGATGCCACTTTCCGTGCCCCATAAGTGCTGCTGCTATAATTGTGTTGTCCTTATTACGGAGGCCGGGAGAGACGGAAGAGATGGGTAGAGACCACGCTGACAAGAGCGACCATAGTCAATAAACATTTGTTGAGTGCCTACTGTGTGCCTGAGGATACAAGAAAGAGCTCGCAGTCTAGTGCATCCAAGGAAGCTGAGAAGGGGGGAGGGGAGTGGAGGCATAACGAAGTCCAGAGAAGGCTGTGGGGGAGGGAGCAAGGCGTGAAGAGATGGCTGCCCCAGACCCCACCCCCACTTAAATGGAGGCTTTGGGAGGAGTTCTCTCTCGTGTCCGAGGGAGGGAGGGAGGAGCCCAGGAGCAGGGCTGCTGACTTGTGTTTCAGGGTCGATGTGATCTTTCAGGATGGAGTTTCTGGAGACCAGAATGAAATCCAGCAGTGCAGTCGGGGATGGGGGCGGGTGAGGGAATGATGCTCCCGAATAATCAGAGAACGCAGGGTGCTGGGACACCATCCTTGTCCTCTGTTGAGGTTGCGTGTGTACCTGGTGGTTAACCCTCATATACTCAGGGTACTATTTTGATAATGCAAGCAGTCCCCACCGGCTCAGGTGCAGAAACTGCAATATCGAATGTGCCCACCAGGTGGTAGTCTACTCTAACCGCCACACCAGTCCTGTCACGGTCTCTCTGACACATGCACCGCCTCCCCCCACCAACCCCCACTGCACCAGGTGTTTTCAAACAACTGGCTAAGAAACCCTCATAGACCAGGTTCTGAATTAGAGCCTAGGGCAAGATATTCCTACCAGGAAAACGATGACCCTGGCGACTCCACCCAGCATAGGAGAAACTGACTGGCTCAATCTATGCCTCCTATATTTAGATTCCAGAAGCAATTATTTTGCTGACCACGCCTCAGAGCCTATTATGGAAAGAAGATAAAGGGATTGAGAGAAATGGTGGGAAGGGCATCCAGCTCATGGCTTTCTCATCGACTGTTGAGGTTTTCAAAAGCTGCAGATCTCAGCCTGATTCTCCTCCCATACCCAGCTTGGGAAGACCTGGATGGCCGTTCTAGTAGCCTAGCAGGGTACCAGTGTCATCCAGAAAATGGTTCAGTGATTTCTAAGGACTGATGTGACCTTGGGCAAGTCCCTCCCCCTTCTCCACTGGGTGGGCCTCAGTTTCTTCTTCTGTCAAATGATCCTAGTAACTGTGCTCACATGGTCTGAGAGTGTGTTACTCACAGGTCTTCTCTGAGATGACCCTGGTGTAGCTGTACTAATAGCCCAGCTGGGCTGGGTATCAGCTTGTTTATCACCTTCCTTGGGACACTTCAAATGGGGGAGCTGCTGACTGGGCCATCCCACCAGCTTCCACCACACACCCCAAAACAAATCGTTCAGGGGAAGACTTGTCAAGTGACCTTCAACTGCCAGATAAGAATATACATTTCAATAGCGCTTTAAGTTTTAAGTGCTTCTTTTACACACTCTGTAAATATTATTATTACTGTTGGCATTGGCATCATCTCAGCGGGACAAGGGAATCTGTTCTTTCCTGCACCCGTACCCCCCAAACCCCACCAGTCAATCAGGTACCACCAAGGCCTAGCCAGAAGCCCCAAACCTCAGCAAGTTGAAAAGGATCTCAGAGCACCTGAGCAGAATTCCCCTTGGACCATCCCCGACAAGTCCTCCATCCTTCACCTTAAGAACTCCACTAACTTATACATTGGTTTATTCTGATCTTGGGCAGCTTAAACTCTTAGGAAGTTCCTTCTTTATATTGAAACATACATGACATATATATGTATACACACATCTTATGTTGCTCTTTCTCCCTTCTTTCCATTACTATGGCCCTGGCCCAGCTTGATGTGGAGGTTGGATTTAATTGATCAAACTGATTGGGAGACATCCCAAAGAATTACAAGACTCAGTGACTCAGTTTTCTAAGTTTTATTAGAATACTGTGAGGCCACAGGGAGAATACCATAGGAGAAAAGAAAAGGTAACTTGAATAGGGAGAGGAAAATGGTTATATTTATAGTGAGAAAAAGTAGGTTATCTCCTCATTATCTTAATCTCCTCCTTAAGGAGGTACTTGGGAGGTCTTATCCTAATTTGGACTTCCTGGGGTCCTAAGACAACCCCTGAGGTGATACCTTTTTCCTTGGAGGTGCGTTTTGGGGGTTTTGCATCATAAGGTGAACATAAGGACACATTTGGTTCTTTTGACACGTTCCTAAAGACATGCTTAAACTTGTCAGTCCCAGAGGGTCTCTGTGTTTTTGATATCTCTTTTTTTTTGAGGGGCAATGAGGGTTAAGTGACTTGCCCAGGGTCACACAGCTAGTAAAAGTGTCAAATGTCTGAGGCTCAGGTCCTCCTGAATCCAGAGCTGGTGCTTTATCCACTGTGCCATCTAGCTGCCCCCCTTTGGTATCTCTTAAAATCTGATTTCTAGGTGTCCTGTTATCTAGGAATATTAAAGGTTGTTAATGGTTAATAGTCCCTGGTTACTGTCTCTGTTGATGGTGTTGGATGATAGAGACTTGGGCCCTCTTGGTTACAGTACTGTGGATAAGAACAGAAACCTTAGTTTCTTGATTAACCCTTTTAGGTACTATTGATAAGAACCCAAGTCTTAAGTAATCTGTTAGCCCCTTTTAGCTACAGTTGATAGGTGATCTATTAGCCCCTTTTAGAGCTTGGGTCTTAGAGTTCAGATCTTAGGTTGTCTGTTAACCCTTTTTAGCCTTCTCCATCAAGCTCAGATCCTTGTCACCTCTTTCCTACCATTTTAAAAGCTTCCTAATTGTTCTTTTAGATTCCAATTTTTATCCCTCCTTTCCTCTCCCCTCTCCCCTCCCTGAGGCAGTAAGCAATCAGATATAGGTTATACATGTGTAATTATGTAAAACATTTCCATATCAGTCATTTTGTATAAGAAGACTTGAATAAAAGAAAAAAAGAGAAAGTGAAAAATAGCCTGCTTCAGTCTGTTCCATCAATGTCAGTTCTTTCTTTGGAGGTGGATAGTATGCTTCATCATTAGTCCTTTGGGATTGTCTTGGATCATTATATTGATGAGAATAGTTGTCATTCCCAGTTCTTCATCAAATAATATTGCTCTCTCTGTGCACAATGTTCTCTTGGTTCTGCTCACTTCACTTACATCAGTTCATACAAGTCTTTCCAGGACTTTCTAAAATCATCCTGCTTGTCATTTCTTATAGCACAGTAATTTTCCATCACCATCATATACCACAGTTTGTTTAGCCATTCCCCAATTGATAGGCATTTCTTTGATTTCCAATTCTTAGCCACCACAAAAAGAGCTGCTACAAATAGTTTTGTATAAATAGGTCTTTTTCTCTTTTTGGGGATGTCTTTGAGATATAAATCTAGCAGTGGTAGGATCAAAGGGTATGTACAATTCTATAGCCCTTTGGCATAGTTCCAAATTGCTCTCCAGGGAGTAGCCAGGTGGGGCAGCAAGGTAAATCACCTGCCCTGGATTCAGGAGGACCTGAGTTCAAAACAAGCCTCAGACAATTGACACTTAATTAGCTGTGTGACCCTGGGCAAGTCATTTAACCTCCATTGCACCTCTCTCTCTCTCTCTCTCTCTCTCTCTCACACACACACACACACACACACACACACACACACACACACACACACGCACGCACGCACGCACGCACGCGCGCGCGCACACACACACAAACCAAAAAAACAAACAAATCAAATTTCTCTCCAGAATGGTTGGATCTTTTCACAACTCCACCAACAGAGGATTAGCATCTCAGCTTTCCCACATTCCTTCCAACATCCAATATTTTCCTTTTTTATCATATTTGCCACTCTGATAGGTGTGAGGTGATACCTCAGAGGTGTTTTAATGTGCATTTCTTTGATCAATAATGATCTTGAGCATTTTTTAATATGGTTATAGATAACTTTGATTTCTTTGTCTGAAAACTGCCTGTTCACATCCTTTGATCATTTATCAATTGGGGAATGACTTGTATTTTTATAAAATTGACTTAATTCTCTATATATTTGAGAAATGAGGCCTTTATCAGAGATATCCATTTCAGAAATTCTTTCCCAGTTGTCTGCTTCCCTTGTAATCTTGGTTACATTAGTTTTGTTTGTAAAATTTTTAAAAATTTTATATAATCAAAATGATCTATTTTACATCTTGTTTTACTCTCTATATCTTCTTTGGTCCTAAATTCTTCCTTTGTCCAGAAGTCTAACAGATAAATGATTCTATACTCTCTTAATTTGTTTATGGTATTATCCTTCATGTGTAAATCATGTACCCATTTTGACCTTATTTTAGTATTTGGTGTGAGATGTTGTTCTATACCTAGTTTCTGTCGTACTGTTTTCCAGTTTTCCCAGCAGTTTTTGTGAAATAATGAGTTTTTGTTCCAAAAGCTTGGATCTTGGGGCAGCTAGGTGGCACAATGGATAAAACACCAGCCCTGGATTCAGAAGAACCTGAGTTCAAATCCAACTTCAGACACTTGCCACTTACTAGCTGTGTGACCCTGGGCAAGTCACTTAACCCTCATTGCCCTGAAAACAAAAACAAAAACAAAACACCCACAAACAAACAAAAAACCCCCAAAACAAAAGCTTGGGTCTTTGGGTTTATCATATACTAGATTACTAGAGTCATTTACTATAGTCTAATTTCTATCTATTCTATTCCACTGATCCACCTCTCTATTTCTTACCCAGTATCAGATTGTTTCGATAATTGAATGTTGTGAAAATAAGAACAAACTTTTCCTTGAAGAAGAGATAGGAGAAGACACCTGCCGCCACTCCTTTGCAGATATTTTTGATGTATTCATTGTTTTTTTACAATTTTCCCCTTCTTTTTTTCTTAATTAATTTGTTGTTGTTGTTGTTGTTTAGGATGGCTTTCTGAGACATGGGGAGGGGAAAGCATACTGATGATGTGAAAATTAAGGATACCAATGCAAATCTACTTCAAAAAATTCTTTGTTATAAGGAGTGCTCCTCTGGGAGGAGGGAGAGGAAATTTTAGGCAATGTAAAAATGAAAGAGATCAATAACTTTTTCTTTTTTCAAAATATTTTATTTTTTCTCCAACTACATATGAAAACAATTTGTAATATTTAATTTTAATTTTGAATTCCAAATTCTATGCCTCCTTCCCTCCACATCCTTCTCCTTGAGAAGGCCAGCAATTTGATATACGTTATACAAATGCAATCATGCAAAACATATTTCCACATTAGTCATGTTGTGAAAGAAGACAGACCAAAAAACACCAGGAAAAACAAAGTTTGAAAAACAAGTATGCTTTAAAATGCATTCAGACTCCATCAGTTATTTCTCTGGAGGTGGATAAATTTTTCATCGTAAGTCCTTTAGGATTGTATTGGCTCGTTGTGTTGCTGCCAAGAGCTAAATCATTCAGTTAATCATCATACAATATTGTTGTTGCTCTGTACCTTTTCCTGGTTCTGCTCACCTCACTTTGCAGCAGTTCATGCAAACCTTCCCTTGTTTTTCTGAATCAGCCTGCTTATCATTTCTTTTTTTCCATAAAAGTATTTTATTATTTTCCAGTTCCATGTAGAAATAGTTTTCAACATTTGTTTTTATAAGATTTCTAGTTTCAAATTTTTCTCCCTCCCTCCCCTTCTTCCCCCCTCCCCAAGACAGCAAGCAATCTGATATAGGTTATATATGTACAATCATATTAAACATATTTCTGCATTAGTCATATTGTGAAAGAAAAATCAGAACAAAAGGGAAAAAACTCAAAAAAGAAAAACAACAATAACAAAAAACAATAGGAATAGTATAGTTTGATCTGCATCTAGATTCCATAGTTCTTTTTTTCTGGATTTGGAGAGCATTTTCCATCATGAGTCCTTTGGAACTATCTTGGACCACTGTATTGCTGAGAAGAGTCAAGTCTATCACAGTTGATCAACACACAATGTTGTTGATACTGTGTACAATGTTCTCCTGGTTCTGCTCATCTCGCTAAGCATAAGTTCATGTAAGTCCTTCCAGGTTTCTCTGAAATCCACCTGCTCATAGTTTCTTACAGCACAATAGTATTCCATTACATTCATATACCACAACTTGTTCAGCCATTCCCTTGATGGGCATCCCTTCAATTTCCAATTCCTTGCCACCACAAAAAAGCAGCTTTATATATTTTTGTACATGTGGGTCCTTTTCCCTTTTTTAAAAAATCTCTTTGGGACACAGACCTAGTAATGGTATTGTGGGCATAATGAACATTTATTTAAAAAAAAAAAACCCAATCTGGGGTGGGTTTTTTTGTTTTCTTTTTTTGGTGAGGCAGTTGGGGTTAAGTGACTTGCCCAGGGTCACACAGTTAGTAAGTGTCAAATGTCTAAGGCCAGATTTGAACTCAGGTCCTCCTGAATCCAGGGCCAGTGCTCTATCCACTGCGCCACCTAGCTGCTCCCCCTCCAATCTGTTGAATAGCGGTCAGTTTCTTTTTTAATCAGAACTAAAATGTAAAATACAAAGAGCTCACACTCAAGTGCCTGATATCTCCTTCCTTCTGTGCAGGTGCCCATCTTCTCCCAGTGACCTGCTCATATCCTCCTCCATTCCCCTAAATGATTTGAGGTGGGGGTGGGGGCAGGGGGGCAGGTAGAGAATCGGGCCCTCCTTTCTGCCTCCAAATACTGAGGGCGAGGGCCAGGGCTACATCATGGCTCTCTTCCTTGCTCTTCAGCTCTGGCTCCTGCTGCCCCCCCCCCCCACCAACCATGGGGTAGTTCCCACCTCTTTCTTCTGTCTCCCACAGGTAGGGGCCAACACTTTGGACGCTCTGTCATTGCCTTTGGCTGCTGTCATTTCCAGATCCGAGATGTTCTCTGGGAAGCATGGCAGAGATGAGTAGCATCCTCTGAGCCCAGCACCCTCTGGATCCTGCCCTTCAGCCCTGTCAGCATCAACCTATGCAGCCCAGGCCCATGGTACTGTTGTGACTCCTGTCCCTCCCCTTCTGCCATGCTTACAGTAGATGCTTCCCGTGTGCCACATCTCTGTGTGGAAGTCAGCCACTTCATCCAAGGTCTGGCTGAGGGGCCATCCAGCTGAGGGGCCAGGTCCTGCAGTATCCTCATAGTAGATAGAGTACAAAGGACAGAGTCAGTAAACCTTGGCTCCTACTCCCGCCCTTCCCGGTCATGCGTGTGACCACGCACCCATTCTGAGCCACGTCCTCTTCTGTAAAATAGAGATTAGGGTAGTGTCCACACCAAACACACAAGCTTGTTGGGAAAGTGCTCTGGATCAGTTGTCATTATTGTGGTGGGGCACTGGCTGAGGAAGCTAGTCCTTATGAGCGTGTGTACTGTATGTAGCCAGTAGAATCCCCACATGGACTGGGGAACATATTTTGTCATTTGTCCTTCATTCCCCAAGAGGACCATGACATCAGGAGGTGATTGAAGTGAGGCAGGACTGTGCAAAGTCACCAGTCTCACTCTCTCTTCTAGAGCCATCTCAGTCCAGTGGCAAGATATAGATCAGGACAACTGGAGAGAGCTCCAGATGTTTGCGGCAATTGGGGTTAAATGTCTTGCCCAGGGTCACACAGCTATTAAATGTCAAGTGTCTGAGGCTGGATTTGAACTCAGGTCCTCCTCACTCCAAGTCCAATGTTCTATCCACTGTGTTTGATTCCTTCCTCCCCGTTCCTCCTGGCATCTCCCTTGGCAGTAAGTAGAACCCCCCACCTGGGCCCTGGCCATATGCCCCTTACAGGTGTCGTGCCACTTGGGATCTCTATGTTCACTCTCCCCATGGATGCTAGTTGGATTTGTGGGAGAATGTACCCCAGGATGTGTCTTACTAGGCCATTTTAGGCAATGCCTTTCCTTTGAGCTAATTGCTTATGACTTTTGTTTTTTGTTTTTGCAGGGCAATGAGGGTTAAGTGACTTGCCCAGGATCACACAGCTAGTTAAGTGTCAAGTGTCTGAGGCTGGATTTGAACTCCGGTCCTCCTGAATACAAGGCCAGTGCTTTATCCACTGCGCCACCTAGCTGCCTCTGCTTATGACTTTTTTTTTTTTTGAGGGGCAATTGGGGTTAAGTGACTTGCCCAGGGTCACACAGCTAGTGAGTGTTAAGTGTCTGAGGCCGGATTTGAACTCAGGTCCTCCTGACTCCAGGGCCGGTGCTCTATCCACTGCGCCACCTAGCTGCCCCCTCTGCTTATGACTTTTAAGGCAGCTGGGGAGCATGGTAGATTGAAAGCAGGACCCAGGAAGACCTGAGTTCAAATATGGCCTCTGATGCTTGCTGTGTGACCCAAGCAAGTCACTTAACCTCTATTTCCTTCTGTTTCCTCATCCATAAAATGGGCATGATGATAACACCCACCTGGCAGGGTTGTTGTGAGGAGCAAATGATGTTTGTCAATCACTGCATACATGGTCGTCATCATCCTGCCTCCAATACTTAATAGATGTCTTGCCCTGATCAGGCAATTTACTCTCTCAAAGCCTCAGTTTTCTCATTAGTAAAATGGAAATAATAGGACATACATCATGGACTTGTGAGGAACAAGTGAGAGAATCTGTATAAAACACTTAGCAACCTTTAAATTCTCAGTGAATGGTAGCTACTATTATACTATTCTGGCTAACAAGTGAAAGCTGACCTCACTGGTGGGGGCTCATCATCTATAGTTTAGGAATACAGACTCAAGGGTCACCGTGACCCTACAGTAACTAGGAGACCTGACCTGTAAGGCACTGTGAGAATATTATTACCAGGATCACCCCATGCTCTCCCAGCAGGGGAGCCCTGGTAATAATATTCTCACACTGTAAGGTGACCACACACATTTATTTTTACACGTCCCAGCACCAACGTGGTTTTTAAGTTCTGATGGGTCAGTGTTAGGTCTGGGGGGGTTTGGGATAAGTTTTGTCCATAATGATGCTCCAGTTTCAGTACAGCTTTTGAATTTTTAAAGCCTATTCTCCAGTCCAGGGAGGGATTGTCTTTTTATGGAAAAGAATGAGCTTCTGGTGTCTTAATTATGGCCACCTGACCACATCCTTACCAGATATTCAGTGGGGATGCACAGAGATACGTTGCACGGTTTTTATCACTTCCTTACATAATTTGCTTTGATAAAGTCCAGGCTCCTAAAAGATAAAATCCCTGTATATGACATACATACCCCACTCTGTTTCTGTAAACAAATCCACTTTTATGTGTCCATTTGTTCAATGTTTGTCAACCTAGCATGTTCTGAGTTATCATTATTGGCCTTTATTGCACTCTCTCTTGAATGACAGTTACCTGTATTTGTTTCTCATCCTACCTCCCAGACTGTGAATTCCCTGAGGGTGGGGAACACTTCAGTGTATGGGGATGCAGGGCTGAAACTCAGGAGAGAAGATGGGGCTGGAAATAAAGATTGTTGTTCAGTCATGTCTGAGTCTTCATAACCCCATTTGGGATTTTCTTGGCAGAGATACTGCAGTGATTTTCTTCTCCAGTTCATTTTACAAATGGGAAAACTGAGGTAAACAGGGTGAAGTGACCTGCCCAGAGTGACACAGCCAGTAAATGTTTGACACTAGGTTTGAACTCACAAAGAAGAATCTTCCTGACTTCAGGCCTAGAGCTCTATCCACTGGTCTACCTAGCTGCTCTCAGAAATACATAACCATGTGCATAATGATGATACTGGGGCCCCTGGGAAAGTGAGATTGTAGGGAGTAGAAGAGCGGGGTGCTCAGGTTAGGGGCTTTAGAGGAGCTTGAAGTGGGCACTGGCTGCTGACTCTTCCTCTGTCCCTCCATTTCTCTGCCTGGTAGTTGGCAAACTCTGTCCAGACAGTTCAATGAATTGAATGCACACCCCATAAAGAGAAGAGGAGGCAGGCCTTCATGAGCTGATGAATTACTGAACTGCCCTCAGGAGGCTCCCTGATGGTTCATAAACAAAGATAAATTCACCAAGGGTGTGTTTTGGGAATCAGTGAGGACAAACAAACATGGCAGGTGAGGGGGGTGGGGCTCCCTAGTGATCTGTAACTGATTGGAATGGGTAAGGGCTCTTTAGAAGGACTGGCAAACTTATGATTCAATGTGCCTGGGGCACCCCTGGTCACCTTTAAGCATGTGCCAGGAGAACGTCCTATGTAACCACACTTTTTTTTTTTTTTTGGTGAGGCAATTGGGGTTAAGTGACTTGCCCAGGCTCACACAGCTAGTAAGTATTAAGTGTCTGAGGCCAGATTTGAACTCAGGTCCTGCTTTATCCACTGCGCCACCTAGCTGCCCCGTAACCACACTCTTAAGTG
Organism: Dromiciops gliroides; assembly: GCF_019393635.1. Classification (NCBI taxonomy): domain Eukaryota; kingdom Metazoa; phylum Chordata; class Mammalia; order Microbiotheria; family Microbiotheriidae; genus Dromiciops; species Dromiciops gliroides. The sequence continues at coordinate 661,147,422 of NC_057863.1, read as the reverse complement.
AGACCCTTAACCATTGGGAGGGACATGTCAGATGGATGTGGCACAGGGCTCTCTAGTGATCAAGGAATCTGGGTCCCTTTAGCATTGATGGGACTTTAGAATTCGAAGAGTTCCAAGGGTCAAGCTGCTCACTTTCCAGGTGGAGTGAACGAGGATGAGACAGAACAGATGAGAAGCGACTTAGGCGATGGCTGGAGAAGGGACTCCCAAGTTCTTGAAGACTTTCCCCAGTGCTCACCTTGCCTAAATAAGAATGAGTGTCCTCAAACAGGAAGCAGGAAAACACTTGTTTATTCAAAAAATCCCAAACATCCAAAGCCTCTGGCTTTACTCAGGCAGAGGGAGAGCAGAGGGAGATGTGGGGGACGGAGGGTCCTCTCCCACAGAATTCTTTGTCCTCCACCCCCTTGGCAATTCCAGAAGAGAAGAGATTAGAAGCAATTGTAGGGAGTGGGAGACGCTGGATGTCCTGGGTTTTGATCTGCTCCTCAAAACCAACCCCCCTCTGAATCCCCCCTCCCCTGCCCCTGGTCCTTTCCCCGTTATGGCTTATAATTGTCTAGGGGGCATGGGCAGCCCAGGCAGATAGGGCAATACCACACCTGGGTCCTTGAAGGGGAAACAAGGGAGAGGGACCAGAATCTGGCTAGGAGACAACATGGCAGACACCTCAGGTCTTTTCTGGAGGCTGGGGAACTCTTGATTAGAGAAGGGCAAGGGAGGCCCTATCGTACGTAGGAAGTGGGGCCTCAGCAAAAGACTGGGGACCAGGGGGCCCTTAGAAAAAGGAGTCCTGCCTTGAGGCATCTGGGGAGTCCCACTCAGCTCTTTCCCTACCCTGTCAAGGGCCTGGTTTCACCATTGAGGTGCAGCTGGAGCTGAGGGCAGAAGTGCAGGCATTGGCGGGGGGCGGGGGGAGTTGGGGACAGACTGGGGAGGAGAGCCCCCCACCTTGCCCTGGGGGCTGGGGGAGGGTTTTTAGCCCTTTAGTGTTGGGGTATAGGCACCCCCAAATCATGGCTATATACAAGGGGGGAGGATGAGTTGTGCATTGGGAATGGGGGGGGAACTCCCCCCAAACACCAGAAAGGCTCCTGGGGGAGAGGAAAGGGAAGAAGCCTTAGGAGTGGTCTTGCCCCATCCCTTCCTGTCTTCTTCCAGGCTTCACTCTGACCACCCCTCATCCCCAAAGACAACCCCAAATCTGAGAGGGGATTGTCTGAGATCAAGGCAGTCAGAGGGGTCAGAGGTCACGGCAGTGATGTCATGAAGAAGGGGCCCATTCCCAAAGCTTTCCGGGGGATGAAGTCTTTGAGGGGAAGCCCGGTGACATCATTGGCAGTGGGCAGGAACCCCTGATTAGGAATGGCAAAGTCAGAAGTGGGCAGTAGAATTGTGTCATCGAAGAATACACCAAGAGGAAGGGACGACCCCAGACAGAGATGAGCTGCCTCCACCGGCCTGAGGTCCAGGAAGCAGTGATGTCTGTTATGATGGGGGAGGGGTCTTGGAGGATGTGGCAGCTGTGACATCTTTGGGGGCTGCCCTGGAAGGAGGTGATGACATCATTGATGCAGCTGTCTAAACAGCAGTTGGGACATCATTCATCGAAAGCCTCATTCAAAGGAGGCAGTGATATCATCATTGGAGACCCACTGGAAAGACGTCACTGTGTGTTGAACCTCCAGGAGCAGTGATGTGCTAAAAGAAATGATGTCGTTTCCTCCAGGATCCCTCTGGGACCCAAACGCTGAAGGCAAACTCCAGGGCTCGAGGAAGATGAGTCGTTCAGGCTACAGGAGTGGAGGACACTTCACACAACAGAGGGAGGCAGGGTCATCAGGTGTTGGGGAGGTAAGAGTTCTCCTGCACTCTGTCCTGGTCAGAGTGCACCTGGACACTGGGCTCAGTTCTGGGAACCACAGCTTAAGGAGAACATTGATCAGCTGGAGTGTCCAGAGGAGGCCACTCAGGATGGGGAAGGAAGGGCCTGGAGTGCATATCTGGGGAGGGATTTGGGGGGCAGGGCATGAGAGCTGTCTTCAAGTATTTCAAGGGCCATAATGTGGAGAATGAATTAGACTTCTTTCTGCTTGCCCACAGAAGTCAGAGCTGGAGCAATGGGGAAACTCGAAAAGAAGCAGACTTAAGCTTGGCATCAGCAAGAACTCCCTGACAATGAAAGCGGCCCCCAAATGTCATGGTCAGGCCCCCCCCCAAGGTCTGCCAGACCACCCACTGGATACAAGGTCGAAGTAAGGGCTGGACAGGATAGCTGCAGGGGGTGGGGTTCCTCCAGCTGCTAGTCTTCCCTGCTTCCTCTGGGGGAGTGGAGCTCCCCTAAGGTCAGCGGGGGAGGTGGACTTGCCTTGTGCTAGGATGGAAACTTCATCTGACAGTGGCGGGGGAAGGCCAGAGGGCTGGGGGAGCCGTCAGGGCCAAGCTCCCAGGAAGAGTTGGAGCCTTGGATCCCATTTCCCAGGAGAAGTGTGGGGCTTCCCTAGGAAAAGGAAAGGGCTGAACCTCAGCAGAGTTGAGTCAGGAACGGAGAGATCCTTACTGAGGGACGGTGTCCCAGCATGGGGCTGGGACAGTCTCCCACTGACCCCTGGCCCTCCCTAGACGTTTCACCAAAGGGTTGTAACCACCGGGGAGAATGTCTCAGGAAGGGATGGAGCCCCCTGCGGCAGATGTTATCATGTGAATGAGCATGGTCTCTGGAGATGATGTGACAAGAAGGGGTGACTTCTCTGGGAATGACATCACAGGGGAGGATCGGGCCTCTGGAGGTGGTGTCAGACCCAGGAAAGACTGGACATTTTAGAAGTGACATCCTAGGAAGAAGTGTGTCCACCAGGGATGATGTTGAAGGAAGGGGTGGTGCCGATCAAGAAGGTGACAGAGCAGCAAGTGAAAGCCTCCAGCACCTCAGGAGAACAGAAGCTCTGGGCACTATGTCACAGGTAGGGGCAGAGGCTTTGCAGAGGATGGCCCAGGAAGTGGTAAATCCCCTAGAGATGATGTCATAGGAAGAGGGACCATTTGGAGGTGACATCGTAGGAAGGGGCGGAGCCTCTGGAGATGTCAGAAGGAGTGAAGATGTTGGGGATGATGTCACAGGAAGGAGGGAAGACTTTGGCAGTGATGTCATAAGTAGATCCACTATAGGGATGTTGGCATGGGAAGGACCTGTGTCTCCAGAGCTGATGTCACTGGAAGGAAGCGTCTCGAGAGAATGTGGTAGGGAAGGGTGATGGCACAGGAAGGGGCATCATCTGGAGGTGATGCCACAGGAGGGATGGAGCCTCTGGAGGTCATATCCCGGGGTGGGGGGGAGGTCTCTGGAGATGATGCTTTAGCCAGGGGCAGAGCCTCAGAAATGATGTCCCTGAGGCCCCCCACACGGCCAGATGGCCTGGCCAGAGCCCTGCGAGGCCGGGTGCCTCTGGGAGGGAAGGCTCTGAGGCCTCAGACCGTCACCTCGTTCTTACTGGCTGTGCGCAGGTGTTGTGGGTGGTGGTGTCCAGGGATGAACTGGAGGGTCTCCAGGCCTCCCTGATGCTGGAAGGGCGGGCGTCGGGCCAGCGTGCCCCCTCCACCCCCTGCCTCAGGCCCCATCCCCCCCCAGGCCGAAGGGGGCAGGCCGTGGCGCAGGTGGTGGGTGTGGTGGCCATGGTGGGTGTGGAGGGGAGGGGGCAGGCCGTGCAGGGGAGTTGGGGGGCCCGGCCCCAGGAGCAGGTTGGTGTGGGAGGCAGCCAGACCCCCCCGGGGTGGGTCTGGGGGTGGGGCGGGGCTCCGGGGAGGGGACAGGAGCCGTTCCTGGCTCTGTAGGGCCTCCGGGGACGAGAGCAAAAGGCGCTCCTGGGACACCAGGCGGGCTCGGGGCAGGGTGAACTCGTAGTGTGCCCGGCCGCTGTCCGACAGCAGGTGTTCCTGAGACATGACCCGCCGGGGGTTGGGCATGGGGGCCTGCTCTTCGGGGCTGCCCCAGCCTTCGCCAGCTCCACCATAGCCGCCGCCCCCAGTGCCAGGCCGGCGCATGGCATGGAGGGGCAGGGTCCCCCGGGGCAGCTCGGGCAGGTGCCTCCTCTTCATGTAAGCTTCGTCCAGGTCCTTCTCCGCTGGGCGTGCAGAAGGCACAAGCGCTGTTAGCTCCTGCCCCGCCCTCCCTCACCATGCCACCCCCCGCAGCCCCGCTCCTGACCCAAGGGCTGGGCAGACTTCACCTCCTTCCTCCCAAATAGGGCGGAGGCTGACTGAGAGCCTCTCAAGACTTGCTGCGTCCCCCCATTTTATAGATTAGACATCCAGGGGGGGTGGTGGTGGGGAGATGGGCACGTCCAAGACCATCATCCACCTTGGAGATCATCAGAGCCAACCCCCAACTTTAGAGAGGAAAGTGGTCCTGCCAGTATCCCCAGCCCAGAGGCGGTAGGCGGACAATCCCAGGGCCAGCTGCCCCTGCCCCACCCTCCTGATCCCCGCCCCGCCCCGCCCCTGGCCGGGCCTCACCCAGTCTCTTGAGCGAAGAGTATCTGCTGAGCTCCGATTTCACCGCAGCCTCGTAGGACGGGGGCAGGTGGGAGAGGTTGTGGAACGATCGGGAGCAGGACAACGTAGAGTAGTGGAGGGTTGGGCTGGGGGGAGGCGGGGCTCGCCAGTCTGTGGGGAAAGGGGGGGCAGCAAAGGGAGGCAGGTTGGAGCCAGTGCCCTGGTGGGGGGGCGGAGCCTCGATCCCGCCCCTCCTTCCCCTCCCCCCCCCCTCCTGTCCCAGGCACCTTCCATACCAAGGGTGGCAGCGTGATGTTTGGGGCTGTTGACGTTGAGATGAATGTAATTATGATGCAGGGTATCTGCGAGGTGGGAGGAGGGGGACAAGCATTAGTTTGTGAATAATCGCTCTCACCCCCTCTTTGGAGAGCCCCCCCAAGAGCACCAAGGGCCCCCTTATCCCTCCTCTGGCTCAGGGTGCTACCACTCAAGCCTGTTCCTCTACAGCCAAGCCCCCAGGAAGGTGGAGACAACAGGAACAATGGTCCCATTTCACGGAAGGGAAAGCTGAGGCCCAGCTTGGAGTCCCACCACTCAGTCCCCCAGCCCCTGCCCCCAGCGGGTATTAGGTAGGTGGCAAAGAGGAATGGGTGTGAGGGAGAGAGGAGGGCGAGGGAGGAGAGAAGAAACGGGGAGGTAGGCAGAGGGAGAGGAGAAAGGGAGGCGGAAGACAGCCAGTTCAGGCTGAGATGGGGGTGGGAGGAAGGAAGCGAGCGAGGGAAGGGCCTCGGTTGGGGAGTGAGGAGGCTGAAGTGGGGGAGGCCTCAGAGGGAGGTTGGGGGAAGGTGCTGGAGAAGAGGCAGATTGTCCGAAGCCCCGGAGGGCAGGGGGAGGGAGGAGACTGAGGCTCACCGTGGTTGGAGGCCTTCACGGGATTATAGAGGTTTTTGGGTGGCCGCGGGGGGATGCTGTCAGGTCCCCCCAGACCTGGGGTCAAGGAACTGCTCCGAGCCCGGTCAGGACGGGTGGTGGGCCCTGCCTGGTGCCTCAGGATATCCACCAGGGCCCTGGAGGCAGGGGATGGAGAGGAGTCGGGGGCACTGGGACCCCAAATACTCACCTAGACCCTCCTCTCCTTCCCCTCCTGGAGCCCAGCCTCTGCCCTCCCATCCCTGAGGCCTCTGCTCTTCCCCACTATGACCCTCCCCACCCCGACCCCAGCACCCGGCCCATGGGGCTGGGCTATAGGACCCTCCTCCATCTGTGTCATCCTGGGCACCCTGGGCTTCTCTGTTTTCCACCTGTCTTCTGGGGTCCTCCCTGAGGCCCAGGGTTGATCAGGTGGATCGAGTTGGGGCAAAGTTTCTGGAGGAAGTCAGAAAGCCCTGCTAAGGGTCACAGTCTGCCCAGCTGCCTGGTCTCCAGTGGCTAGGCAAGGCACTTACACATGTGTACACACCCCAGCCCTGAAGCCCCACGTGTGAGCACGCTCATCTCATGGAATGGCCTGGCTGAGCACAAGTTGTCTCCCACTGCACCCACCACCAGCTATCCCCTGGGATCCCTGGGTCCCTGTACTGATTCCCAGGGGCTGGGACAATCCCTTCCCTTCCTAGCCATACCCCTGCCCCCTCACAGCAGGCTACCCTAGGAGTCCCTCCCTGGGGTGACATGCTGAGGAACAGACCTAGGGCATGCAAACCTACAGCAGGCCCCCCAAATCAACCCCCCGGCTAGCCTGCACACACACACAGAAGGGCTAAACAGCCAAACCTTGGAAGCCTCTCTAGCTGGGTCGCCCCCTGAGCGGTGGCCCTTCCTCTGCACCCCAGGATCCCCCCCACATACGCATACACACAGAGGCACAGACACAGAAACAGCCCCAGCTGGGATACCTGGGCACGTTGATCTCCCGGTGAGCTCGGGGGGCCCGGGATGCTTTGCTGAAGGCCACCTTGGCACCTACCCCTACTGCCAGGGCAAAGCTGATGACGCCACACACCACGTAGGCGGTGCTGCCGCCCGGCCCCTCGCCACCTCTGCCCCCTGCACCTCCGGCTCCGGCCCCTACCCGGTTCCCATCTAGCCAGCCTGGCTGGCCTGGGCCGGGGCCCCCGCCATTCCCTCCGGCCCCGGGCCCACCAGCATCAGAGGGCTGGGGTGTGTAGGCCCAGACTGGGGTGTCGTAGTTGGAGCAGGAGGCCTGGGCCAGGCGCATGTGGCGGTGCTCACAGCAGAAGCGGTAATAGCATGTGCCGCAGCAGAAGCGGAAGGAGCCAGTGCTGCAGTTGAAGGTGGCGTCATACTGGCCCATGACATCATAGTAACCGTGGCACAGCTCTGCGGGCAGGGGGGCCCGAGCTGCCTGCCCTCCCCCCCCTCCCCCTGAGGTCCCATTGGTTTGCCCGCCACTGCCACTGCTCCCTCCACCATTCCCTCCACTGCTCCCTGTCACAGCCCCTGTCAACCTTCGCAGGTGGGCCAACAGGGCTGGAAGGGGGCCCGTGGCTGCCAAGCTGGTGCTGTTGGGCAGATGGGCCAAGGCCAGGGTTGGGCTCAGGGCAGAGGCCAGGAAGAGGGGGCACAGCAGCAGGGCAGGAGGCATGGCTGCAGCAAGACTTGGCACTGCGGGAGAGAAGAGGAGAGATGAGGCATAGACAGGGGGGGCCTGACAGGGAGGGGCCTGGAGGGGAAGGGAGGGGACACCGGAAGAGGAAAGACGGATGGAGAGCTTTTAGATGGGCTTCAGAGTGAAAGCTGGCCAGAAAGAGGAAAACCGAGGGATGGGAACCACTTGGGGAAGGAGAGAGCAGACTGGGAGGGGGAGAGGGCGTTGGGCCATCAAAACAGGGTTCAAGGAAGGCCAGATTGTCAGCCAGAGAGGGAGTGGGGAATGGAAGATGGAAGAGAGAGAGGAGGAAGAGTAGGACCATAAGGACGCAGGTTCTCCCCAGAGAGTGAGACAGAGAGGGAGAAAGAAATAAATAGCAGAGACAGACAGTGAGAGAGAAAGAAACAAGAGACAAGCAGGCTTGGAAAATGAGCAACAAAGGCAAAGACAGCGTAAGATGCTCCGAAAGTGAGAGATGCTGAGACAGCTGGAGAGACACTCAGGGAGAGACACTGGGGGGGGGGTGCGGAATGGGAAGGGAAAGTTCAGAGAACTAGTGTCAGGGATGGTGACAGAGACACATGTTGGGAGGGAGATGGAAGGAAGACTTCCAGAGGTGGACCCCAAGGAACATCTGGTCCCGATGTGTGCTGGGCTGGCCCCTGGGAGCTGGGGCCTCACCCTGGACAGGGGATTTCAGGGCTTTCTTTCCCAGTCTAACTCCATCTGTTTCCATGGTAGCCACCCACCAAGGTACCAACCCCACTTCCCTGGAGACACACAACAGAGACACAACCTAGTGAACCACAGATACACACCTCCCCCTCACAACACAGTCACAACACCCATGCACACACAACTCCATAGTTGGGGACCTTCAGCCTCCTGTTCACACAGACATACAGTGAGCCCCGTGGCCCAGTGGCCCCCAGCTGCAGACTAGACACAGCTTGTGAACACAGCATTTCCCTTCCACAGATGAGAACTCTCAGTTCTCACTGAAAACACACACACAGCCTCACACACAGTGACAGACACAAGCGCGTACACAGGTGCACAATTCATTCCCAAAGGCAGGAACCCATCCCCCCATCCCCTGCAATTACAGATATGCCCAAATGCCAAGTGTGGGCACATACAACCAAAAACACCTGGGCACCACTCCAGGGGCCACAGTCATGGCCATGGCTGGGGCCCTGCCTTCAGACCTCTGCATTCTCTCAGAAATGGTATTGTGATGGTGCGTCTCCTACAGACATGCACACATAAAATCTCCCATTCCCCCCAAGAAGGCACATCGTCTGGCTGATAAAACCTCTTTCCCTTCTACTCCCCCTTGGCCTAGGATGGTTTTTTAGTTTGGGGGGGGGGAAGCTGCAGAATGTGGCAGAGATACATCCTGGCCCCCCCCTCCCGCCCCTCCCCCCCATCCTATCACTAGCCTGAGCCAGGAGAACTGGGCACATCCCTACCCATAGGCCTCCCTGCCCACTGACCCAGTCCAAAACTGAGAAGCAGGTGAGTTGGGAGGGAGGTGCAGAGACAAAGGAGGCAAAACACAGATTGAGATGTTGGGAGAGACAGACTTAGAGAAAGGGAGAAAAACAAAGACGGGGATGGAGAGAGAAGGCAATGGAGGGAGAGGCAGAGAAAGATGGAGGGAGGGGCAGTCAGACATACGACAGCTCTTTCACCAACACGCCCATTCTTGGAAGCCCCTTGGCCCCCACCCACCATCTCAGTCTCCATCTAAATGTCTTTCTCATCTGAATCCCTGGGCCCTCCTCAGCATAATGTCCAACCTATGTCTAATGTCTGGTGTCTCAAAAACTCTGCCTCTCTCTGAGGCGCCTCACCTGTCCCTTCTCTCCCTCTCTCTGTACCTGCTTATTCCAAAGCAGGAGATTCAACATCTCCCCTCCCCCTCCCCAGCTGGGAGCCCCGGGCACAGATACGGGGGGGGGGGGATCAGTTTGGGGCTCCAGTCACCCACCCACCCTTTCTCCTTACCCAGCTCTGCCAATTGCTCACAGCTCCAGCCGGCTGTGTGTGTGTGTGTGTGTGTGTGTGTGTGTGTGTGTGTGTGTGTGTGTGAGAGAGAGAGAGAGAGAGAGAATAAAGGAAACGGACCAGAGTCCTGAGTGTTTGAGTATGTGGTGTTGGTGTGTGTGCTTGGTCCCTGTGTGTGTGTGTGTGTGTGGGGCAGAGCCCTGTATGTATATGTGTGGGTGGGTAGGTGGGAGCCGGGGCACTGTGTGTGTGTGTGTGTGTGTGTGTGTGTGTGTGTGTGTGTGCAGATTCCAGGGACTACGGGGGAGGCTTTAGGGTTGGGGAAAGGGAGGTGGAATGTCAGAGGATGGAGAACGGGAGACGTTAGGCACAGCAGCAATAAAAGAAAGGAGTGGGGTTCTGGACAAGCAGAGGGAAAGGGGCCTGGGGTAGGGGACTGGGAAGCAGGCTGGGCGGGCTCAGGTAGCTGGGCAGGCTGACCCGGAGGGCCAGGACCCCGGAGCACCACAGCAATGGGCTTATTCTCTCTTAGAGCAAAGGCACTCGGGCAGGGAGGGCCCCTGCTCCCCTCAGGCTGCGTGCCTTCGGCTCAGGGCTGGCTTTTGCTATAGTCCCTCCATTCGGGTGTCTCCCAGCCTGTCGCCTTTCTTTGTTTCAGTCATCTAAGCCTCTGCCCGTCATCTCTTACATCTCTCCCTGCCTCGGTGGTCTCTGAGTGGGGGTGGGGGCGAGGCATCAGGAAAGGGACTCAAAGCGCCCCTTCCCTTCCGGGGACTCAAGGCGGGGTGGGGGTGGGGGATTATGTGGGGGGAGGGCCATGGTTGCGGCAGGAGCGGGTTGTTCCCGGCGCAGAATAGACTCCTGTTGCCATGGAGACGGGAGCGCGGGCCTCGGGGAGGGAGGCAGGCAGGCTTCTGCATAGGTATGGGGAACAGGATTCCAGGGTCCTTGAGGGAGGGGGAGGGGGCTGAGATCAGGACTCGAGGGAGTGGGGGTAGAGAGGAGAGGTAAGGCTGTCTGGTTCTTGAAGGAGAACAAGGCTCGTGTGTTAGGATGCCTGGGTCTTTGAAGGAAGAAGAGCTGGGAATCACGACACCTGTCAGAGAGGGGATTAGGGAGCCTGGGTTCCTGAGAAAGGAAAGAACTTGGAGAGGGAAAACCAACGTTCCCGAAACAAGGGGTCTGGACCCTGAATTCCTGAAGCGGCTGGGAGCGCAGCACGCCTGGCTCCCCGAGGCAGGAGGTTGAGTCTCGGAACTGCCTGAAAGGTATCATGACTGCGGAGAAAGGATGCTTGGGTCTCTGAGGGGGCGGGTTAGGAGCTCGGATGCCTGGGTCCCTGGGGAGGGGGGCGCTGATGGTGGGAAAGGGGGCTGATGGGCGACTGGACTCCGGAGCTGACGTGCCGTGGGCTCAACGCCCCCCCCTCCCCCTTTCTCTGTAGCTCACCTGGCTTTACGGATGTCGGGCTTCCGGATCTCGGGGACAGACCGGCTTATTCTCCGCGCCCCGTCCTGCCCCAGCCAGCCCCCAGCCAGCCCCTCCCTGTCTCCAAGTGTCTTGGTATCGCCGCCACGCGTCTCTTGTCTCTGAGCATCTCTAAGTCTCTGAGGACCCCCCCAACAGTTCCCAATGGCCCCTTCCTCCCCCGCTCTCCCCCCTCCTGTGATCAAGAATGGTTTCGTCCATATGCGGAGGAAAGCTTTATTCCCCGAACCCGGTTCCGAGGGTCACCTCCCCCCAGTCCGCCCCCTCCAGGGCCTAGCCAATCCCCTCCCTTTCTTCAAGGATTCATTTGCATAGAAGGAGGTGGTCGGCCAATGAGACCGGTGCTTTCTTCTTGGGGGGGGGGGTTGTGGGGAGGAGCTTTCCCTTCTCCCGGGACTGAGACCTTCGCCCCCAGGAGAGGAGTTCCAGGCCAAATTAGTAGGGGGTCCCGGGAGGTCGCGTCCCAGCCGATCCAACGCTGGTTGTCCCACTATGTATATGTGTGTGAAAGGACTAGGGATGTTCAGCTGAGGAGGGGGCTCTGGCCCTGGAACAAGCCAAGGAGTCCACTATCGGGGGCTGGATCCCGAATGAATTTCTGCACCTGGAGGGAAGAGGGAGAAGTGGGGAGAAGTGTAGAGAATGGATGCGTGAGCCAAAGAGAGAGAGGAAGGAGGGAAGAAAAAAGGAGGGGCTGAGCGCAGGGTTGGCGGGAGGGAGGGGCAAGCCCAAGGAATGGGGAAGGGATGGCGGGGTAGGGACTCGGGGGCCCAAGGGGCTGGGAGCCGGGGCAAGAGAGAACAGAGGTAGAAGCCCAAGGGACGGGGGAAGGGCCCCAGGGGGAATTTCGGCTACCTCCTTGAAACGCGGATGGGCAGCGTCGCCCACCAGCTGCAGTATGAGGCACTCGCTGGTGGTGAGGAAGACCCCGCTCTGGCGCATCCTGGATAGAGCCAGCAAGCGGTCCACCTGACTGAAAGGGGAAGGGGGGTTGTGCTTGGGAGATCTCTCTCTCTCTCTCTCACCTCTCCCACGGGGGGAGATCGGGTGGCAGTACTTAGGGGACCTGGGCTCCAGCCTCTGGCTCTGAGAATGGGTGAGGAAGTGTGGCGGGATGATTGATCTCTAAGAATTCCACCAACACCGATTAAGCTCCAACTGTGTACCAGCAGTGCTAGAACTGGGGGAGGCAAGCACCCTTGGGTCCGGAGAGGAGGGGGCTAGAGGATTAGGAGGCTTGAGGGGTGTGTGTGTGTGTGTGTGTGTGTGTGTGTGTGTGTGTGTGTGTGTGTCGGGGGTGCAGCTAGATCTAGACTCGAGTGATGAAGAAAGGGGGGAGACAAACATCCGGGTCCTCTGAGAGCTTCCTTCTTCCTACCTGGACCTCTGATCAGGGTAACAAAGTAACCAGGGGAAGGGTAGTTTATTTATGTGGGGGGCGGGGTGGAGGGCCGGGAAGGCTTCTGGGAGGAGACGGCCTTTAGAATGCAGGTGTAACCCTCTCCCTCTTCTCGCGGACACATGGTTCAGCCCAACCGGGAGGGATGTCCGTGAGTGGGCTCCTACACCTCCACCCAAGGGCCCCAGTGCTTTAGGGGTGGCCCCTCCCACGAGCGCCCGGTGGTACAGTCCACTCTCTCATTCATTCCATTCCACAAGTGTCCAAGTAGGATGGATTCTACTGGTCCCAATGTCTCCCCGGGGTTGGGCCACCTGGTTCCCCCCTCCACACCCGCTCACTGACCTGCGTGAGGAGCAGGCATCCGCCACTACGTGCACATCGAAGCCTCTCTCCAGAAGGTCCAGGGCTGTGCTCTGGGGGAGGTGGTCAGAGGTCAGGGGCAGGGCCGAAGAGAAGGGGCAGGGTAAAGGGTGACCTCAGGGGTCTGCCTGGCGTCAGAGGGGATCTGTGGGGAATCCTACCATAACGCAGGCTTGAGCTTCAATGCCACACAGCAGTACCGACCGCAGGCCAGGCCTGGCCTTCATCAGCCGCTCCACCTCGGGCACTACCATGCTGAAGGATGTCTTGGTCACTGCGCGGATACCCTGGGCCCCCAGCTCAGGGACTGTGGGCCCCAGGCCCTTGGGGTACTGCTCCGTCAGCATCACTGGGATGTCCAGCACCCGGGCCACCTGGGAGTGGGGCGGGAGCAAGTTGGGACCAGACAGTTGGAGGAGGTTCAAGCATGGACAAGACACCTGGAGGGGGATTCAGGTGGGCGCAAGACAATTGGAGGGGGATCAGGTAGGGACAAGACGATTGGGGGGGGGTGTCAAGTGGGAATGAGACACCCGGAGCGGTCAGGGGGGGAAGACACACCTGGAGGAGTGTCAGGTTGAATGAGACACCCGGAGCGGGGAGATCGGGTGGGCACGAGACAGTTGAGGGGGAGGTAAGGTGGGGACGAGACACCCGGAGGGGGGCGGGATGGGGAAAAGTCCGTTGCCGATGGAAGAGGGGCGGGGCTCGCACCTGGAGCATGCGGGCTGACACGGCCACGATCTGGGGGAAGAAGGAGATGACGCCTCGGAATTTTTCCTGCATGTCGCACAGGAAGAGAATGGAAGAGCCAGGGAGGACGCGGCCCAAGGCCGGTCGGGCGGCTGCCATCGCTGGGAGGGAGAGACAGTGGGCTGGGGGGCAGTCCAGCCACAGAGGCTTCGGGACCCCGTTCTATAGAGAGGGAAACAGAGGCGGGGGAGAGGAGGGGCAAGGGACACCGGCCCACTTCCCTACCTCCAGGCCGGGGCTTGAAGCGGAGCTCCCCCACGTGGCTTTGCCCGCCTATCCCCCAACAGGTCTGCGCTTGCTCCCCCAGTCTGCGGGGGTCGGGAGTCAGGACCTCCCAGTACTCACTGTCTCCGCGACCTTCGCTAGTTCCTGAGAAATACTAGACGTCCCGCCCCTGGCGCAGTAGGCCAATCGGGGTGTGGGCGGGGCCCGAGGAGCCAATCAGTGCTCAAGGGCCCACTGGGCTCGGGGTAAAAAGAAAACGATCTTCCACGTCCCGCCCTAGGCACCCCCATTGGCTAGCTGTAGGCCCCGCTCCACCAATCAGAAACCTGAAATCCTGGAGAGGCGGAGGTAAGGAAAAAAAGTCTGAGGAAAAAGAGAAGCCAGGTCCGCTGACCTCTGATCCCTACCTAGCCATAGGTGGAGAGAGCTTCAGGAGGTTTCTTGGAGCCTGGCGTTTAGGCTGGGCGTGAGGGCCAAGGTCATAAGGGCCTGGTAAGGACCGAGCCGGGGCTCCGGGAGCCCCCTCCCACTGACCAATGAGGAGTCTCGAAGCGTGGTGACGTCACTAGTCTCCTAGCGGAATAATTACCCTCGCCCATCCCATACTTGGCACCGGGAGCATATCTGCGCGTGCGTGGAGGAAAGAGACCACTCCAATTCAGCCGCTAATATTTATTATGCACCTGCTGAGTTCTGGGCCCAGAGCTAGGGGCAAGCTGGGTGGGTGGGTGGGGGAAGGGAGGGTTGGGGGGGGAATGGAGGAAGGGATGGAGAAGCAGCCCCGGCCCTCGAGAAGCGACCTCCAGAGAGGACTGAGTGAATAGAGACCGGTATTAGAAAGATGAGGGAGACGATGAAGGGAGAAACTGACCAGGACGAAAGAAACCCAGCGAGGGAGTATTAAATAGAGGAGGGGGCGGAGACGAAACCGCGCGTCTAATTACACAGACTGAACTGGAGGCTCTGAGACTGAGGGAGACAAGAGGCTGAGAGACACGATCAAAGAGACCCAGACTCGAGCTCAGAGGGTCCCCAGCTCTGGTCTCCTGCAGGTGGGGGATCGGCCTGTCTCAGCAGCCCAGCACATCACATCCCCACAGTCAGGGTCCCCAGCAGGCCAGGTCCCTTCCAAGACCCCCAGGGTATGGGGGGATAGGGTGTCCAGGGGCATGGGTCGGGAGGGAAGACATTGACCTGGGTCCTGGTAATGGATCCCTACACCATTGTTGGACAGGTCCGTGGGGCCAAAGGTCATTGGGGGGAGATGGGGAGCCTGCATAAACAAGGAGGAGGCAGGAGTTGGAGGGAATGAGGAGTGGTAAGGGCTCATTAGAGGAATTTCAAAGGGGTCAGGAGGCATCTGGGCAAGCATGGAGGGGTCTTCGGTAACTGGAGGAAGAAGGGAAGGGCCAAGGGTTTGCAGACCAGGGCTCAGAGGAATGATCTCCAAAAAGTCATGGGTTGGGCTCTGGAGAGCCCTGGGACTCAGGGCCAGCCCAGGCCCAGGATTCTCAGGGGCAGCCAGGGCCTGGGCCACCCCAAGGAAGGGTGAGGGAGGCCTTTGGAGCCGGGGCTTGGGCTGGGGGCCCGGGCCACCTTGGGACAGGACAGTCAGGGCCAAGTGTCGAGTGGCTTCTTCAATATCTGCAAAGCTCCTGTGGAGATCAGGGAGTTGGGGGTGGGTCCCCACGTTCGTCCTCTCTCCCCTGCTCTCTCCATTCCACCCCTGCTAGCTCCTTATCTCGTCCCTTCTCTCCATTCCTCTCCCCCAGCCCCTCAGACCTCCACATTCACATACTCTCCTGGCCTGGCTGTCTCTCTGTCAGCAGTCTTGTGAACTCTTCTGTCCCTCTGTTTCTCACGGTCACTTTCTTTTTTCCCTCTATATTCCTCTTTATCTGATTAGATGTGCCCCTGATCTATCTCTATTTTTGTCTCTCTTTCCACTGGCCCAGGCCCACGCAGGGGTCATTGCCGTTCAGTACAATTCTCACCTGCACAACTGATTGTAGAGGAATCTCCGGTGGTTGGGCTTTCTCCGGGGGGCCCGAGCCTTCCGGGGCTGCAGGGTCCTCAGGATTCGGGCAGCCACCCCACTCACGAAGGCGCACAGCTCCTGGGGTGCGGGTTCAGGGAGCCCTGAGGTAGCTGGGGTGCCAGGGTGCATCTCCCTGCCTCCAGGAACTATTTGGGGTAAGAGAGGAAATGAGAGCTGGATGGGGAAACAGGACCCCCACTCCCCCCAATACACATACAGACCCCAGGAAGGAAGAGAGCTATAGGAAGAAGACATGAACCCCAGCCCCCTCTGCTCCTGGAGGCATCGCCTGATTGAACAAATTCCTGCTTCTTTCTAGGTCTCAACTTTTCCCTCCAGAAAACGGGCAGTGGTGGGGTTGGGGTTTTTATTGTCTTTCATGTTGCAAACTCTTCTAACTGATCTTCTATTGTGCTATCGACAGAGCTGGAGGAGAAAGAAGGGAATGGAAGGGAAAGAGAATGGAGGAGAGGTAACAAAAATGGGACTGAAAGAGGAAGGGATGGGGAGATAGAGAAGGGGATGGGGGAGAAAGAAGAGGATGGAAGAAAGAAAGGGATGGGGGAGGCAGAAAGGGATGAGGTGAGAGAGGAGGAGGAGGGGAGAGAGGATGGGGAGAGAGGAGGAGGGTGAGGGGAGAGAGGAAGAGGAGGAGAGAGAGGAGGGTGAAGGGAGAGCTGGATAGAAAAGGGACGAATGAAAGGGGAATGGGGAGAGAGAAGGGGGTGAGGAGAGAAGGGGAGGGGAAGGAAAGTGAAGAAGATAGGAAGAGTGAAAAGAGGATTGGGGGAAAGAGAATGGGAGAGGGGAGAGAGAAAGAGATGGGATGGGGAGGGATGGGAAGGACTGGGGACTGGAGAAGGCTAGGACAGTGGGGAGAGGGGAGCAGCCGGGGGTCCGCCACTCCTGTCCATACCTTCCTGTCTTCTGGAGAATTGGCTTCCTGATCCAGGGCTGGGGGAGGGTGGGGGCTGATATAGAGTAGAGAAGGGGGGTTGGCATTTCCTTTCCCTGCCCCCAGTCCAATTAGCACATAACTCTGACTGGGATTCAGAGACTGGACCAGGCAATGGGGAGAAAGGCCCCAGAAGTACCAATTATGGGGACAAAGAGGAGTCTAGGAGGTAGGGAGGGGGCAGTCGCCAGGGGAAGAGTCAACTGCAGCAATCAAAGTGAAGGGCTCTTAATTGGAGCTGAGGTAACCAGAGCTGGGACGTCAGAACACCCTGGTCACTGAGGGGGTGGGGGCTGAGCAAAGGACAGAGATCATGTAGAAGAAGTCACTTCCCCTCTCTCGGGCCCTGAATGTTCTGGTCTGTGAAATGAAATGAGGGTGTTACTTAGAGCCCTTCAGTCTAGGTCCTGTGAGGTCCTGCTCTCCTCCTAGGGTCCAATGACACTTTGATAGAGGGTTTTGCTGACCTTAAGATCTCTGAATGTTTACTGGCCTCCATTCCCGGCACTCACTCCCTCCTCTGCCTGCCCTTCAAAGTCCACCAAATCCTTCCTTCCACCACAGGGAGCCTTCCCAGAGTTCATTTATCCTGCATGTAGCTTGTCCGTGCATATTTGTTTGCACGTGCCCCCCCCCCCCCCCATTGTAAGCTCCTTGAGGGCAGGGACTGCCCTTTGGAATTAAAGGAAGGTCGTTCAGTAGGAGGTGGGGCAGAGGCTGGACCAAGGAGCAGAAGATTTCCAGTGCTAAAAGTCAGCAATATAGGGGGTAACGTAGGGACAGACATGGAGAGTGCCCTGCTGAGCACTGGGGAAAAAGCACCACTGGGGAGCCCTAGCCACTGGCCGCGCTTGCCTGGGCTGGAACCCTGCCAGTCCTTTGCGCTGGCTGGCCACTGAGCCTCACCCTCTGCCCTGGCTCTATACTCCTCTCTCCCCTGGCGCTGTCTGGTTTACCTAATTGGCCTAAGGACCTTGGGCCTTTCCCTCTGTCCTGCCACTGAGCTGTCTCCCCCATTCCCAGTGTGAGCTCCTCAAGAACAGAGACTGTGTGGCTTTTTCCTGCTTGGATCCCCAGCATGTACTCGGCACACTGAACGGCACATCCACCCATTCTCCACGTGGCCCGCTCTCACCCCCCCAAAACAAATCCATTGCTGAGTCCCCGCCCGCCCGGTGAGTCCGATCTCCACCTCTCTCTGACACCGCCCCCTCCTGTCCTTGTTGCCTCATACTCAGACTGTTCCCATAGTGTTCTGGTCTGTCTCACTGCTTCACATCTCTCCTCTTCAGGTCATCCCTTACTCAGCTGCCCAAGTGAGCTTCCTAAATCCCAGGTTCCTCCATATCCCCGCCCCCCCCCAATTCCAGTGGCACCTCCAGGATCAAATATAACATTCTCTATTGGGATTACTAAGATCTGCCTAGCCTGGTCCTTCCTACCCTTCTGTCTTCTTAGTTCTTACTTCACCCTTCCCAGTCCCCCACTCCTGCACTCTGCCAGGCAGTGACACTGGCTCCCTTGCTATCCCTCAATGAGTCAGGCATTTTCTCCAGCTGTCCCTCATGTCTGGAGTTCTGCTGGTCCCAATCCTCTGTCTCTTGGGTTTTGGCTCCCAACTTAAAGCCTACCTTCCTCAAAAGCTTTTTCCCCATCTTCATTCATGGAAATGCCTGCCCTCTGTTGATGATGGGGTGTGTGGAGTATTCAGGAGAACTAGTACCTCTGGTGGGAGGGCGGCTGAGCCCTGTACAAGGCTGCTCACTCACCTGTGGGGTCCACCTGTCACCCAGCTCTCACCTATGGCTCCAAGAAGCTATATAATGTGCAGTGGCCCTGTCCTGGTAAACTGTCTTACAGATAAGCTAACCCAGGTTGAGGATTAACTGGTGGTCCTCAAAGCCATCAGTGAGTTAGTGGCTCATGCTATGGGTTGGGGTCAATGTATATAGGAGATAGCCGACATGTCCTGGCCACATAGAGGTCAAATGGAAAGAGATATGGGAGGCACCCTAACCATGAACACTGGTGTGTGTGTGTGTGTGTGTGTGTGTGTGTGTGTGAGAGAGAGAGAGAGAGAGAGAGAGAGAGAGAGAGAGAGAGAGAGAGAGAGAGAGAGGCAATTAGGGTTAAGTGACTTGCCCAGGGTCACATAGCTAGTAAGTGTCAAGGGTCTGAGGCCGGGTTTGAACTCAGGTCCTCCTGAATCCAGGGCTGGTGCTTTATCCACTGCACCACATAGCTGCCCGTGAATACTCTTCTTTTTTTTTTTTAATATTTTTTTTTTTGGTGAGGCAATTGGGGTTAAGTGACTTGTCCAGGGTCACCCAGCTAGTAAGTGTTAAGTGTCTGAGGCTGGATTTGAACTCAGGTCCTCCTGACTCCAGGGCCAGTGCTCTATCCACCACGCCACCCAGCTGCCCCCATGAACACTGTGCTTGAGGCTCCTTGTTGGGGCTGAGGTAGGGGCTCAGTCCTAGTTCCCTCCTTCCCCTGCCCCGCCCCCGTTGGTTGGAAGCAGAACTGGTTTGGCTCTTTCAGCTGGGATAGCTCCCCCTTGGTCTTCCTAATAACTGGGAGAGGATCCAGAGAGGGATGACAACAAAGGAGAATCAGAGAGATGGGGACAAGGGAAGAAGGGACAGAGGGAGATGAAGGCAGGGTCAGGGAGAGTGATGGGGACCACAACTATCAGAGATGGGACACAGGAGGAAGGAAATGAATATCAAGCAGCTACTCTGTGCTAAGTGCTTCACAAATATGATCTTATTTGATCTTTACACAATCCTGGAAGGAAGGTTCTGTTATGATTTCTATTTTACAGTTGAGGAAACTGAGTCAAATGACTTCTCCAGTTTCACACAGCTACTAAGTGTCTGAGGACAGATTTGAGTTGAACTCAGGTCTCCCGGGTTTCAGGCTCAATACTCTATCCAGTGCTCCACCTAGTTAGCGCACTAGACCCTAACACTATAGTCCTGGATGTGTGGATGTGCTATATATGTATTGGGGAAGGGAGGAGCTGATCATGAGATCTCTGATCAATTGATTTCCTCTTCCCCTTTCCTGTCCCACCCCGTTGATAAAGTTATAGAATGTAAGGGGCAGGTAGTATGTTGTTTTTCAGTTGGGTCTGATTCTTCATGACCCCATTTGGGGTTTTCTTGGCAGAGATAGTGGACTGTTTGCCATTTCTTTCTCCAGCTCATTTGACAGATAAGGAAACTGAGGCAAGCAGGGAAGTGATCTGCCCAGAGTCACACAGCTAGTAAGTGTATTAATTCCTTACATAAGTGTGTGAGGCTGGATTTGAACTCAGGAAGAGGAGTCTTCCTGACTCCAGGTCCAGTGCTCTGATTATGTCTTTTTTTTTTTGGTGGGGCCATGAGGGTTAAGTGACTTGGCCAGGGTCAAATGTCTGAGGCCGGATTTGAACTCAGGTCCTCCTGAATCCAGGGCTGGTGCTCTATCCACTGCACCACCTAGCTGCCCCCCACCATGCCCTTTTAATTTTTATTTTAATAAACATTCTATCCCTCCCTCTTTTGTCTCCCTGAGGAAGCAGGCAATCAGATATAGGTTATACATGTGTAATTATGTACAACATTTCCATATCAGTCATTTTGTATAAGAAGACTTGAATAAAAGAAAAAAAGAGAAAGAAAGTGAAAAAATAGCCTGCTTCAGTCTGTGTTCCATCAGTATCACTTCTTTCTTTGGAGGTGGATAGTATGCTTCATCAATAGTCCTTGGGGATTGTCTTGGATCATTGTATTGCTGAGCATAGTCAGGTCATTCACAGTTCTTCATCAAACAATATCGCTGTCTCTGTGCACAATGTTTTCTTGGTTCTGTTCACTTCACTATATATTAGTTCATACCAGTCTTTCCAGGACTTTCTGAAATCATCCTGCTTGTCATTTCTTTTCTTTTTTTTAAATCATAATTTATTACTTTCCAGTTACATGTAAAGATAATTTTTTTTTTAGTGAGGCAATTGAGGTTAAATGACTTGTCCAGGGTCACACAGCTAGTAAGTGTTAAGTGTCTGAGGCCGGATTTGAACTCAGGTACTCCTGACTCCAGGGCCAGTGCTTTATCCACTGCGCCCTATCTAGCCGCCCCTTAAAGATAATTTTTAACATTTGTTTTTATAAGATTTTGAGTTCCAAATTTTTCTCCCTCCCTTCCCTTCCCCTTTCCCCCTTTCCAAGAGAGAAAGCAATCTAAGTAGTCTAAGTATGTACAATCACATTAAACATATTTCTGCATTAGTCATGTTGTGAAAGAATAATCAGAACAAAAGAGAAAAACCTCAAAAAGGAAAAACAACCCCCCCCCAAAAGTGGAAACAGTATGGTTCAATCTGCATCCAGATTCCACAGTTCTTTTTTCTGGTTGTGAAGAACATTTTCCATCATGGATCCTTTGGAACTGCTTTGGGTCATTGTATTGCTGAGAAAAGTTAAGTCTATCGCAGCTGATCATCATACAGTGTTACTGTTACTGTGTACAATATTCTCCTGGTTCTGCTCACTTCACTCAGCATCAGTCCACTTAAGTCTTTCCAGGTGCTTCTGAAATCTGCCTGCTCATCCTTTCGTATAGCACAAGAATATTCCATTACATTCATATACCACAACTTGTTCAGCCATTCCCCAATTGATGGGCATTCCTTTGATTTCCAGTTCCTTGCCACCACAAAGAGAGCTGCTAGAAATATTTTTGTACATGTGGTTCCTTTTCCCTTTTTTATCATCTCTTTGGGATATAGACCTATTCTTGGTATTACTGGGTCAAAGGGTATGCACAGCCCCATAGCCCTTTGGGCATAGTTCCAAATTGCTCTCCAGAATGGTTGGATCAGTTTACAACCCCACCAACAATGCATTAGTGTTCCAATTTTCCCACAGTTTCTCCAACATTTATTATTTTACTTTTTTGTTATATTTGCCACTCTGAAAGGTATGAGGTGATACCTCAGAATTGTTTTTAATATGCATTTCTCTGATCAGTAGTGATCTAAAGCATTTTTTCACATGATGATAGATAGCTTTGAATTCTTTGTCCTTGTGACCTTCTAAGAAGCAAAGCAGGGAGTCAGTTGTGAGGAGTGTGAGTAGACAGAACCCAACAGGAATTGGCTTACTTCTCTATCAGTATGCCCAGTGCTGAGTGAAGTACATTGTACATAGTAAGTGCTTAATAAAGTCTATTTATCCATTGGAATCCCTCCTGGCATGGCGTCCTGGATCCTGGCATCCAGGGGCTTCACTGCTGGCCTGCCTACCAGGCTATTATTGCTGGGTGCCCAAGCCCCCAGGTCCGGGCTTCACATCCTACACCTAGAACCAAGAAGGATGACCCCCAACCCTCAGCCCCAACCCCTGTTTCTCATGGCCATGTGGCCTGTAAGGGTGTGAGATGGCTCTTGGGACCTCCTCTCCTGGGCTCTGGTGTCACTCACTGAGAGTGAGGGAGTCCTTAGACTGTGTCCCCTAGACATGGATGCAGGAAGAGGGTCACACTGAGGTGATTTTAGCGATGCAGACACATCTCTGCAGTCAACGGAAAGAGGCTGCTACCAAGCCCAAAGGGTGAGGAGGGCCACAGTGTCAAGGAGGGGGCCTCTGGAAGCATGTCCCCATTTTAGTCCACAAGCATTAATTAAGCACCCACTCTTCTAGGTACTTGCCGGGCACTTTGGATCCAAGGAAGGGCAAAAGACAGCCCCAAGACCTCAAAGAGCTCCCCATCAGCTTGCAGGTGCTCAGTGGAAGCTCTTGCTTGATCCTCCCCGCCCCACTAAGCCCGCAGCATGTCACAGGCTGAATTTGACTGAGCTGCTGAAGAAGTAAAAAACCTGAAGTCCAAACCAGATGATCAGGAGATGCTGTTCATCTATAGCCACTACAAACAAGCCACAGTCGGAGATGTAAATACAGATCGTCCGGGTATGATGGACTTCAAAGGCAAGGCTAAGTGGGATGCCTGGAACGCTTTGAAAGGGAAATCCAAAGAAGATTCCATGAAAGCTTATGTTGCAAAAGTTGAACAACTAAAAAGAAAATACGGAATATAAAAGAAGCTCGATTCAGACATCAGCCATGCACTTGGAAGCTAAACTAAAATAATGCTTTGCTTTCCTAATCCTGTGGTCAAAGTCAAACCAGTGTAAATAATGTGAAGCAGTAAGAGTTGGCATGGCTACTCAAGGCCCATCAGGTTACACAGCTGTCTAGCTGTTGAATAAGAGAATGAAGCAGTTGCTGATCTTGGCTCAGTACCTTTCTTTTATCTGTAAATCAATAAAGTGCATTTGTTACTTAAAAAAAAAAAGAGCTCCCCATCTAAGTGGGGAGACAGCATGCGAATAACTATAGAACAGTCCTGTGTATCAGTTGGAGAGAATCGGGGAGAAATGAGCTAGAATGAAGAGGGATTGGAAAAAGCTTTCTGTGCAAGGCAGAGGTAGAAGGAAGTGGCAGCAGAGAGGGAGGGCCTTCCTGGCATAGGGCATGGCCTGGGAAAATGCCCAGAGTCCATAGATGGGGAACGTTGTTCCTGGAACAGCCAGGAGGCCGGTGTCACAGTGTCACTGCATGGAAGAGGGATATAAGGTATGAGAAGAATGCAAAAGTGCGAGGGGACAAGGTTATGAAGGGCTTTGAACGTCAAGCAAAGGATTTCATATTTGGTCTGGGAGGTGATAAGAAGCCACTGGAG
Source organism: Dromiciops gliroides (assembly GCF_019393635.1). Classification (NCBI taxonomy): domain Eukaryota; kingdom Metazoa; phylum Chordata; class Mammalia; order Microbiotheria; family Microbiotheriidae; genus Dromiciops; species Dromiciops gliroides. The sequence goes on along the minus strand of NC_057863.1, from coordinate 661,124,363 downwards.
TTTACTGAATGGGGGAGGGGGCGACAGAACTCGTGGGACCGTGATGCCCCCTCAGTATGAGCCTTTCTTTGGAACTGTGTCTCCTGGAGGACTATTAAGGGTAAGTGGGTTGATGTGGTTTTAGGAGGCCAGACCCATAAAGTACCTTAACTCTGGGGTAGACCCCTCCCCCAACAAGGGACTCAACATGTAACTTGTGCACTGCGGGGTGGAGGTGTTCCAGAAAGTATAACATGTGGACCAAGATGAAGTGATGCTACAGAAAACAAATAGAGGAGAAGCAGCTCGATTGAACTGAGTGTCCACAGAGAGATCTGTTGGGGGAGGAGGCCTAGCTGTGAGGGATGGGCTCCTGAGGTATCTCAAAGAGGGGAAGACACCAGAAATCCAGACAAAGACAAAAACAGCAAACCCAAGGCCACCAGCCCCTACTGACTAAATGCTGATAGTCCTGAGATTCCCAGGAGAATCACACTCTGAGAACAAAGGGAACAGACAGACTTTCCAAAGTGGATTCTTCCACGGACCACATCGTTATTGTCACATAACTGACTGCAAGAAATAGATGGTACAAGGTCCTGGGATGCTTATCATCAGTTGATTATGTTTTGTTTTTTTTTGAGGGAATTGGGGTTAAGTGACTTGGCCAGAGTCACACAGCTAGTAAGTGCCAAGTGTCTGAGGCCGGATTTGAACTCAGGTCCTTCTGAATCCAGGGCTGGTGCTCTATCCACTGCACCATCTAGCTGCCCCATCATCAGTTGATTATGAAAAAGCTTTAGAATGGGTATAGCTGAAGGTAGCTTCAAAGGTTCTTTCCAAACAAGGGGCCTCCCATCTGTACTTCAGCTGATTTAAGGGGCTGTGAAAAATATGGCAGAGATTACCCTGCTCAATAACTCTTTGATCAGAAATAGGAGGCAAAGAAATTAAATCAGCTCTGAGGTACTACCTCACACCTATCAGATTGGCTAATATGACAACAAAGGAAAATAATAAATGTTGGAGAGGATGTAGGAAAATTGGGATGCTAATGCACTGTTGGTGGAGTTGTGAACTGATCCAACCATTCTGAAAAGCAATTTGGAACGATGCCCAAAAGGCTATAAAACTGTGTATACCCTTTGACCCAGCAATACCACTACTAGTTCCATATTCCAACGAGATCATATAAAAAGGGAAAAGGAGCCACATGTACAAAAATATTTATAGCAGCCCTTTTGGTGATGGTGGTGAAATATTAGAAATTGATGGGATTCCCATCATTTGGGTAATGGCTGAACAAGTTGTGGCATATGAATATACTGGAACACTTTTCTGCTATAAGAAATGATGAGCAAGCAGATTGCAGAAAAACCTGGAAGGACTTACATGAACTGATGCAAAGTGAAATGAGCAGAACCAGGCAAACATTGTACACGGTAACAGCAACATTGTGTGATGACCATCTATGAATGACTTAGGTCTTCCCAGCAACACAATGATCCAAGACAAATACAAAGAACCTATGATGGGAAATGCTATCCTCATCTTGATAAAGAACTGATGGTCCTTGAATGCAGATTGAAACATACTTCTTTCACTTATTTGTGTGTTTTTCCTTTTGTTCTGTTTCTTCTTTGACAACTGTGACTAATAGAAATAGGTTTCACATAATTATACATATATAACCTATATCAAATTGCCCACTATTTTAGGAAGAGGGGAGGAAAGAAAAAAAATCTGGAACTTGAAATCTTGTAAAAACAAATGCTAGAGGGGGGCAGCTAGGTGGCACAGTGGATAGAGCACTGGCCCTGGAGTCAGGAGTACCTGAGTTCAAATTTGGCCTCAGACATTTGACACTTACTAGCTGTGTGACCCTGGGCAAGTCACTTAACCCAATTGCCTCACAAAAAAGCTAAAAATTGCCTTGACATACAAATGGGAAAAAATGAAATATTATTTAAAATTTTTAAAAATCCTCCTGAGCCTTAAAAAAATATAAAGCAGAGATTTGGGGGAACATAAAGGGAAACAGAGGCACAATGTCAGAATGAAAGGAAACAATACAGTGAGCCCCTCTCCATGAACATTCTTTTTTTTTTTTTGCAAGGCAATGGGGGTTAAGTGACTTGCCCAGGGTCACACAACTAATAAGTGTCAAGCGTTTGATATCAGATTTGAACTCAGGTCCCTCCTGAATCCAGGGCCTGTGCTTTATCCACTGTACCCCCTAGCTGCCCCCTTGAACATTCTAACAGATATAGAAAATGCACCAGACCAAACCCTGATGGGGAAATTAATTATGTCCTCCCCAGCCCAGCAGAGGGAGACAGACCTAGGAGGAAATGTGAATACTGGAGATGGGGTGGGACGGAGCATATAGGGTAGGGGACAGTCCCACACCCAGGAAGAAGAGGTGTCAGACCCACACTGGGGTGCTGTGATGGCAGCTTTGTCACCCACTACTCAGTCCTGGGTTGTGGATCCAGGGTGGAATGAGAAGGGGAACTGTGCTTGGCAGTGGCATTCCCAGTAGGGAGGCCCTGGACCCAGCAGCGTAGCAGTAGAGGCGTGGCTCAGACCCTCCCCCTACCCCCCTGTCAGGACATGGACCTTTCCAGCTGGGTGACAGGGGCAGAGTCACTCTTGCTCAGCCCCAAATCCAGGTCAGGGACTTGCAGAGCTCAGGCCAGGGGGAACAAGTAAACTTTGTCCTGGATCAGACCATTTTAGGAGCTTTGAGAGCCAGTAGATCTCTGGCCTGTCCCTTAAATACTGGAAAACACCACCCCAAGAAAGGAGCAACAAGATCTACCCAGACCTAACATCAAATCCAAAGTCAGGAAGTAGGGGCAGCTAGGTGGTACAGTGGATAGAGCACCGGCCCTGGATTCAGGAGTACCTGAGTTCAAATCCAGCCTCAGACTCTTGACACTTACTAGCTGTGTGACCCTGGGCAAGTCACTTAACCCCCATTGCCCCGCAAAAACCAACCAACCAACCAAACAAACAAAAACAAAGTCAGGAAATAGACTGGGAGAATGTACAAACAAACAAAAAAAGAAAAAAAAAAGAATTCCATTCTAATGAGCTATTATATCAGAAATGCTCAAGACACAAACCCCGAAGAAGAGAATGACTCTAAAACATGTGCAAGCAAAGTCTTAGAGAAAGATACAGCTTGGACACAAATCCAACTAGAATTTCTGGAAGGGATGAAGCCACAGTTTTTAAATAATTGCTATAAATGGAAGGAGAACACTTGAAGAAGGAAGTGAAAAAGGAATGAAAGTTATGGGAGAAAGAATTGGAAATGCAATTAATAGTTTGGCACGAGAGTTACAAAACCTTGGCCAAGCAACAAACTCCCTGAAAATTTGAATGGACCAGAAAGAAGTCTATAATTCCATGAGGCAACAAGAAATATTAAAATAAAGTCAAAAGACTGAAAAACAAACGAATGACATAGCAAAAAACAACTGATGCAGAAAGCAGATTGAGGGCAAAAAATTAAGAATCATTGGGCTAACACCATGGGAAAAATAAAGAGCCTAGATATGATATTTTAAGACATTTAAAAAGAAAACTGCTCAGAACCAGAGGCCAAAGTAGAAATAGATAGACTGTATTGATCATTTCCTCAAAGCAACTCAAAAACGAAAACTCCCAGGAACATTGTAGCCAAAATACGGAGCTTTCAGGTGAAAGAAAAAAAAAAATACTGCAATGCAGCCAGAAAGAGAATTCAAGGAACAATGAACCACAGTCAGGAACACACAAGATTTAGCAGCCACCACAGGAAAGAAGTGTAGATCTTGGAATATATGTCAAAAGGGCTTACAGCCAAGGGTACAGGCATAACTCAAAGATACTGAGAGTTTGATTCCAGACTATTGCAATAAAGTGAGTCAGGAATTTTTTGGCATCTCAGTGCATATAAAAGTTATGCTTGGGGCAGCTAGGTGGCACAGTGGATAGAGCACCAGCCTTGGATTCAGGAGGACCTGAGTTCAAATCCGGCCTCAAACACTTAACAATTACTAGCTGTGTGACCCTAGGCAAGTCACTTAACCCCAATTGCCTCACCAAACAAAAACAAACAACCTCCCCCAAACAAAACAAAACAAAAAGTTATGCTTATACCATACCATGGTCCATTAAGTGTACACTAGTGTTATGTCTAAAAAACCCCAGTAAGAGAACTGAGTCAAATTTATAAAAGTACAAGTCATTACCCAACTGATAAATGGTCAAAGGTTATAAACAGGCAGTTTTCAGATAAAGAAATCAAAGCTATCTATAGTCATATGAAAAAATGCCCTAAATCATTATTGATCAGAGAAATGCAAATTAAAACAACTCTGAGGTACCACTTCATACCTATCAGAGTGGCAAATATAACAAAAAAGGAAAATGTTGGATGCTGGAGAGGATATGGGAAAACTGGGATGCTAACAGTTGATGGAGTTGTGAAAAGATTCAACCATTCTGGAGAGCAATTTGGAATTATACCCAAAAGGTTATAGAACTGTGCATACCCTTTGATCCAGCAATATCACTGCTAAGTGTATATCCCAAAGAAATCCCCCAAAAGAAAAAAAGACCTGTTTGTACAAAAATATTTCTAGCAGCTGTTTTTGTGGTGGCTAAGAATCGGGAAATCAAATCAATGCCCATCAATTGGGGAATGGCTAAACAAGCTGTGGTATATGATGGTGATGGAATATTATTGTGCTATAAGAAATGACAAGCAGGATGATTTCAGAAAGGCCTGGAAAGACTTATATGAATTGATGTATAGTGAAGTTAGCAGAACCAAGAGAACATTGTGCACAGAGACAGCAGTATTGTTTGATGAAGAACTGTGAATGACTTAACTATTCTCATCAATAATGATCCAAGACAATCCCAAAGGACTAATGATGAAGCATACCGTCTACCTCCAAAGAAAGAACTGATATTGATGGAACACAGACTGAAGCAGGCTATTTTTCACTTTCATTTTTTCTTTTATTCAAATTTTCTTATACAAGATGACAGATATGGAAATGTTTTACATAATTATACATGTATAACCTATATCTGATTATTTACTGCCTCAGGGAGGGAAGAGGGGAGAAAGGGAAGGAGGGATAAAATTTGGAACTCAAAACTTTAAATAAAAGTGTTTATTATTAAAAAAAAATCTCCAACGTACATACCTTAATTAAAAATAGTTTATCACTAAAAAATGCTAACCATTGTCTGAGCCTTCAGCGAATCATAACCTTTTTGCTGGTGGAGGGTCTTGCCTCTGTGTCAATGGCTGCTGACTGCTCAGGTTGGTGGTTGCTCAAGGTTGGGGTGGCTATGACAATTTCTTAAAACAAGACAGCACTGATCAACTCTTCCTTTCAGTTGAACACTTAGAGGCCATTGTAGGGTTATTGATTGGCCTAATTCCAATATTGTTGTGTCTCAGGGAACAGAAGGCTGGAGGAGGGGTTGGGGAACAGCCTGTGGAACAGTCAGAACACACGAAGCAGTTATTGATCAAGGTTGCCAACTTATATGGGCATGATCTGTGGTGTTCCAAAACAATTACAAAGGTAACATCAGCTATCTTTGAACACAGATAACCACAACAGAAAAAATTGGAAATATTGTCAGAATTGCCAAAATGTGACACGGAGACATAATATGAGTCTGTGCTCTTGGGAAAATGGCACCCATAGAGTTTCTTGATGCAGGGTTACCACTAACCTTCAATTGGTAATAAACACAACATCTGAGAAGCTCTTTTTTTGGGGGGGGTGGGCCCAATGGATGTTAAGTGACTTTCCCAGGGTCACACAGCTAGTAAGTGTCAAGTGTCTGAGGCTGGATTTGAACTCAGGTCCTCCTGAATCCAGGGTTGGTGCTCTATGCGCTGTGCCACCTAGCTGCCCCCACTGAGAAGCTCTTTAAAGCAAAGTGTAATAGAATGAGGTTGGCCTGTCTAATGTTACAAGCGAGGAAAATGGACCTTTAATAAAATAAAGAAGTTCCTGGCATTCCTGATGAAATGAACAGAGCTGAGGAGAAACTTTGCAGGTCAACCATAGGAATGAAGGGAAGGGTAAAAAGGTAAACATGCATGAACAGTGACTAAGGGGGGCAGCTAGGTGGCACAGTGGATAAAACACTGGTCCTGGATTCAGGAGGACCTGAGTTTAAATCCGGCCTCAGACACTGGACATTACTAGCTGTGTGACCCTGGGCAAGTCACTTAACCCTCATTTCCCTGTAAAACAAAACCAAAAAACCAAAAACCAAAACAAACAGTGACTAAGGGCTAAATGAGGGAAACGGTGGTCATTTATAGCAAGACAACAAATGTGTTCCCTCTAAACATTGTTATTATCCGGGGTCACAGAGGGAGGTTGATTAGACGAGGCTGGGGAGTGATTCTGTGATGTCTTGATGATTTGAAGAGACAAATGGAAGGAGATGGGAAGAGGAATACACTGGTGGGGGGGGGTGTCAGGGTGCACAAGTAGAGGTCTCTACAAACAAGGAGAAGGGGGTAGGGGCTGATACTTGAACCTCATTCTCAATCTCAGTTTGTGAAGAGACACAAACACAGTTGTTTCCCTCAACAGGGAAATAGAAGGAAAAAGGGGAGAAGTGAGGACGGAGAATTAGAGGGAAGGGAGATTAAGGAAGGGATTGGTCTTAAGCAAAAGAAATTCCTAAAACATGTACAAAAGCATTTACTGCTCTTTTGGAGATGGTAAAGAATAGTAATCTGGGGGCATGTCCATAAATTGGGGAAATGGCATAACAGATTTTTTGTTTGTTTGTTTTTGTTTTTTTAAGTGAGGCAATTGGGGTTAAGTGACTTGTCCAGGGTCACACAGCTAGTAAGTGTTAAGTGTCTAAGGCCGGATTTGAACCCAGGTACTCCTGACTCCAGGGCCAGTGCTCTATCCACTGTGCCACCTAGCTGCCCCAAGGCATAACAGATTTTGATAGGTAAATGTAAGGGAATACTGTTGTGTTGAATTCTTAGCATAACGACCAACCACGATTCCCAAGAACGCATGATGAAACCCACTGCCCACCTCCTGATGGAGAAGTGAGGTACTGGTAATGCTGAATGAGAATTTTGACTTGATCGATTATTAATAATTCCATAGCTCTTGCACAAGGCAGAGGCCTTGGACCAGAGGGAGCTTTCCCTTCCTGTTTCACTAAAAGGGGATGAGCCCAGATCCCTCATGCTCCCCACTGGCATCTATCAGTTACATCAGGTTTGGTCACTGGGATAAAGGAGATCTAGAACAGAGTCCAATTTCAAGAGAGGTCCCCTATGAACAGCCTCTAGCTGTTCCTGTTTTCAGATAAAATTGTGCTGGTTTCATCAAATTCTGAGACATTGAAGAGCCTCCTGGAAGAGATCTGTAAACTCTAATAAGGGTCTAGCCTGATCATCCACACAGGAAAGACTAAGTGGATGAAGACTGTCAATTGCCCATATTATGATATGCATTTGGATTGATGACCTATGGTACTTGGTTATTGGTGCATGTATCTGTGATAGATGGCACAAGTGGATGAGTCAGGCCCAGAATCAAACAGGAGAAAGAAAACAGGCTAGATTGCCTCCAGGAAATCATAAATCTCCTTTAATGATGCCAAACTTCCCCCACAAACAAAAGCCTACATTAATGCTGTCAACAGGCAATCACAATGTCATGATATGTGAAAACCAGGTTGATTACAAGAAAATGAACATGGAGAACATACAGAAGTTTACATTTTTATAATAACTGGGCAAAGGGAAGAGGGGTTGCCAGGAAGGGGCATGACATGGGAGGAGAATGGTGCGGCAAAGGTGGGGAAAAAGACAAGACCACTCCCCACAGGGAGGAGCAAGGTGATGGCAAAAGTCTCAGCCTTTTTCCTTGGGAAGTGCCAGGCTCTGAAGATAGGAGCACCCACTTATCTGCAGAGGACCCCAGCTGCACAAGTGTTATACCAGCCTGGCATAGATGGCTGGTGCCCACCTTGCCTCCCAAGGATGCAAAGAAAGTCCACCTTGGCGTGCAACAAGCTTAGGGGGAGCTTCATCCTGGATGCATTCAGTGCCTCCTGCATGCCCTGGGTCCAGTGTTTAGAAAATATGGCAACTCAAAAAGACACGTTCAGGGGACCCCAGAACAGCCCTCAACATAACCAAAACTCTATCAATGTGGTTGTGTGACTGGGGACCATGGAGAGCGTACATGTAAAGGAATCCTGGAATGAAGCACTAATGTCTGGGGTTGTGAGAGTCAGGAAAGGCTGTTTGCTGGAGGTTACACTTGGGGTGCACCTTGGAGGAAGTTAAGGACTTCCAGAAGCACAGCTGAGGAAGAGAGTCTGTGGCGGACATGGGCACTGCCCGGGCAAATGCATGGAGGTGGGAGATGGAGTATTGTGCACAGAGAACAGCAAGGGGACCAGTTTGGCTTACACATAATGGCTCTTCATGAAGAGTAATTCATAGTCTGGAAAAGTGGCCTAGAGTTAGGTCGTGGAAGAGGAATAAGCATTGTATGGTTCCTATTATGTGCTAGGCACTGTGATAAGGGCTTCACAGATACTATCTTTTTTTTGTGTGTGTGTGGGGCAACGGGGGTTAAGTGACTTGCCCAGGGTCACACAGCTAGTAAGTGTCAAGTGTCTGAGGCCGGATTTGAACTCAGGTACTCCTGAATCCAGGGCCAACGCTTTAACCACTGTACCATCTAGCTGCCCCCCACAGATACTATCTTATTTAGTCCTCACAACAACCCTGGGAGGTGGGCACTACTAGTGTCATCTCCATTTTACAGATGAAGATACTGGGATAGACTTAAATGAGTTGGCCAAGCATGTGAGGTCTGATTGGAACTCGGGTCTTCCTCACTCAAGGCCCAGCACTCTATCCACTGTGCCATCTAGCTACCTAGCATGCAATAGGGAGCTATTAGAAGTTCTTGAGCTGGGGAATAACATGGGCAAACTGGTGCTTCAGGAATGTCACTTTCAGCAGTGTGGCACAAGAAGGAAATGTTGCATGCTGGAAGACCCATGAGGTCATTGGAAGACCAATGGAGGCCATTGAATTGGTAAAGGTGAGACAGGACCAGGGACTGAATGAGAGTGTTTGTGGTGTGAGTGGAGAGAAGGGACAAATTTAAGAGACAGAGGGATGTTGTTAGAGAGGGAGGGAGCAAGGGAAAAGGATGCAGTGAGGGAGAAACAAGTGGGCAGAGGCATGAATGATGCCAGAAGAACAGACAGAGAAGAGGACGGAGGCTGCAAGATATAGGGATGAGGAGAGAGCTAGAGACTGAGGGAGGGAAGGAGGGGGACACAGACAATGAGAGACAGACTTAGGACAAGGGGCAAAATAAACCGCGAGCTGCTTCTTCTCCCCTCTTCCTCATCCCTTATCCCGCCTCCCCCTCCCATGGGGAGGCGGCCTGACTCCTGACCAAGGCCAGCCCATCTACCTGTTCAAGAGATTCCAGCCATCCCATCCCCTCCAACAGATTCCCTAACCCCACTTCTTTTCTTTTCTTTCTTTCTTTCTTTCTTTCTTTCTTTCTTTCTTTCTTTCTTTCTTTCTTTCTTTCTTTCTTTCTTTCTTTCTTTCTGTGGGGCAATGAAGGTTAAGTGACTTGTCCAGGGTCACACAGCTAGTAAGTGTCAAGTGTCTGAAGCCAGATTTGAATTCAGGTCTTCCCGAATCCAGGGCCAATGTTTTATCCACTTAGCTGTGCAACTCCCCCCCCCCCCACCCTTATTCTCAACCTCTCCCTCTCTACTGACTCATTCCCTCTTGCCTACAAACATGCCACTGTCTCCCCCATCCTGAAAAACAACCCTCACTTGTTCCTTTCATCTCTGCTGACTATTGTCCCATGTCTCTTCTGCCCTTTGTAGCTAAGCTCTTCAACAAAGCCATCTACACTAGTGCTGTCTACACTAGGTGCCTCCACTTTCTTTCCTTTCACTCTCTCTCCTCTTAACCCCTTACAATCCAGCTTCTGACCTTGTCATTCCACTAAATCTGCTCCCTCCAAAGTTGCCAGTGATCTCTTGGTGGTCAAACCCAATGGCCTTCCTCCTCCTCATTCTCCTTGGCCTCTCTGCAGCCTTGGGTCCTATGGGTCACTCCTCCCAAATACTCTCTCCTCTCTAGGCTTTGGGACACCCTTCTCCTCTCTCCCATTTCTCCTCCTCCTCTGCTGGATCTTCCTCCAGGCCATGCCCACTCACCATAGGTGTCCCTCGGTGCAGTCCTGGGCCCCTTCTCTTCTCCCTCTATACTACTTTCAGCTCCCGTATCTTGAATGACCACCTCCATGCTGAGGATTCTCCAGTCTACCTCTCCTGCCCAACCTCTGCTCACCTCCAAGCTCCAGGTCAATCGGCATCTTCTTGCATAGCTCCAGTGATGGAGGAAGGAATCCCTCCCTCTTACGGGCTGCACAGTGGTGCTTCCTATTATCCAGACACAAGCTGCCGCCCATCAACTCCCACCCACCACTCCAGGGCCTGCCCCATGGGGCCAAATCACCAAGAAGTCGATCCCTCCTCTCCATGACAACCTTTCAGCCAGGTGAACATAGCCATCATGTTCTCCAAAGTCTTCTTTCGAGGCTGAATATTCCCAGGTCCTCCAACAGATCATCGTTTGACCAGGATTCGAGCCCCTTCACTGTTCTAGTTGATCTCTCAGTGTGCCATCTTATGGGTGTCCCTGACATGGGAAGCTCAGTGCTGAATATAGTGTATGTTTTCTGACCAGGACACATCTGTCCAGATATGTTCTTGTCTCTCTGCAGCATCTGATGCTTCTGACTTCCTCCTCCTTTTCTTCCTTCTCCTCCTCCTGTTCTTCTCCTTCTTCCTTCTCCTCTTCTTCTTCCTGGATAATCTCTCCTCTCTGGGTCTTTTGTAACCCCATCCTCTCCTGGTTCTCCCACTCATCTGACCACCTCTCAGTCTTTTTTTTTCTTCTGGGTCATCATATGTAGTTTACCTCCTAATATCTCTCCTGCAATCCCCCTTCTATCCTCTGACCCTACCATACCTTAGTGAAGACCCTCATCACCTCACACACTGAACTACTGCAATAGCTGCTGGGGTGGGGGGAAGGTCTGTCTGCCTCAGTTCTCTCTCCACTCCCGTCCATCCTCCATTCAACCACCAAAGTGATTTTCCTAAAGTGCAGGTAAGGCCATGGAATACCGCACCCCTTCCTCATTTAATAAACTCCAATGGCTCCCTGTCATTTTCAGGATCAAATATAAAATTCTCTGTTTGGCTTTTAAAGCCCTTCGTAACCCTGAACCCTCCCTTTCTCTCTAGTCTTTCTTCTTATGCTTTACTCCCCACCCGCTGCCCCTCCACATACTCTGTAATCCATTGTCCCTGGCCTCCCAACTGTTCCTTGCACAAGACACTCCATCTCCTGACTTGGGGTCTTTTCACCAGCTTTGCCCTCTGCCTGGTACACTCTCCCTTCTCCTCCCTGCCTCTTGGCTTCCCACACTTTCTGCAAAAAGCTTGTTCTATTCCTGATTAATACTTTGCCTTCCTTCCATCGATTATGCCCATTTTATCTTTTTTGTAGCTTGTTTGCACAGTTTGTCTGCACGTTGTCTCCTCCATTAGACTGGGCAGGGACTTTTACCTTTCTTTTGTACCCTCAGTGCTGAGCACAATGCCGGGCACACAGTAGGCGATTCACACATGCTTGTTTGACTTGATTTTGCTTGAGTCTGTTAGTATCAGTCTGGTAGGAAGGAGGCAAATCCTGATTACTTTCCAGAAGACTCTAAACTGGTCAGTCCACAATAAACATTGTACCACAGGGTGGCGCTGTTAACCCTGAGACACTGCTTAGAACCATGGAAAAGGATTGGCCAGCAGCAACTAATCAATTCCATCGTGTGCATGGGGTGGGAAGCTGAGCTTCTAGTTGAAGGACTCAGGTATTTTCTTTGTTTATGGGCTCCATCTTGAATCAGAAGCCTTCCCTAACTCCTCTCAACTCTGTTGCCTCCCCCTTCTTAATCATCTCCTATTAATCCTGTCTATACTGTCATTGTACATATTGGTTTGCTTGTTGTTTCTTCCATTAGATTGTGAACTCCTTGAGGGCAGGATCTGTCTTTTGCCTCCTTTTGAATCCCCAGTTCTTTGCACAGTATCTGCCAGATAGTAGGTGTGTAATTAGTGATTATTGACTAACTGCGAGCTGAAATCAAGGCTGTCCTTTTCTCTGTATGCATATAATACCTTGAGGTGCTTACATAGGAATTGGGGACCCTTTTACTTACCGGGGCAGAAATCTAGGCACAAGCTGTACCTGAGATTTTCCTAAAATGCAGGTTTGATGTTTTCACTCCCTATTAAATAACGTCCAGCAATTCCTTATTGCCTCCAGGATCAAACACAAAAGCTTTGTTTGGTATTCAAAGCCCCTCATCCTAGAACCTCCTCTTTTTGTAGACTTCTTAAACCTGCTCCCGCATCCAGCGACACTGGTCTCCCACCAACACGACGACTCATGTTGTCGCCAGGCATTCTCGCCGGCTGTCTTCCATGTGTGGAAAGCTCTCTCCTTCTTTAGCTCCAAATACTGATCAACCCGGCTTCCTTCAACTAAAATCCGGCTTTCTGCAGGAAGCCTCCCCAATCCCTCTTCATTCCAGCGCTTCCCCTCTCTTTATTATTTCCCATTTATCCTGTATACATTTGTTTGCCTGTTGGCTTCCCATTAGATTGTAAGCTCCTTGAGGGCAGGCCTGTCTTTTTGTTTGCCCACTGCCACTCGGTAAATTTACTCTGGAGAGCTCTTGGAATAACAAGCCAAAGCCGGCAAATGAAACGCTTCGGCTCGGCCCGGCAGAGTCGGACGTGGTCCTTGCGAGCTCAGAGCCTGGAGCTTGGGGAGGAGGGAAGGGCGCAAACTGGGAGTCCTCACTGGGAATGGGATGCCCCCACGCATCCTGAGTCCCAGATGCCATTCCTGATCCACCCGGTGGTAGTTGTCCCCCAGACCCCACGTCCAAAGTGACTTCGCAGGGCTCATTCCTCTTTTTCTATGGCCACATCGTGAGCTCAGCACACAGTAGGTGCAAGCGTACACATTGGCTGAATGGGTGGGTGGGTGGGGACAGAGGGGCACACCCAGGGTTGGGGCATTGAAGACAAGGTAGATGGTGGTCAGGTTCTTCTGGTGCCTCGCTTAAAGCCAGGAGAGCTGCGAATAGACCCGGGAGCCTGTGCACCCTGGAGCAAATTATCCGGAAGAAAGTCTTTCCAGATACCTCTCCTCGCCTCCCTTTCGGGACAGAGGGAAACACCATGGAGAACTACAAGTCCCAGAAACCCAGAGGGAGCGGCACCAGCATCGGCGAAAAAGAAAAAGAAAAAAAAAAAAAGGGACATTCTGCGACTGCGCAGTGAGGCGGCAGGCCAGAGGGTGAGGGATTGGATCGAGGCAGGCAGAGGGCGGGCCCTGAGAGAAGGGTGGTCCTGAAGGGGCCGGGCGAGAGAAGGGTCAGATGGGGACAGAATTTAGGCTTGTAGAGGGGGTGGAGGACCCTGGGGCCCTTGGAGGGGCGAGGCTGGCACAAGCCGGGAGCACAAGAGAGCTGGGAGCAACCAACAGGTCTCTCCTCCGTCCGGCCCCGCCCCTCGCCGCCGTCATGGCCCCGCCGGAAGTGGGAGCGCGGAGGCGAAAGGGGCCTTCCGGTGAGGCCTGACGCATTTCCGGCAAAGATGGCGGCGCCCAGTACGGGCAGGTGCGGGCGGCGGCGTGGGTCGTGAGGCCTGCGGAGGTGAGGCCCAGGGGGCGAGGGCACGGACCCTGGGGCGTCCCGAGGGGACAAGGCCTGCCATAGAGACCCACGGGGGTTCAGGAGAGCGAGCTTCTCGGAGCGAGGGGGCAGAGGCCCTGTTGCTATGGAAGGCGGCGCTTGTTGCTAAGGAGACCGCGAGGAGTCTGAGGCGCCTGCTGTGCAAAAGAGGAGGGGGTCTGTTGCTAAGGAGATGGGAGGCTTTGACCAAGAAGTTGGGGAAGGGATGCCGAAAGCCCGTTGCCATGGAGATAGGGAAGGGATGGATCACCATGGAGATGGGGAAAGGGATGAGCTGCTGAGTAGACAGGGAAGGGATGTGTGTGTGTGTGTGGGGGGGGATGAAAAGGAAGGACTGGTCTTTAGAAAGAGAATGTGTTGCCATGGATACAGGGAAGGGCTGGGTTGCTGTGGAGATGGAGACAGGGATGTGTTGGCTTGTAGAAGAAGAAGAAAGGCTGTTGCCATTGAGACCGAGAAGGGATGTTACCGTGGAGATACGGGAAGGGTCCATTGCTCTGAGATCAAAGAGGGGCTGTGTTTGTAGAAGTGAGAAGTGTGACTTTTCTTAAAGACGACTGGGGGCCCCACGTCAGGGAATAAGTATGGGAGTCAGGGAGCGCAGCCCCCTGGCATCCTCCCTTCTGCTCATTCGAGATCTTCCCACGACTCCATTTCCGCAGATTTCCCAAAACACGGATCAGCTATCTCCAGGACATCTCCCCAGCCACGCCCCCACCCCATCACCCCCGATGGCAGACCCAGGCTCTGGAGGGAACCGCCTCCCCCTGGCCCTGCCTCCGGCCCCTGAGGAGGCTAGCACGTCCGCTTCCATGGGGAACCCCTCGCACCCCCACAGCCTCCAAGGCCTCTTGCACATGGCAGTGACAGCTTCCCCCGGTGACCCTGAGCCCCCGCCCGAGCCCATGACAGAGGAGGTGAGGCTCTTTGAGGCCATGTGGGGAGGGGATATTTGTTTCCTTAGGTGGGTGGGGGTGGGGCTCCGATATCTGGGTCACTGAAGAATTGGGGTCTGGGAGCAAACACGAGGGCATCCGTCCTCCTGATTCCTCCCACCCCCTCCACCAGCGGCGTCAGTGGCTGCAGGAGGCCATGTCGGCCGCATTCCGTGGCCCACGGGAGGAGGTCGAGCAAATGAAGAGTTGTCTCCATGTTCTGGGCTTACCCACCCCCCCCACAGCTGGTGAGGCGGAGCTGGTGGCTGACCAGCAGGAGCGGGAGGGGGCTCTGGAGCTCTTGGCTGACCTGTGTGAAAACATGGACAATGCTGCAGGTAAAGTCCTCCACTTGCACCCCTGCCCCCTGAGGCCTTTGGCACCAGCCCGTGGGGAGTATGCAGGCTTCTCCCAGATCCCAGGGCTCAGTGCTGAGCCAGACCGCCTTCTCCGGGGCCGTAGTTCAGCCTGCGCAGGGCTGTGCACTTCTGACTGAGTGAGCCCGGCCACCTGGCTGCAGAGTCTCTAGTCCGGCCTGACTCATCATGTCACCTCGCTTTCGTTTCTTCCTCGCTCCGAGGGTCAGTTTCCCTTTTTGTAAGGTGAGCGGGTGGGAGCGTTGAGTCCAGTCGTGAAGTGTCCTTCCAGCCCTGAGAGTCCAAGGTGACCAGTAGAAGTTAGTGGGAGGCGTCTGGACTGGGGCTTTGCCCCCGATTTCAGGCAGGTCTTGTCTTTCGGGCCCTTGTTGCACCCCTCTGTGATGCCTGAGGTCTGCAGCTCTGCTGCTCTGGGGTCTGTTCCTCTCCGCACCCACAATGTCAGATAATTGAGGATCCCATCAAGCTGCTCTCCGGCCGGGTCACAGGCAGCTCCTTTCTGGGAGTGAGCCAGGCTGGAGGATTGCCCAGCTTTCCCCAGGCCAAGTCCTATCCAAGAACAATTGGAAGACTTGGGCTCTGTGTTCCCCTGATGGGAGAAGACCCTGGGGGCAAGGATGAGGTCTGAGCCTGTTGCACTGAGAATGAAAGAGAATTGGCCGGTTCCTCAGTGACTGTCCTGGAGAGCGTCAGGCAGAGGACTCTGGGAAGTCGGAGGAGCAGCTTGTGGCCTAGCTGCGGGAGCAGGGCAGGCCTCTTGGGGTTCATTTGTAAAGAAGTGGGAGGAATTCTAAAGGGCTCAGATCCCACTGCTGCCACTCATTAACTGGGTGAGCCACAGGCAGATCTGTTAGCCTCTCAGCTTCAGAGAGGCTTGTGGGAAAGATCAAAGCGAGATCCTTTCCGTGAAAGCCTTTTGTTGTTTAAAATGTAAATGTCCCTTGTGGAAGCTGTCACTGAAAGGGGCCTAGGCAAGCCAGGATTGGGGGTCCTGTGATCCACGCTCTTCCATTGGACCGCCCTGGCCAGAAACTGCCCGTCTCCCTTGGCAGACGCCGTGCTAAGCCCACTCCCGCTTCTCCTTTTCTCTTGGCTGGGCCCAGACTTCTGCCAGCTGTCCGGGATGCACTTACTGGTGGGCCGTTACCTGGAAGCGGGGGCAGAGGGCTTGCGGTGGCGGGCGGCCCACCTTATTGGCACGTGCAGCCAGAATGTGGCAGCCATCCAGGAGCAAGTGCTGGGTCTGGGGGCCCTACGGAAGCTCCTGCGACTGCTGGACCGGGACCCCTGCGACGCAGTGCGAGTCAAGGCCCTCTATGCCATATCTTGTGAGTGCCTGGGGCCCTGGGCTGGGGGAGGGGGACCATTCTCCTGGAACCCCCACGTACCTTCCATAGAGAGGAACTTTAAGTCCTCTTCATTGGGTGTTGTTACCTTTTTTTTTTTTTTTTTTTGGTGAGGCTATTGGGGTTAAGTGACTTGCCCAGGGTCACACAGCTAGTAAGTGTCAAGTGTCTGAGGTCAGATTTGAACTCAGGTCCTCCCGATTCCAGGGGTGGTACTCTATCCACTGCGCCACCTAGCCGCCCCTGTTCTCTTACCTTTAACTTTGGCTGTGTGGTCTCCCACCCTTTGTGGCTAAACTCCCTGATGCTTCTACCTTCCCTTCTCCCACTCTCTTCCTAAGCCCTGACAGTCTGACCTCTGACCTCACCATTCTACCCGAGCTGCCCTCTCCCAAATGACCAGTGATCTCTTAGTGGCCAGATCCAGTGGCCTTTTCTGTTCTCTTTGCTGCAGTCTGAGCAACCTCTCCTCTCTAGGTTTGCAGGACACCCTCTCTCTCCCTGTTCTCCTTCCTCCCCCTCTGAGTCACGCCCCTTAACCCTAGGTGGCCCTCGGGGTCTGTCCTGGCCCTCTGCTCCTGTCCCTTGGACTCCCTCACTTAGGCCTCTGCTCAGCTCCTGTGGCCTTAATGACCGTGGTATGCTGATGACTCAGACTGCCCTTTCCTGCCCCCAACTGCCCCTCTGGAATGACCTTTCAGACATCTCAAATTGAATCTGCTGCTAGACAACTTAAACGCAATACGTTCCCTTTTCTTTTTCCTTTCTTTTTCTTTACAGTTTGAGTTCCAAATTTTATTCCTCCTTTCCCCCCCTCCCTGAGGCAGTAAGCAGAAAGATGGAGGTGGTATATGTGCCCTTCTGCAAACGTTACCACCTTAGTTATTTTGTATAAGAAAAAGAAGGAAAGAAAGTGAAGCGTAGGGGGCAGCCAGGTGGCACAGTGGATGAGGCACTGGCCCTGGATTCAGGAGTACCTGAGTTCAAACCTGGCCTCAGACACTTGACACTTACCGGCTGTGTGACCCTGAGCAAGTCACTTAACCTTCATTGCCCTACAAAAAAAAAAAAAAAAGAAAGTGAAGCGCAGACCATTTTCACTTGATGTCAGCGGGCCCCTGACATCTGTGGAAATGGACTTTTATATAATGGGCATCTGCCTGGAGGCTGGCAGGGCCCTGTGTGCCTGTGGAGGGGGCCTGGCCAGGACTGAGAGGAGGAGCCCAGTGGGGCTGACAGACGCACAGGAGAGGATGGGGGGGGGCAGACCCTCGGGCCCACGTCTGGCTTTCCCACCCTTCTCCAGTCCCACTGCTGAGCATCTTCCCTGGGCTGGACCTCGTTTGTGCCCAGTTGTTTGCCCCCAGGTCGGGCGCTTCTCTGGGGCAGGCTGTGTCCTGAGGGCTCTGCCCAGGGCTGGCTGCTCGCCGAGCCCCCTTCTCTGGGAGCCAGCTCTGTTCTCTGGGCTCCTACCAAGCTGCCCCCAGAAAGGGGCTCCACATTGAGCGCATGATCCTTTGTTGCACCCCAGGCCTGGTCCGGGAGCAGGAGGCCGGCCTGCTCCAGTTCCTTCGTCTGGATGGCTTTTCTGTGCTGATGCGGGCCATGCAGAGGGATGTCGTGAAGCTGAAGGTGAAGTCGGCCTTCCTCCTGCAGAACCTGCTGGTGGGCCATCCTGAGCACAAAGGTGGGGGGCAGGCAGGGGGCTGGGGGAGGCAAAGGTGGGGTGGGGGGGGACGCAGGGAAGGCGCCTTCAGAGCTGGGCACGAGCAGGCAGGGAGCCAAAGCAGGAACATGCAGGAGAGTAGTCTCAGTATTTGAGAGGGGAGCTGTGGGAAGTAAGGGCCCATCATGGAGGGAGGGCTGGTGGCTGGCGGGGGGTGGGGGTGGGGGTCCTCCAATGCCAGTCAGCAGTGGGCTCAGCTCTGGGAAGAACTGCCTCAGTCCTGGGCAGGCAGGGGAACACCTGTCTTTGACCCTGTCTCCCCTCCACCGTTAGGCACCCTGTGCTCTATGGGAATGGTCCAGCAGCTGGTGGCTCTGATCCGAACAGAGCACAGCCCCTTCCATGAGCATGTTCTGGGGGCGCTTTGTGGGTGAGGAGCCTTTGGGCAGGTCCCTGTCGGGGAGGCTGGGCGGGAGCCCCTGGGGCAGATGGGAGCCCCCTGGGGAGGAGGTGGGGGGTCCCAGGCATAGGTAGGAAGCTGTGATGACTACCCTTCCTTGCTGCCCCCATCCCTCCCCCAGGCTGGTGACAGACTTTCCCCAAGGGATCCGGGAATGCCGGGAGCCTGAATTGGGGCTAGAGGAACTTCTGAGACATCGATGTCAGCTGCTACAGCAGCATGAGGAGTACCAGGTATGGCTGTGGGGGCTTCCTGTCCGGGGCCTGGGGCCTGAACCCCGGGGGAGCTCCCAAGCGCCCCCCCCCCCCAGGCTCTGCCGCTTCTCTGGGCTGGCCAGACTGAGCATTTCCGTTAGCCCAGGGACTGCCCGGCCCTGTGCAGGGTCCTAGGCCTGGGGCAGGGCGTTGGAGAGAGCAGACTAGCCGGCAGGGAAAAGCTCTAGCAGGGAATGACTATGGACAAGTGGGAGGCCCGGCAAAGCAGGGAGTGCGAGCAGGAGCTGGCCTCTACCCCACCCCCCACCGACAGCTGGGCTCAGTGCTGGGCCCCCAGGCCCTCACCCTCCTGCTAGTGGGGCTCCCATGGTTATTGTCCTAAGGGGGAGTTCCCTGGCATAGGTGGTCTTCTGTCTTCCACCCTCTGGGAGCCCTGGGGAGAGTGATTGCACTGGGACAGCCTGGGACCGAGGCAGGGGCAGGAGTGTTTGGGGGGAGCCTTTGGGAGTGTGGGGGCCTCGGATGTCAGGAGTCCCCTTCCTGCGCAAGACGACCTGGATTGTGTGTGGGATAGTGTAGAAGGGCCCCTGGGGGGAGGGGCAGAGCAGGACCCAGGACCCGGAAGGGGGAGGAGGCTGGGGATGCCCGGAGGCCTCCCTGCAGACAGTGCTGGGGTGGGGGTCCCCCCACGGCCCGGGTGTCCCCCCGACCCTCCCGCCTCCTTCCAGGAGGAGCTGGAATTCTGCGAAAAGCTGCTGCAGACGTGCTTCTCCTCCCCCACGGACGACAGCATGGACCGGTGAATGCTGGGGAGGGACCGAGGGGGCGCGGGCCCCCGGCGCTGGAGCCACGCCTCGGCTGGCGACCCTTCCCCCGCAGCCTGCCCGCCGAGCCCGCGGCTGGGGAGGAGGCCGCCTGGGCGCCGGGCCGGGGCGGTGGGAAGGCCCCCCGCTCGCCCTCACCTCTCCCCGCGGGCCCCTCTGCCCCACCTCCCGTGCGTGCCCACCCTCTTCCTGGCTGCCCTGGCAATAAAGGTGTTCCCCCCCCTTGGAGTGCAGCGTCTGTGTAGGGGTCGCGGGGAGCCCACGTGGAGAGCGCTCTTGGGGGCGGCCCGGGGGGTGCGTGGCTTGTTCGTGCGGCGGGATGCCCGCGCCCCGTTTACTTGGTCCGGGTCCCAGGTTACCCTGGGTTTGGGGACAGTGGGGGTAATTCTGGCAGCCTGCTCGGAGGAGGTGGGGAGGGCGGGGCAGGATTGCGGATGGGGGGGGTGGTCGGTAGAGGGATCGACGCCCAGCCCTGGCGTGGGCGGGGAGGGGGACGCAAACGCGTGCGTGCCCCTTCCCGGTGGGGGTGGGGGCATGACTTGGGCGTAGAGCGCCTGCGCAGCAGTAGAGTTCGGCGTTATAAGGCCCCCGGAGGCGGCGGGGCAGCGACCGCCTTCCCAGCACGCAGGCGCAGTGGGGTATTTGGGTAAGGCTGGGCAGAGGGGGTGGTGAGCGCCTGCTGGGAACGCCTGCGCACTGCGTTCGTGGGCTGAGAGGGGTGGGCTGCGCCGCATTGCGCTGGGTTCTTTGGTCCTCGCCACGGGGGATTGTGGGAGACTGCAGGGGGAGCGGGCAGACTGGCTGCGGCAGACAGACGGACGGGTCGGCGGGCAGGCGAAAGCCGCCGGGACCGAGAGCGGACAGACCGCACGAAGCCTCGACGGAAGAGGATAAGGACTCGGCCCGCCAGTCCGCCTGGGGCTTTCCGGGGCCCGCGGGAACGGGGGAGGGTCCGGGAGGGGCGTCCCGCTGAGGCTTCCTTTTATAGGGCGCGAGGCTCTGACACCTCTGCAGCTATCTCCCTCTTCCCCTCCCCCCTTCCGCGCCTGCGCGTGAGTCTATTCGCCGACCCGCGGAGCTTTTCTAGAGCGGCTGCGTGAGATCCCCTCCCCCCCTCCTAGCTTCAAGGCGCCTGCGCGCCAGCTCCCGCCCCTTCCCGCCCTCTGCGGCTTCTCTGCCGCGCCTGCGCGCCAGCCATTTTGCTGCCGTCTCTCAGTTCTGCGCCCGAGCTTTGCCTGCAGAGGCTGCAGACAGAGACGCAGGGGCGGCCGAGGCGGACGCAGGAACCAGAGCGGAGCAGGCGCCGCGTTCCCGGCCCGGCCCCGGCCGCGAAGACCCGCACCTGCGAGAGGAGGAAAAGGAGTAGGGGGTGGGGTGGGTGAGAAGCCGCAGGAGTCTTTCCCTCCCCCCCCGCGCGCGGCCCCCCCCCCTCCCGCGGGCGGTTTAGGGCGCCTGCGCGGCCCGGGGTGCGCGCGCCCGCTGCCCCGCCCCGCCTTCTCCCGCGGCGCGCGACCCGATGTGCCCGAGGCCGAAGCAGCCGTCGTCGCCCGCGCGCCCAGGTCAGTGGCCCCGCCCCTCCCCTTGCGCGGAGCGGGAGACTGGGGCCCCGCAGGAGTGTGCCCGGAGCCGGGGCTCCCTCTGAGGCCGAGACCCCTCGGGAGCAAAGGAGAGACGAACGTGGGGAAGGGGCGACTCTCCGTGGAGAGGGAGGGCCAGGGCCAGAGCTCAGGACCCCCAGCCTGGGGCGGGGCAGCGGCCCCCTCCCCCGAGCACCCTGAAGGCGGGGGGCGGGGCACCATCCTCCTCGCTCCTCTCCGCCCCCTCCCTCGGGGGTGGGGCCTTGTCCTGCTCCTGGGGGAGGATCCTCCAGGGAGGGTCCCGGCCCCCCCTCCTTGCGGGCTGGGCCTGTGCCGACCGCTTCCTCTTCTTGGTTCTCCAGCCCTGGCGGAGGGAGCGGGGCGTAGGGCGGCGCTGGGGGCGGGGCAGAGCCGGGGGCAGCGTAGGGACCCCCCCCGGGGGGCGGGGCAGACCCCAGCTGGCCCCGAGTTAGAGCCCGGACCCCGCCCTGGAGGGCTCCGGGTGCAGGGGCTTGGAGTGGGAGGAGTCTGCACCCCCTCTCTCCAGGAGCCCCAGGCGCGGGTGGGAAGATGCTGGGAACCCCCCCCCCCCCAACTCCGGGGCCCCTCGCATTGTTCCTCCCCCTGCGGGGGGGGGTGTCTCCTGGTTGCCATTGGAAACGCTTTTCCTTCCTCCCATCTCCCCGGCTCTGGCCTGGCCGGGCGGGGGCCACTGTCTTGGGGGACCGCCTACCCCTTGGGGAAGTTGTCATGGGGAGGAAAGATGTCGGGCTGGGCCCCGGCCCTGCGAGGGGGAGGGACCCCCACCCTACATTTCATGCAGGCCTCATCTCACACATGGCCCCCTGGGGCGACAGAGGCCTTTTGTTCATGCCAGCCCAGGAGAGCTGTGAGGGGGAGGGGGCCGGGTGGTCTGCAGCCCCCCCCAGAGCAGTGATGATTTATACTTTGGATGCTGGGAGCCTTTGTGGGAGGTGGTAAAGGACTGCAGGAGACGGAAGGTCAGGGCAGTTTGCTTAGGACCAGGATTTGAACTCAGAGCATTTTTTATCCTGAGGAAAGAGGCTTCTTTTTTATTTGTTTTTATTTCTAGTGAGGCAATTGGGGTTAAGTGACTTGCCTAGGGTCACACAGCTAGTAAGTGTTAAGCGTCTGAGGCCGGATTTGAACTCAGGTCCTCCTGAATCCAGGGCTGGTGCTCTATCCACTGTGCCACCTAGGTGCCCCCAGGAAAGAGCATTCCTGTAGATGGCTCACAAGGCTTGAGTAGCGGGCACCCACGTCCAGCTGCCTGGCTGACAGATCCTGAGGTCCAGCTGCTGTTCCGAAAGCTTCCTCAATTAGGGGGGCATGGACCTGTGGGCCAGCGGTCTGCCTCAGAGTCCTTCAGTATAAGACCTGGGCCTTGAGGCTCTGACGGTAGGGACCCAGTTCCCCCTTGGCCTCTTTCCTGAAGCCTCCTCCCCAGGAGAGTCTGCACGGCCTTGACAGGGGGCACTTGCAAATGTTTCAACCCCCCTTGGCTCCCCCAACCCCCGTGTGGGGGGGGTGGTTCCCAGGAGTCTCTGAAGTCAAGCTTCTGTGGTTCGGTGGCACTGCTCAGTCCAGGGCAGCCCTGCCGTGGGCACAGCGCATGGGTCCCGGCTAAGGCTCACCTCGCTCTGGGGACCTGGGCCTCTGTGGTCAGTCCTTGGACGGAGTGAAGCGCCTGCTCCAAGCTCTCCCCTCCCTCTCCGCAGGGCGCCATGTTCTGGAAGTTTGACCTGCACACCAGTTCGCACATCGACACGCTGCTGCAGAGGGATGACCTGGCCCTGGCCGAGCTTCTGGACGAGGAGGATGTGCTGCAGGAGTGTAAGGTGCTGCACCCCAAGCTGCTGGACTTCCTGCTGCGCCCGGCCCACCTGCAGGCCCTTGTGGACTGGGTCACTCGGGAGCCCCCAGCCGCTGGCGACGAGCGTCTTCGCTACAAGTGAGCCTGCCCCCCCCCCCCATTCTCTGCTGGCTGGAGGCATCAGTAGGGGCTGACAGGGGGTCCGCCGTGGCATCGCAGTGCGGCTTTTTGTTGGCGTGTGGGTGTCGGCAGGGTCCCATAGCTGCCTCCCTTCTCCCTCAGGTACCCCAGTGTGTCCTGTGAGATCCTGACCTCAGACGTCCCCCAGATCAATGATGCTCTCGGGGAGGACGAGGCCCTTCTGGGGCGCCTCTATGGGTTCCTGCAGAACCGAGATCCGCTCAACCCTCTGCTGGCCAGTTTCTTTAGCAAGGTCATGGGTATCCTGATTAACCGAAAGACAGACCAGGTAGGTTCCCAGAGGCCTGGGGTCACCTTGAGTCAGACCCTTGTTGAGGAAGGGCCTGCTTGTCCCGATACCCCAAGACGGGCAAAGGAGGAGATTCTGCGCCTTGGTGGGGGCACAGCCTGGGCATGTGGAAGTGAGGCAGTCCCTGGTAGGGGGTCTTGAAGGCAGTGGTGAGGAGAGAAACCCACCAACAGGGAGGGGAGGAGTCTGAGCCACAGAGAGGGAGGGGCCTGGCTGCATTTCTTCCCTTCCCAGATCGTGTCCTTTCTGCGGAAAAAGTCTGACTTTGTCTCCTTGTTACTCCATCACATTGGGACGTCGGCCATCATGGACCTGCTGCTGAGGCTGCTCACCTGCGTGGAGCAGCCGCCTCTGAGGCAGGAGGTCTTTCATGTGAGGGCCTCCCCTCCCCCCCCCTCCCCACTTCTCTTTCCCCTCCCCTGAGCGCCCCCTGGTGGAGGCTGTGATCTTCCCATCCCTGGTGGTTTTCTGAACCACTGAGTCAGGGTCCCATGCCTTAGCCTGCCATTCCAGGTCTCTCCCAGCCTGGAGCCGTTGACCTTTTGGCCTTTCCTTTCCCTTCTCTTCCTGCTTCCTTCGGCCAGCCTCCCTCCTAGCACCAGCCTGCGTCAGGGGCGGGGCTCGAGGGGTTGACCATCCTCCTCAGGAAGTATCCCTTGTGCCTTGGTCCTTAGCTTCCACGTCTGCCCTCTGGGTCTCCTGAAAGTCCCTTTACGTGCTTGGCCCTCCTTAGCTTCTTAAGTCCTCCCAGAGCTTGGGAGGCTCCTGGAACTGGGAGCCCACTCAGCCCCCCAGATCATTTTCACGTAAACTGTCGTCTGTCAACCCTTCTTCGTTGTGTCCCGGAGAACGGGACTCTGAACTATTCTCTTTACAAGGACTTAGTTTATTGGGCTCGTCGTCGTAGGTTGTGGTGGAGGTCTTTGGGGATCCCGCCATGTCACCATGCAGGCTTGTTACCCAGCTGTGGGTCTGAGTGTGTTCAGCTTGGCTAATGGTAAAACCTCCCAGGGAGCAGGAAAGCCGGGACCTTGTGACTGCCTTCTCGATCCAGCTCTGGGGCCAGCCTCGGGCCCTGCTCGTCTCCCTTGTGAGCGATTGCCCACAGGGTGGCCCCTGGCCCCCCAGGGGTGACGGCTTGTGCCTCTGCTCTGTTCCTTGGTCCTTGACTTCAGACTCCCATGTCCTGTTCGACAGGGAGACCACCCATCCAGCCTTGGCAGTGCCGACAGCATCCTGGGGGCATCCTGGGGGCATCCTGGGCCTTGTCCAGGAGAAGCGGCCGGCCGGTGGTCTTCCCCTCGTGATGTGCCTGGGTTGTTTTAGCTTGACTTCCTCTTGCCAGCTGTTTGGAGCAGGGTCTGGCAGCATGCTTATCTGGGCCCTCCTTTGCCCACTCAGCCACCCAGAGCTGCCCTTGGCCTTTGTCTGTCCCTGCGGCCGAGCCGTGGAAATCCTAGCTTTTCTTCCAGCTCTGTTCAGAGCGACCACTTTCAAGAGGCTTCTTCTTGGCCCCTCCTGGGCCCCCTATCCTCCCATGGAATTGAGAGGGGGGCGAAGGGTCTTGGGCCTCCCCCAATAAGGAGGCTAGAGGTTATAAGCGGCAGAGGTTGTGTTTTGAGACTCTAGATGGCTTGAGAGGCAGCGTAGTGGGTGTAAGTCCGGGCACCTGGGTGCCCAAGGACAAGTGAGACTTCTGAGCCTTGGTTTCCTCATCGGTAAAGTGGGGCTGGTGCTTTGGGGCTGGGCATCTGCTTGGCCTCCTCAGGGCCCCCAAACTAGACTGTGAGCTCCACTGTGTCAGGAGGTAGGTAGCCCTCTCTACGTCGTGAGCCCTTTTTTTGTCCTGACACCCGTTTCTGGCACGTTAAGCTTTGCAGTGTTTTATTCACGGGGCTGTGAGGGGGATCGCGTTAATCGTGCCTGTTTTAGAGAGAATGGGACCGTGCAGCTCCAGGCTGAATGGCTGGGTTCAAGGTGGATTGGGCTCTGGCCCCGGTCTGCCTCACAATTTAAGAGGTGTATGCGGTTCAGATCCAATGGCGGTGTGTTCCTGAGAGGGGAGGGGGAAGGGATGGGGATCACGCTAATCCTTTAAATGCACAAGAGTGAGGGGTGGCTGAGTCATTGGGACTTCTCTCTTGAAGTGGCTGAATGACGAGAGGATTGTGGAGCGACTGGTCGACATGATCCACCCTGACCGAGATGACTATGTGAGTCCCCAGGGGCTGGGGCTGGGGCTGGGGCTGGGGCTGGCAGGGAGGCCGTGGGTGGGGGGGGGGTCCTCACGCCTTTCCTCACTCTGGCTCGTCTCAGCAACACTCCAACGCGTCCCAATCCCTGTGTGACATCGTCCGTCTGAGCCGGGAACAGATGCTTCATCTCCAGGACAGGGAGCCCGATCAGCTGCTGGCTACGCTGGAGAAGTGAGTGGCCTGGGGAGCTTGCCGGGGACCCCTCGTGTCTGCTCTGGGCCCCCCAGCAGCCCTCAGGGTGTCCCTGCTCCTGTCCAGGCAGGAGACCATCGAGCAGCTGCTCAGCAACATGTTCCAGGGCGCCCAGAATGAGTCTGTGATCGTCAATGGCATCCAGGTTATATTGACCCTGTTGGAACCTCGGAGGCCCAGGTGAGGGCTCGGAGAAAGGGGGTGTGCGGATCTAAGCCTGGCCCGAGGTCTGTTACCTGGCTTCCTTGCCTTTTAAAACGAGGGTGACTCTTGTTTGAGAAGCCTTTCCCGGCCAGCCCAGACCACAGGGCTCCGTCGGCTCTGTGCTCTGCAGCAGGCCTTTTCTGGGCACGTTCCCCCTGTTCTTTCCCTCCGAACCTCCTGGAGGCCTGGGTGGGGGGTACCCTGAGAGGTCAGGGGGCGGGGCAGGGGAGATTGGCTCCCATTGGCTTTCCTTTGATGGGCC
Organism: Dromiciops gliroides; assembly: GCF_019393635.1. Taxonomy (NCBI): domain Eukaryota; kingdom Metazoa; phylum Chordata; class Mammalia; order Microbiotheria; family Microbiotheriidae; genus Dromiciops; species Dromiciops gliroides. Next base: position 661,097,858 of record NC_057863.1, on the reverse strand, counting down.
CTCCCCTTGACCTTTGCAGGGCAGAACCGGGTGTGGGCAGCTTCTGCACCGTGGATGGTCAGCTGGAGCTGGTGCCCCCGGGGGGCCCTGAGAGCCCCCCACCCAGCCAGGCCAACCTGGGGACGCTGAGAGCCCTGAGGCAGTGGCTTGCTCACTTCCACCAGCTGCTCCTGGAGCCCCCCACAGTGAGCCAAACACCGGGGGTCTTGGGGGGCGGGTGAGGGCGAGGCACTGAGGGCGGGGCGCTCCTTCCTCCTCGCAGGTTGAGGGCACCAGTCCACCTCTCTGCAAGGTCCTTTCTGGCTCTAACATTCTATGATCTATGATTAGAATCACAGAATTTCAGAGTTGGGAGGGACCTCAGTGCTTACTGGACGGCGGCGAGTGAGAGAGCGCGAGAGCGAGAGCGCGACGGCCTCCCTGCCCGAGATCTTCCCCTGCATTCAGGAGGCCTACAGTGTCGCCGAGGCGGGCGGAGGCGTGGGGGAGGGGGTGGCCTGCCAGCCTAGGGAAGCCGGAAGTCAGGCCAAGGACCCTCTGGTCTTCCCACCTTTTAGCAGGAGACTCTGCGCACGACCTGGGGCAGCCTGCAGCCCCCACTGGGCAACACACGGCTGCATGTGGTGAAGCTCTTGGCCAGTGCCCTGAGCGCCAACAACGCAGCCCTGACGGGAGAGCTGCTGGGGATGGACACGCTGAACGCCATGCTGGTGAGGGGGGCGCCGTGCGGGGTTGCGGGAAGGGGGTGAGGCCCACCCCACCCCGAGCCCCCATCCCTCTCCCTCTCCTCTGTTACCAGGACCTCTTCTTCACCTACGTCTTCAATAACTTCCTGCACTCCCAAGTGGAGACGTGGGTGAGCAGCGTCCTGAGCGCCTCGGCGGCGGCTGGCGAGAACAGCAGAGAGGATGGGCTGGAGTCCCCGGCACCAAATCCTGCGGTCAGACATGTAAGCCCTAGCCACGTGTAGTCTGCCCCTCCCGGGGAGCTCTAGAAGCTGTGCCCAGCCTGTCCCTGGGCAGCTTGGGTCCAGGGCTCTCGCTTCTAAGCTCTGATCTCTTCCCATCCCCTCCGTGCAGTCCTACCAGTAGACACCTGTTCCTCCTGTCCCTTGGCAAATCCCTTTGTGGACGTGTTCTAGTTCTTCCCAAACCTGAGACCCATAGGAAGGGCAGCCACGGGGCTCAGTGTTGGACTGTTGGACTTGGAGCCGTGAAGTTCTGAGTTCAAATCCTGCCTCTGATATTGTGTGACTCTGGGCAAGTCACTTCACTGCTGCCTGGGGAGGCTCTCGTGGTATCTCTGTCTCTGAAGAGTTAGCTGTTGTCCTTGTAGTCATCACAGTTCCCACAGTGACCAGGGCAGGGTGACTGCAGTTGAGCACGTGGCCTTCTTTCTGACAGGCCCCAGATGAAGGCCCCAGGGCACTGACCGCCCGCTCCCTTTCTGAGCCCCAGTAGGCCCGTGGTCCTGAGCCTGGTGCTGCCCGGCCCCTCCCATGGCTCGTGGCCCTCTCTGGCCTCCCCTTTGGTCACTCAGCAGCCTGTTCCCAACTCCCCGCTTCCTGATGAGGCCCCAGAAAGCCTCCCAGTGGCCCCAGAAGCCAGCCGTTTTACCCCTGAGGGAAGTGGAGGCCCAGAAAGATGATGGGCTGAGCACAGGTCCAGTTAGCGCCTCGCCTAGCAAGGACTGAAGCGTGGACTCCCAGCTTGGGTCCCCGGGCTGATGGCTAGAGAGAGGTTTTGAAAAACGAGCGTTTGAGTGGCTTTCTGTCTGATTTTCAGCCTTTTGCTTCTCAGTTCCCTCCTTTCCCGCCTCCTCTTCCCGAACTGGTGTAGCATACCCCCCCCCCACTTTAGCCTAGGCCCTGGGGTGGGGGTGGGGGGCCCCATCTGCCCACCGTCCCCCCTCCCTCGGGTTGCCGTGGGCCCTTGTGGTTGCACCAGGTTGGGCAGGAGCCCCCCCAGCACTGCTGCCCTCCCCCTTCTCATCTTGGCCTTCCCAACCTTGCCTATTCTTTTCCCCCTTTCTCTCCCCAACCCCAGTGTCCCCTTCTCTGCCACAGTTGCTCCAGAAATGCCGCCTGGTGGAGAGGATTCTGGGCGCCTGGGAGGAGAACGACCGAGTGCAGTGAGTGTCCCGGCTCTGTCAGTGGCACGGGGGTGGGGGGACACACATGACTGGGGGGTGGGGGGGAGGGGGCGCCAGCTGAGGGGCGTGTCTGTCCCCAGGTCGGAGGGCGGCCGCAGGAAGGGTTACATGGGCCATCTGACACGCATCGCCAACGCCGTGGTGCGGAACTCTGAGAAGGGCCCCAATGCCGCGCTCGTGGGGCAGCTGCTTCCAGGTGAGGCCCCGCCCGGCCGCAGGGAGGGGGGCTCCCAGACGGCCTGACCCAGCCGCGTCAGCATCTTGCTTTGTCCCTTCCCGCCCCTCGGAGCAGAGCTACTGGGGGAGCAGCGGCAGCTGTGGGAGAAGTTTGTGTCGGGGCCTCTGTCCGAGACCAACCAGAAGAACACGGTGGACCTGGTGAGTCCGGGGCCGTGGGCCCTCCCCCTCTCCCTTCCTCGTCTTCTGGAGGGGCCGGCTGACCAGCGTGCCCATCTTTGTCCCCACCCGTGCCCAGGTCAGCCCCCACAACCTGCATTCCTCCAGCGACGACGAGGACGAGCGCCTGAAGGGCTTTGGCTTTCCCCAGGAGGCCGCGCTGCAGCAGGTGCGGGTAGGGCCCCTTCGCCCCTTTCCCTTCTGCCAGTTTTAGGCTTGGGAGGAGAGCGGGGTGGGGGGGGGGGCACGGGTTCACCTGGTCTGGGCCCCTTCTTCCCACAGGCCTTCATGGACTTCCAGATGCAGCAGATGACCTCGGCCTTCGTGGAGCACTTTGGTTTCAATGATGAAGAATTTGGGGAACAGGAGGAGAACGTGAAGTGAGTGTTGCTCGAGACTGGGCGGGGCCCTGCCCTCTCCTTACATCTGGGGCGTTGACAGGGTTTTAGAGGCCCGTGCGCCGGCTGCTTCTTTTCCTCTAGAAGGACAGCGTTTGGCACCATGTATTTGAGGCCATCTCTAGGGGGTGATGCCCAGACCCGGCCCCTGCCACCTCTGAGGGGTTCCCTGGGTGTCAGGGCAGGGAGACACCTGGATCGCTTCAGAGTGGGGGCAGGGAGAAGTGCCAAGACTCGGTTCTTTTCTGAGGCTCTCGGGGGTGCCTTGGCTGCCGGTTGGCGAGCGGGGCCTTCTAGGCACCCCTCACGTTTCCTGACCCTCATTCTGACTTCTCCTGGGGCTTCCTGGTGGGATGGGCGTTTGCCTGGGCCCTGGCCCACTCGTAGGCCTCAGGGTGGGGGGGGATGGGACGTCTCTTGAGCCTCGTCGTGGCCTCTCTCCCCCAGCGCCCCCTTCGACAAGACGGCCAGAATCACCTTCTCCCTCAATGCTGACGACGAGAGCGTGAGTGTGGACCTGTGGGGGTGGGAGCCGAACATCAGGGCACTGAGATGGGGGGAGTGGAGGACGGCTGCGTTTGGTGTGATGAGGAGCCCAGACCCTCCCCTCCTGCCCCAAGTGGGCACCTCGGAGCCGTTAGCCCGGGTGTGGGGCAAGGGTAGGAAAACCAGGGCCTGTGCCCTTGGGGCGGAGCCGGGTGAGACCCAGCTCTCCTGCTGCCCCCAGCCCAACGCCAGTCTGTTTGAGCTCTGCTGCAAGGAGCGGCTCCATCAGTTCGATGAGGACGAGGAGGGCCTGGGGTCGGGAGGCTCTGATGAAGAGGACGCCGTCTGGCAGGACGGCCGGCGGGGCCCGGCCCGGAGCGTGCGGTGAGCGAATGAGGGAGGGGAGAGGACAGCCTTGGGCCCTGGAGCCCGGAGGCCGGGGCCTGCTCTAGGCCGGCTGACCCCGGGGCCTGGGCGTCCTCCCTGCTGGAGCGCTAACGTCGCTCTGATTTTTCTCTGGAATTAGGAGTGGAGGCAGCACGGACAGTGAAGAGGGGGAGGAGGAGGAAGAGGAGGAAGAGGAAGAGGAAGTCAGTGGGACCATGGGAGGGCTCGGCCCTCCCTCTTTTAACTTTTCCTGCCCAGAACTACCTGGGACACCTCCCCAGGGTAAGGGGGGCCTGGGAATTGTATCTCTCAGGGGCGTCAGTCATTTGAACGTGGGCTTGTCATCCGTCTGACCCGGCTCCCAGACAGGCTTATGATAGAGTAGGGCTGGGGTGCGAGGAAGAAGGGTGACGAGTAGGACAAAAGAGTGGTCTGAAGGAAGGGCACAAGTGTCCGCTCGGGGCACTGGTCAGCCAGGCTGGCCATAGTGGACGACCATCTCGAGGCCGTCCGGGACGGTGCTGGAGCCCAAGGGAGGGGGTAGCCCTCCCAGGACCAGGGGGTGCCTTGGTTGGTTCCACAGCCATCCAGGAGCCTGGGGTCCAGGGTTTGGGGTAGAAGCGTCAGGGTAACTGGTGGGTGTCGGAGGCCACGCCCTGGACATCCCTCTGTCACTGGGCTCCCGAGGCCGGTCTCATCGCATCCTCATCTGCTTTGCCTGCAGGGCCCGGGAAGCAGAATCCTCCTGACTCGGTGCCTCTCGGTGCCTCTGCGGACTCCTCTCCGGGTCCCCCAGGCTCCCCCGACGCCCCCTGCGGCCATGCAGCCCAGAACGTCCACACGTCCCCAGACAGGTAAAGCCCGCCTAGGAACGTTGCAGCCTCCCAGCTGTGGGGGCGCCATCCATCCCGTTGGGGCTGTGTTCTCAGGAGTGCCTTCTGTGCCCTCCTTTGCAGGGTGGAGGAGCCCACCCCACCCACGGCTACAGAAGCACCTCAGGAATCGACAGATGCCAATGCACTAGCCTGCTACCGCCAAGGTGACCGGGGCCTTCCCTTCCCTCTGGTCAGGAAAGTGGGGGGTGGCCTCTGAGGTCTGGATACCAAGGGACTCCCGGCTCCCAAGGTTATGATGGACAGCTGGTAAATCGGGGTCCTTTGAAGATCCTGAAGGCCCCCTTCTTCCTGCAGCTGTCAGGCAGACCACAGCCACCCACAGTGAATCACAAGATCTTCCAAGACCCTCTGAAGGGGACAGGTGAGGAAGCTGGCTGTGCTGGGAAGGGTCTGGGGTGGGCTTCAAGGCACAGGGCCCAGACCCCGCTAGGGGACAGACAGGGGGCCGTCCTCTCCGTGTGTCCAGGCTGCTGCTTCTGGGTCCCTTGTACTCAGCGGCCAGCCTGAGGCTCTCTCAGGAGCCCTTCCCCTCCTGGCTTTGGTCTCACCCTGGTTCCTGGGTGTTGTGACAGCGACAGCATCGGTCTGCGTGGTGCTTAGACCTTGTAAAGGACCGTATACACACCATCTCATTTTGGGAGGGACGGCTGTTATTCCCCTTTTACAGATGAGGAAACAGGCAAGCCAATTAAATGACTTGGCCCAGGGTCACACTGTTAGGAAGTGTCTGGAACCTCATTTGAACTCAGTTCTTCCTAACTCCAGGCCCCACACCAGCCATCAGTGAGCCTGGGATTTCCCATGATGCACCAGGCATCGACTCAGCTCTTGTCAGTCCCTAGACCCAGGGTTTGTGTCATGGTAGAAACTGGTGGGGGTGGGGGCATGGGATGGCTGTGGAAGGGGTCCAACAAGGTCTTTCTTCTCAGTGACCTGCCGGTGCTGCCCAATGGTCCTGCTCCAGGGGGGCCCCCTCCCTCTCCAAACACCAAGTTAGTACCAGCATTGAGAAGTGGGGGAGGGGGTGGGTAGGGAGGAGGACCTGGGTGGGACCCTCTGTTTTTACTCTTTTTTTTTTTTTTTTAACCAGATAACCTGTCCTGTGGGGGGTCATCATCCTACAGACAACCGCTCCTGGCTGGCCTGTCCATGTCAATACCGCCACCCCGCTATGTTGTGAATCAGCACATTCTCTTCCTTTCCACGACTAGGGTCTCGGTGCCCCCTTTTCTGTCCTTTCCCCTTGGATCTTCCTGGATTCTTGAGGAGAGTGGGTTGGCAATAGAGACCCACACGTAGCTCTGTCCCCCCCAGCCTGGCGGGAAGCCGAATGCAGGGAATGGCGCGTGGGCAGGAAGAGGTCTGCCCGGATCCCGACCTGCCCCTCTCCGCAGCCCTGTTTGCACTGAAAAAGTGGGGAGTGTTGACTCCTGAGAGATGGAGTCCAACAGATGCGTTATCTCTTCTCTAGATAGTGGAGTTGCAGTTATAGCTGAGAAAGGGGTGAGGAAATTTGGGGGAATCCCACAAGAAATAAGATAGGTGTTCTGTGCCCACCACAACTCCAGAGGGCAGCCCAGGCCTTGGAGGTTTGAAGGTGGTCCCAGAGAAGAGAAGACTGTGCCTTGCTTTGTGGGACAGGGTGGCAAGCCGTCACTCTTCCCAGTCCCCCTGTTGTTTTGGGGGGGTGGGGGTGCTTTTCTTACTTTCCCTAAGGACCCCAGGGACTTCAGGATGAGGGTATGCTCCAAGTTTCTGGGGCTTTTGCCCTAGATGCCAAGTGGCCTTGTTTCTCCTTGCCTAGCCTGTGTGTTAAGGCTAAGCTGTTTTCATTTTCCTGACCTGAATAAAGATTTAAGAAGTTTTTTGTGTTTTTGTTTTGTAGGCCAAGAGGGCTTACGGGGTTAGGGGAGGAGAGTAGGAGCCCCAAGCCCAGCAGCCTCCTAGGTACACCCCCCCTCCCCCAATCTCATCAAGAAGACAGCCCTGAGACCTGGATGGGGCCTTGTCCTTTAGCCTGAGTGTAGGCACGTGTTAGTGGGACTGGGGGACCCAGCATTCCCCTGGAGTCTGAGTGGCATGAAAGTTTCACAGGGAGAGACCTGACTGGCGGAGGTGGTGCCCTCATTTGTTCAGAGAGTTGGTGGGAGGAGGGAACCTGAAAGAAAGGGCAGCTGGGGTAGCCAAGGCCCTTCCCTCGCTGAGCCTGGGAGGCCCCTGAGCTGCGGGGGAGGGAGCGAAGCAAGAGAGCCGAGTGAGCTCCTGGGGCGCACCGCTTCCTTGGCGTGCACTGGGAGGGCCCCTTCAAGTGAAGCCCCTCAGAGGGCCGGCCTTTCTGTATGACCTCAGCAACTGCGTCAATTAGAGAACTCCATCAATAATATTCCTGCTTGGAATATGCTAAGAGGATGGAAATGACAATACCGGGAACTTGTTTTGGTCTCCCCAACCAAATTACCAAAGGATTACATTCTAGAGCTGGAAGAAAAATTCATCTGGAGGACAGAAGGTCAAGAATCTTGGGAAACAGGAAAAAGTGGAAAGGAGGGGACCCTAGTAGGAACAGGTCTCGAAAAACTACACATAGTACCGACTAAAGAATAGCAAAGTCAACTGGTGGGACAAATTAGTTTAAAATGAGACAAATGCGATGTTTGATAAGTGAGAAACCCAAAACTAGTGGTATGAGGACTTAGTATTAACAAAAACTGCTAGGCACAGTGGATAAAGTACTGGCCTTGGATTCAGGAGGACCTGAGTTCAAATCTGACCTCAGACACTTGACCCTGTGTGACCCTGGGCAAGTCACTTAACCCTCATTGCCCTGAAAAAAAAAAAACTGCTGGCAGAAATTAGCTTTAAAACTGCATTTCACAAGATAGAGCACGCTAGTGTCTGAAGCTATATTGTCCAGGTGTAAGTCACATGAAGAAGGAGCAGCTATGGGTAGGGAAAGAGCCCATGGCCAGACAAGATAGTCTCAAGAGCTTACACTGGGTAACATGATGATGTAAGGAAAAGTTTGCACAAGTAAAATCAATACATTTTTTTAAACGGGAAGGGGAAGCCTACTGGGGCTAAACTTTTGCAGCATGTTCTGATTTAAGGTCTGACAGCCTAGGCAAAAAAAAGGAATGGAGTCAAATATATACAGGAAATAAGCCAGTCCCCAACAGATACATTGTCAAAAAACAGGCAGTGTTGAAGAAAGACATCGTTGGAATACTATTTTTGAAATTGGTAATAATGGAAAAGTGCACATTGAAAAACAACTGAGCTTCTACTTCAACCCATCAAATTGGCAAAAAAAATCCCAAGATGGAACAGCTATGGAAGGATGGGCACGTAGGTACTGCTGGAACAGAGTTGGAGCAGCAGTTTGGAACGATGCCCATCAAGTCATTATGCTGTGCCCATCCTTTGACCAAAGAACGCTGAATACAAGGCCTGCCACACAGTAGGTTCTCAATAAATGCTTCTTAACCGACTGAAAAAAGACCCATGTGTAAAAAAATGTTCAGTCATGTCTGGCCCCATTTGGCATTTTCTTGTTGCATACTGGAGTGCTTTGCCCATTCCTTCTCCAGCGTGTTTTACAGATGAGGAAATTGAGGCAAACAAAATTTAAGTGATTTGCCCTTGGTCACACAGCTAGTAAGGGGCTGAGGCCAGATTTGAACTTTCTGACTCCAGGTCTGGTGTTCTCTCCAGCCACTGTCAAAAACAAACAAACAAAAAACCAAAGGGGGTAAAACCCAACTTGTTTTGTTGTAGCAAAGAACTAACTAGACCCAAAGGAAATGCCCATTGACTGGGAAGATGGCTGAACAAATGATGATATATCAATCTGATGAAATGTTATTGGTCAATGCTAAGTGACAAGAGGGAGAGTTTCAGAGAAGCCTTGAGCAAACTGATGCGTAATGAAGTCAGCAGGACGAGTAGAACACCATTGAAAAGAAAAAGAGGCTTTTGAAAGGCCTAGGAACTTGGTCAACAGAAGGACCAACCACAGCATGAGGACCGAGGATGAAGGGAGATGACCTTACAGGGCAGGAGGAAACATTCATTTTTGGTCAGGGGCTCTCGGGTTCTGGGTGTGCTAGGCACTGGGATACAAATACAGCCCCTGCCCTCAGTGAGCTTACGGTCCAGTGGGGAAGACAACCCAAAAAAGGTGAAAAGTGTGTGTGTGTGTGTGGGGGGGGGGTCATCAGAGGGCACTCATTGTGTGGGGGCGAGTGGGGCTTGATAGTTGAGGTGAAGCCAAGCTGACAGAGCCATTAATGGAAAATGAACCGAGTTGGAAAAGTCTGAATCCTCCATAAAGGGGGTCCTTGGGAGGAGCTCATTGCTCCACCCTCCAGCCCTCCAATCAGGGGAGAGGCCTCTGGGCCAGCATCGGACGCCAAAGCCAAATGCCCATCTCCAAGGGGACGAGATTTCAGGGGATGAGCTTAACCTGTGTATTTGTTAGGAAGGTCTTGTTTCTTGGTTTTTAATTGGGGGAGTGGCTGAGGGGGCTGGTGATAATGTTACTAAAGAAAGAGGGTCGTGGAAGAATTTGGAAAAGAAAATGCACAGAACGGCCCAGAAAGAAACAGACAAGCTAAGCTGGACAGCTTTGAAAGTGACACGGCTCAGTCCGTCGTCGGTCAACACTGGGGATGCAAAGAGAGGCAAAGGATGAGCCTGCCTGCAAGGAGCCCACAGTCTCATAGGGGAAACCGCAAACATGTGCAAACAACTTACAGATGGGAATAATGACGCTCCGCCCCCCACGTGGTCCTGGTGTAAGGAGCTGAGAGCCTGCACCAGGGTGGGGGTGGGGTCAAAGGAGAGAAGGGGGCATATTGGGGAGATGTTGGAAAGGCAGCAGATTGGATATGGGGGTGGAGGGGATCCTATGTCATAGAGATTGGAGGATTCTATTTTGTCTATATGGAAATGATACCTTTTTTGGAATGTGCAAAATAAAACTTAACTGTAAAATTTAAAGTTCCATTTAGGCAATAGTCACTACACATTTATTGAGCACCTACCATGGGCTGAATCCTTTGCTAAGGCTAAAGGATACAAATTCAGAGACAGTACTCGGCCTCAATGAACTTACAGTCTAGTGGAGGAAGATGGCCCAGAAAAAGAGGCCAAGAAGGGGTTGGGGGACCTGGGGGAGGCGTCCAAAAGGAGTCAGTACCGCTGATGAGAAATGAAGAGCTGGCTGGCCAGGGCCCCTTCTTAGGTGGAGGTCTGGGAGCTCCTGGCTCCACCCTCCAATTCGAGGGCCAATCAGAGGCAGCTGTGAGGACCAAGGCTGTTTGGCTCTGGCTGGGTGATGAGGTTCCCAGGTTCCTGTGGTCCAAGCCTAAAGTCAGGACTCTGCCTCTGCCTCAGGTTAGTAAAATGAGAGCAATTCCATACATAGCAGGACACAAAACTAGGATTCTGTGGGAAACCACCAATCTCCCTGTCACACTGCTTGGGGGGGAACCACGTGTTTAATAAATTCTACAGCCTACTTCCAACTTTGTTCTGCTTGTCTTTGCTTCATTCTCAACCCCATTTTGTTCTCTTCTATGCTTTAGAATAAACAACCTATATTTTAATGACCCTCCTTTTTCTTCCCATCATTATTGCTAACCTTCCCAATATCCCCCCTCCCCCTCCCTTCCTCCCTTCCTCCCTTCCTCCCTCCCTTCCTCCCTTCCTTCCTCCCTCCCTCCCTTCCTTCCTTCCTTCCTTCCTTCCTTCCTTCCTTCCTTCCTTCCTTCCTTCCTTCCTTCCTTCCTTCCTTCCTTCCTTCCTTCCTTCCTTCCTTCCTTCCTTCCTTCCTTCCTTCCTTCCTTCCCTCTTAACATTTTTTCCAGATTCACGTGGTGGCTGTGTCCAGAAATGTGTTTTTCTGTACCTTGCCTGTATCCATCAACTCTCTGTCAAGTGGTGCGTGTGGTGGGGGATAATTTCTTTATCCTAGGTTTTCTGAAGAAAGGCTGGTCATTGCTTTGATAAGAGTTCTAGGTCTTCTGAAGTTCTATTTCTTTATAAAGTTGTCCTTGCATAAATTGTTCTCCTTGTTCTGCTGGCTTCACTCCACATCCATTCATACTAGCAAAGAGTCTCTGAAATGTTTTTCCTCCTTTTAATGTCTCATATATCAATTTTGTTCAGCCATTTCCCAACTAAGAGAAAATCTAAGGCTTCCCCTTCCATTCTAGATCCTTGCTTTTCTTCCAGATCAGGAGGTTTACTTAGCTTCTGACTATTCCCTTCCTGGTATTATCCTCTCTCTCAAACCTGCCCTCCACCATTCCTACAAGTTTCCCTGTTGAGTGTGATGTAGCCCTCAGTCCTGGGCTGTCACTGTCTGAGAGTCATGGGGCCATGTTGGTTGGCCCCACACTGGTTACTTGCACTCCTGGGAGCTTTCATGGTCCTTCCTCTGGGTCTTTGTGACCATCCTCCAGCTTTCCTCAGGGGCCCCTCTGCCCTTGCTGCCTCAGCAGGGTGACCTCACAGGCCACTCACGTCCTGTCTCTGGTTATGCTTGAGGAATCTTCCTTATTACTGCCCAGGGGCTTCTGGTTGACTTTTTGCGCAGTTTGGGGGTGGAAGATGTCCTTACGGTGGTTTCTCATTAGATTTCTTGGTTATTGTTTGGTCTGCGAAGACCTTTGAGGTTTTGCTGGAGTAGGCGTGAAGTCGGCAGCCTGCCTCTCAGTCGCCTCGTTCAGAAGTCCCTTATGACTTAGGAATTGTAAATCAGACAACTTTTTGTGAACTTTGGAAAGATGATATGAGGATCCTTTGGCTGTACCTGGCAGGATGATAGAGCTGTTGAGTTTTACATAGCAGGTTGCAGATGGGTCACTCCTTACATGAAGGCACAGAAGGAAACAGAAACAATGACTCATCAACACACAATACAGAAGCTGACAGGGTAAGAGCTGGCCGGAGGACTCTGAGGCTATTTTGCTAGGAAGTCAAGCTGAATAGAAGAGAGAAATTGGTTTTCTGAGAGTTTACTGGTTCATCATGTATCTAGAGGTGAATCTTTTGAAAAGTTATTTGGTGTCATTGCTCTCTAGTGATAACAATGCCCCGAGAGAAGGAACAGCTCTGAGATGCACTTGTGTCGACCTCTCCCACCCTCTCTGTTTTGAGAAGTAGAAAAAAAGAGAAAGGCAGACTTTGCATCTGCTTTGCTGTGAAGAGAGGCTTGGCTTTGATAAGGGCCAATGGGACAAGACAAAACAGAATCTTCTGCTATTTGAAGGTCCGACTGAGGAAAGTTTGCATGGCCCTATCACTATTTAAAGTTTGAGAGAGAGAGAGAGAGAGAGAAACTCCTTGGAGTTCCAAAGTACATCTGAGGATCATGGTAGTTCTCAGGCTTCATGGAACTATTTGTCACCGAAAGAGCATAACACTTTCTCAGCCCCCTTTCAAGGGTTGGTATGTGCTAAAAGTATCACTATATCAGCATCTTGAGGAAGGTCAGTTTTGCCTAGCAGGTGAAGCATGTCGCAGGATGTTATCTAAAGAGACTCGGGACATTAAGGCCTGCCAGCCTTAGTTGTGAACTGTCTCTCCCACTCCCCAGCAGGTTTTCCTGTCAGGTTTTTCTACGTGTACACTCTTCCCCATGGACACTGTCTGCTTTGGTGGGAGAGTGTGACTCCAGTTGACTGATATTTTTTGATCATTGCCTTCCATTGTGTAAATGTTATGATTATCCAAGTCTTTATCATCAGTTGAGTTTTGTGATCATTGATTCCTGCCCTTGACTTTTACTGAAGGCTATGATTATCTCTGCTTTTGTCATTTTTTTTTTTGGTGGGGCATGGGAGTTAAGTGATTTGCCCAGGGTCACACAGCTAGTAAGTGTCAAGTGTCTGAGGCCGGATTTGAACTCAGGTCCTCCTGCTTCCAGGGCCGGTGCTTTATCCACTGTGCCACCTAGCTGCCCCCCTCTTTTGTCTATTTTTAAATAAACATTTTATTCTTAAGAATCAATGCTGTTGGGGCAGCTAGGTGGTACAGTGGATAAAGCACCGGCCCTGGATTCAGGAGGACCTGAGTTTAAATCCGGCCTCAGACACTTGACACTTACTAGCTGTGTGACCCTGGGCAAGTCACTTAACCCCTATTGCCCCGCAAAAAAAAAAAAAAAAAGTGAATGTTGAAAACTATGTTTACAAGTAGTTGGAAAAAAATAAAGGTCTGATAAAATTAAGAAAAAAAAAAGAATAAAAAGAATCCATGACAGAAAAAAGAAGGAAAGAGCCAGTGATGGTATAGTTCTGCTGAAGGATTCCCAGAGCACCACTCCACTCTGACTCTTGGGCTCGCCATCTTTTTGGATAGGTCATCTTTGTCCTGCTAGAAACTAACAACTACCTGGCACTTCCATCTGCTATAAACTGAATGACAATAAGAACTAACATCTAAAAAGTACCTACTAAGTGCCAGGCACTGTGTTAAGTGCTTTACAATTATTATCTCATTTGATGCTCACAACAACCCTGGGAGGTAGGGGCCATCATTATCCTCATTTTACCATTGAGGAAAGATAAAAGATAAGCGACTTGTCCATGTTCACACAGCTGGCAAGTGTCTGAGGTCAGATTTGAATTCAGGTCTTCCTGACTCCAGAAGTTGCACTTCATTCCTTGTGCCACCTAGCTGCCTTTCAAATATGAAATGTGAGCTCCTTGAAAGTAAATCCTATCTTACATCAGAATTGCCCTTAAATCCCTGAGGCTGAGAGTAGGGCATGGGGAAGGCTGGATTTCATGAGTCCCAGGGAGAGAGAGAAAGGAGGTGCAGGTGCCATGTTGGACACCACATCTGGGGTACACAGACTTGTCAGTTTGCCCATTGGCAGACCTTCCCTTCCCATTAGAGTTTGCAATTTTAAAATCAGTTACTGTTCTTCAGAGATATCATCTCCAGTTTCCATCCCCATCTCTCAATCAAGAAATGAGTTTACTATGGCCAGGTGGGGTGTTCCCACATCAAGAGTTTTTGCATTATCAGTGGTGTCTGGCGATTCATACCCCCTCCCTCCAGGCAAGGGGGTCTCTCTCTGCACTTCTCAGGGTTCACTGTAGGCCTCCCCAAATCTTTCCTACTTTTTAAAAGCCTTTTACATTCAGTTTCTACTATACCTAGATAAAAAGACCTCTCCCTGCTTCTACACCCCTTGGTTTCTATTTCTTTTCTAAAGCTTTGGTTTCAGTTTTGTTCCAGGGCGGCTCCACATTGCATCCCTCAGATCAATAATGCAAATAAGGAGCACTGAAGCATCCAGGTGAAACAGATATGCAAGTGAGAATCGAACAGCAAACACCAACATTTTGCAGGCACTGGAGATGGTCACCGTGTAATTGAGCAGAAGTGTGGTCATAGCCCATTGCCAACAACTGGTGCCACTGCAGGCATCAGTCACAATCAATCAACCAGCGTTTATTAGACCCCTCCCACGTGGGGCTGAGGGTGCAAATATCAAAGTGAATCTGTCCTGGGGGGTGTAACATGCTCCCCAGTGAGCACATGCAGGGTCTGTGTGCTGTGGGGGCATCACAAAGGTCTTTTGAAGGAGGTGTCTTGAGTTGAACCTTACAGCGACTCCCAGAGCCAGAGGGAGGGATCTGGTGAGGGAGGGAAGGTTGTATAGGCCAGTTTGACCAGACCATGCCAGATGTGAGGAGGGATAAGGTGTGATCAAGCCGGGAGAGAGAGGCAAGAGCAGGCCGGTGAAGGGCTCTCAATACTAAGCAGAAGACAGTGGGCAGCCGCCGGCCCCTGCTCCAGCAAGAAAGTGATGGGGCTTCTGACCTGTGCTTTTTGGGACATCATCGACAGTGGTGTGGGGGAGTAAGCTGCTAAGGACAAAGGCTGGAAGTTGGGGCTCCACTTAGAAGGCTAAGGGAAAGATCTAGGCAAGAGTGGGGGTGGGTGGGTGGGCAGAGAGCCTGAACTAGATTAGGCTGAGTGTGGGGTGGACATGAGGGAGGTGGGGGTGGAGTGATAAAACCTGGCAACTGATGGGATATGGGAGGTGAGTGAGAGTGAAAGATCAAGGCTGATTCTGAGGTTATGATATGGAGTGACTAGAAAAAAGGGACGCTAGGAAGAGGGAAGAGTGATGAGTGCTGTGTTAGTCGAGTCAACTTGGGAGATGTCCACTGAGCATCCATTGGGAGATACCTGGGAGGGAGCTGACGCCGCCGAGCTGGGGCTCAGGAGGCCAGTGTGAGCTGGGGATGTAAAGTTGTTGCTAAACACAGTCTTCCCATGCTCCATGCATTTAGAATCCTATGGAATGAAGCGGTCAATCCACAGGGAGGAAAAACCCTAGAATCCAGACTTGGAAGAAACAATTTCCATGAAGAAATGGGAAAAAAGTCCAAAATTGTGAATCAGGAAAAAGGCATTTTCGGGCAAGACCCCCCAAAATGTTCAGCAATAAAATATCAGCTACAAAGGAAATATCCTTTAACTCAAAAATATTTTTAAAAATCATCCTGGACAAGCCCCAATGTGTGCCCTTGTCTCAATCCCTCCTCTTTGTTACTGCATGAATTATCTAGCCAGTGAGCCAGGAGTGCAACATCTAAGGTGGTCACCAGGTGACACTGCTCAGTCTGCCCAATAAGGTCAGCCCTTCATTCCACGTGGCTCATCCCTTTTTAGCAGGGTTGGAAGTCTGAACGAGGCTGAGGTTGGGTGCCCGGGTCAGACGTGGCTGCCCTCAACCCTCTGGCTAGCCGGGTTCCGCTTTAGTGCAGACAATGATATGCAGTAACGGCCAAAGATGAAAATGAGAAGTCTCCTCCTTACTTACAAGCTGCTTGGAGCCCCCACCCCACTGGAGTCATCTGCTCTTTCAGGTCACTCGGAGACTCAGTGAATAGGGTGATTTTAATAACAGGATAAAATGCGAAAGCACTAGAGAAACTATCCCAGAAGCCCTCCCGTCCCCTCCCAGCTCTTCAGTTCAGCCGAGGAAGCTTGTGAGAGCAGATGCTGGAGCTTGGTGAAGAGGAGTGGGCTCACCGGCCTCCACACCAATGAGGGGGATGGGGCAGGGGGAGCGGAGGAACCACGGACCCTCGGTTCCTTGTGGTTTTCATCCCGGGTGCCCGATGCTCTATTCGGGTCCTTGTGATGCTTTGATATCTGATCCTGCTAGAGAAGATTTTTCAGCTCCCAGATGGATGGGGTGGACACACGGATCCTTTCCTCATGCCAGCACCTCAGAAGTTACTCTGCCTGCCTCCCTTGGTGAGTCATTATGGCTTTGGGTGCAGAGGAAAATAGATAAGAGATGAGGGCTTAAGGAGAATTCTCCCGGGTGGCAAATGATTTGGATAAAGCTAGAGGTGATACCCTGAAGGGGAGCCAATGCCCAGATCTCAGGACCCCAGCTTTAGCGGTAGAAGGGCCTTAGAAGCCCCCCTCTATTTTATATCTATGAATTTATGCCTATTTGATAGATGAGTACACTGAGGCACAGAGTGGTTAAGTGACTTGCCCAGGACCACACTAAGAATAGTAACAATTGATAGTGATAATAATAGTTGGTGTTTAGCTACTGGGTGCCTGGTGCTTTGCTAAACATTTCAACTCGGGTCTTCCTGACTCCAAGACCCAACATCACACCGTCTCACAGCAAAGACAGGATACAGGAACATCTTGATAGAAAACTGGGCTAAATGGAATTAGGTGGCATTGAACAGGAATAAATGTAAAGTCTTGCTTTGGGGTTTAAGAAAAAGACTTGACAAGTATAAGACAGGGGCAGCAAGGTAGAGACAGAAGTAGGTCTGAAGACGTTCTGAGGGTCTGAGTAGATGGCAAGCTCAATACGAACCAGTGGGATGATGTGGCAGCTAGGGAAGGTACTGTGATTTTGGACTGCATGAAGAGAGGCCAGATTTCTAAGACTAAGTTGGAGATGATTCCCCGGGCTCTGCCCTTGTCAGGGCTCCCTCATCTGGGGAACTCCCTTCAGTTCTGGGGGGCATAATTTAGGAAGGACATTGATGAGCAAGAGTGTCCAGAGGGGGGTGATAGGGCTGGGGAAGGGATCTGAGTCCATATCATATGAAGACGGTCACAGAAAGTGGGAACACTTGGTCTGGAGAGGAGACAACTGGAGATAGGGGGTGGGGGCAGCTGGGTGGCTCAGTGCATAGAGTCAGAAGACCTGAGTTCAAAGCCATCCTCAGACACTTCCTAGCTGTGTGACCCCAGGCGGGTCATTTCGCCTTTGCCTCAGTTTCCTTTTCTGTAAAACAGCTAGAATAACAGCACCTCTCCTTCCCACAGCTATTATGAGGGTCAAATAAAATGATAATGGTAAAGCCTGTCACATAGTAAGCACTGCATAAACGCTGTCTGTTGTTACTACTGAAGGATATCTGTGCCCAAGCACTTGAAAAGCTGACACTTCAAAGAAGGAATGGACCCGGTGGGCTTGCCCTGGGAGGACAGAGCTGGATGCAGAATGGGGAGAGCTGCCAAGGGGCCCCCTCGGCCTGGCTGGCTGGGAATGCTGTGTCCAAAGTGGGCCGGGCTGCGGGGGGGGTGGGGAGCCAGCGGGTCCCCTCTAGTGATGGGGGTCTTTAAGCAAACACTGGATGACCGTTTGCCAAGGATGTTGGGCCTTTAGACACTTCCTGCGCTGGAGAACAACACGGCCTTGTGCTTTTGGATCATTGGAACAGAGAGATTGTGGGAGAGCGGCCAGTGAGGGGAGAGGCCGAAAGTGTGGGGTCCCCGGCTCATGCGGAGGAGGCTGGGCCTTGTGGCTGCTAATGTCCCTCCAATGTCCTATGGTCCTGTTTCTGAATGCTGACGGTCTGTGACTTGGAGGTTTCTGTCAGTACTTGCCAGGAAGTGAACCTCGGGGCTGGTAGCTACTTGCTCTGTGATTCATACGAGGTCAAAGAAGGGAGGTTGTTCCCCCCCCCCCACACCCTCCTTGACTTGGGATGCTCTGGTATAGCCTGAAGTGGCTGGAGGCCAGAATTTAGGGCCATCCCCCAGAAGGGAGATTAGACATGTCCTGGCTGCTCCCTAGGGCTGAACCAGGGAGCGGACATTCCGAGGGGACAGATTTCAGTTGAAGTAAGGACACTGACACTGACAGTTAGAGGCAACCAGCTGTGACTGGCACATGTGAGCGTCCCTTCCCTCAGGAGCCTGAGGGCACCCCGTGTTAGTCAGGGGCCTCCCAGGAAGGGGCAAGACTCTTATTATTGGGGAAATAAAGAGAGGGAAGCATTTATGAAGTGCTTCCTATGTGCCGAGCCTTGTGCTAAGGGTTAAGAAGGCAGATGGCAGGACGGAAGCCCCATCCCTGCCCTCGGGGAGTTTCCATTCTCTTGGGGAGAGACCAGGCAGCTTAGGAGCTGGGGGGTGGGATGTGGCGGCCAGGTGGGGGGAGGGGGACGTGAGTGTGGCCACTCTGGGACTTGGGTTCAGGGAGGAAGCCTGATCAGCCCTGGCTGATCCATCAATGTGCCTCAGTCCCTTTGCCTATCACCCATTTCCCCTTGCCAGTAACTTGTTTGAATAGGTAGTTTCCCTGGCGTGCCTTATCTACTTCTCTTTATGATTCTTTCTCTGAGCTTTGCATTAATTCTGATCTTTGCTCTAACACAACAAGGGGCTGATCTGACCGCACTGGTTGTTGACTCAGGAAAGACCTGTTGCTTCCTGCTCAGTCAAGTCTGTTCGGTTTCACTTTTGGTAGGGGCTTTCATTGCCTTCCATGGCCAGCTCCTCACTGAATCTTTTCTTGAAGAAAGTATATACTGTGGAGAGTGCCCTTGGACAAGTCACTTTGCCTCATTGGACTAGAAAGCAAAGCTTCCAAAGACCCTTCCAACTCTAAATTGATGATCCTATAGGAAAGAACAGAGCCTCTGGGGCCAAGCATGTCTTCAAAGGGCTGTTTACCACATGGAATATGGGGGTTACGTCCTTGTGTGTTTCCAAGGGAGGCAGAGTCGACATCTCCAGCCTCTTCTCCCCTCCCCTGCTCCAAGGGAGACTTCTATTCCTGTCCAGAGGGGAGGCAGGAGGTTGGGTTCACAAACTCAGTCACTGCTTCCTCAGAGAGAGGTGGCACCTAGCTAGATATCTATGCCCTTAAACATAATTAGTCTAGAGCAAAGCTTCTTAAACTGTGGGTCCTGACCCCACAGGGGGTCCCATAACTGAATGTGGGGATCACGAGAATTTTGACAATAGTAAAAGGTCCTGTATATCGATTTTATTTTTATTTTATTATTTATTATTTTTTTTGACCAATTTTATATACCTACATACCCAAGGTCATGTAAAAATTTCTTGGTCAAAAAGGGGTCACGAGTGGACAAAGTTGAAGAAGCCCTGGTCCAGAGGATGTGATTTTTAGGTTCAAGTTCACCTCTGGTCACTGTTTCATTGAGGGGAAACAGAAGGACGCTGAGTTTTCTATCTACTCCCTTGTCACTAAAGATGCATTCCACAGTGAACACCAATAGCTGTGAGCCACAGCCAGGCAAAAAGCAAACAAATCAGAGAGTGTCTGAATAGGAGATAACCCTGAGTGAAGGTGTAGCGATTAAAATGGCCAAGAAAAGAGCCCGAGGCAGAGCTCTGAACCAATGGCCCTTCATTAAAGGGTCCGTGGTCCCCTCTACTGAAGTGGATCTCGGGTCTTCCTCACAATCTGAGACACCTTCTTCTTCCAGGACCTTGTCTTTATAAGCTTTGGTACCAGATCTATTACCCAGATATTCTAAAGCTGCTAGACAAAGTAGAGAATCCCATTGGTTGACATGCATTCAAATAAGCAAACATTGGTTGACATGCGCTCAAATAAGCAAACATGGGGGCAGCTAGGTGGTGCAGTGGATAAAGCACTGGCCCTGGATTCAGGAGGACTTGAGTTCAAATCTGGCCTCAGACACTTGACACTTACTAGCTGTGTGACCTTGGGCAAGTCACTTAACCCCAATTGCCTCACACACACACAAAACCCCAAATAAGCAAACATGGTATGTCAGCAGGGTCATGGGTCAGGCGAAGCAGGGGTGTCTTCACTGACTAAGTGGTCATAAGATGGTCACCTGCTCATGGTGGACAAGAGAGAGTGATATGGAGGTGCGAAAATAAGCTGGATAACTTTCTGTGTAATTGAGTCACCACACTGGGCCGGGTCACCATGACCAGTTAAAACAAGGATGGAGGGCCTCTGGCTAGCTTCCTCTGATTAAGCAGGTGAACTTACAATCTGCAGCTCACAGCTCTGGGGCTTAATATACAGAACTTGCAATCACCACCCCTATGGAACCATATCGAATTGATTAATACTGATTGGAATAGAGCAGGGGTCCAAATGAATTATTTCTCATATTCTCAGTTTTAGTTCCCACAAAGGAGCTCTCTCAACAATGCCAAAAGATCCACATAGAAATCAAGAAGAGAAAAGGCAATCAATGATTTTTGGCAACCTCTGAGAGCTATCTCCCTTGAGTGGTGGGAGACTGCATATGTATGAAGTACACTAGAAATGTTTATTGAGTTCTTTTTTTAAAATTCAATTTTATTTTCAGTTTCAAAATCTTTCCCTATACTCTCTCCTTCTTCATTCATTGAGAAGGCAAGTTAAACAAAACTAATTTTAAATATGTATAGTCATACAAAGCAATTTGTACATTAACCATATCCCCCCAAATCAAGAAAAATCAAGGCATTAAAAAAGAGAAAATATACTTCAATCTGCATGCTATCTGCATGTTGTCCTCCATCTAGGTGTGGGTGAGATGTTTCATCATTAATCCTTTGGAACTGTGGCTGGTCATTTTGTTGATCAGTTTCTACTCTTTCATGGTTCGCAATATTGCTGTCACTATATAAATTGCCTTCCTGGTTCTGCTCACTTAACTTTCCATTACTTCATGCCAGTCTTCCCAGGTTTGTTTTTTTTCCTGAAACCATTCCCTTCATCCTTTGTTATAGCACAAGAGTGTTCCATCCCATTCATATATTATAACTTGTTCAGTTATGCCTGAGTTTCCAATTTTTTGCTACCACAAAAAAGAGTTGCTATAAATATTTTTGTACATACGAGCCTTTTTTCTCTTTGGAGTACAGACCTGGTCGTGGTATCGTTGGCTTAGAAGACATGCATAATTTTATGGTCCTTTGGATATAGTTCCAGATTGCTTTCCATTCACTAACAGTACGTTAGCATGCCTGCTTTCCCACAACTCCTCCAGCATTTGTCATTTTCCTTTTTTGACATTTTAGCCAATCCTATGGGTATAAAGTAGTGCCTCAGAGTTATTTTAATTTGCATTTCTCTAATTATTAGTGATTTAGAATGTTTTCCCCACATGTCTATTAATAGTATGGATTTCTTCCCTTGAAAATTGCCTATTCATATCTTTTGACCATTTCTTGTTTTTCATAAAATTTTAGTTGCATTGGTTGTGTTTGTGCAAAACCTTTTTAATTTTATGAAATCAAAATTATCCACTTTATCATCTGTGAACCTCTCTATGTCTTGTTTGGTCATGAACCCTTCCTTTGTCCATAGATTTGACAAGTAAGTTCTTCTCTGCACCACTAATTTGCTTGTTGATGTCTAAATCGTGTACTCATTCTGAGTTCATTTCCACAGATTGTGTATGATGCTGGCCTGTGCA
Organism: Dromiciops gliroides; assembly: GCF_019393635.1. NCBI lineage: Eukaryota > Metazoa > Chordata > Mammalia > Microbiotheria > Microbiotheriidae > Dromiciops > Dromiciops gliroides. The sequence continues at coordinate 661,076,438 of NC_057863.1, read as the reverse complement.
TAGTTTGTGCCAGACTACTTTCCAGTTTTCCCAGGAGTTTTTGTCAAATAGTCAGCTCTTTCCCCAATAGGTTGGATCTTTGGGCTTGTCCAATACTACGTTAAGGTGCTTCTGTATATTGGGCACCTACTCTAGTCCATTGATCCATCATGCATTTCTTATCCAGTACCAAATTATTTTCAGGATTACTCCTTTGTAGTATAGGTTGAGATCTAGTATTGCTAGGCCACTTTCCTTACCGTTTTCCCCCACCCCACCCCACCCCACCCCACATTGATTCTATTGTTATTTTATTTATTATTTTTTTGCAGGGCAATGGGGGTTAAGTGACTTGCCCAGGGTCATACAGCTAGTAAATGTCAAGTGTCTGAGGCCAGATTTGAACTCAGGTACTCCTGAATCCAGGGCCGGCGCTTTATCCACTGCACCACCTAGCTTCCCCCTATTGTTATTCTTGACATTTTCTTCCTCCAGATGAATTTTGTTATGATTTTTCTAGTTCTATGAAGTAATTCTTTGGTAGTTTTACTAGTATGACACTGAATAAGAAAATTAATTTCAATAGTATTGTCAGTTTTTAATATTGGCTTGGCCCACCCATGTTGTTGTTGTGTAATTAATATTGCTTCAATTATTTAGATCTAGCTTTGTATAAAGTGACTATAGTTATTTTAAAAAAAGTTGGTTTTGCAGGGAAATAAGGGTTAAGTTACTTGCCCAGGGTCACGTAGCTAGTAAGAGTTAAGTGTCTGAGGCTGGATTTGAACTCAGGTCCTCCTGAATCCAGGGCCAGTGCTTTATCTACTGCGCCACCTAGCTGCCCCCCAATTAACTTTTTTTTTTTTGCAGGGCAATGGGGGTTAAGTGACTTGCCCAAAGTCACACAGCTAGTAAGTGTCAAGTGTCCGAGGCCGGATTTGAACTCAGGTTCTCCTGAGCCCAGGGCCGGTGCTTTATCCACTGCGCCACCTGGCTGCCCCCCCCCAATTAACTTTTAATGGATGCTTCAAAGACCCTTTATTGAATGTAATTTTTATTCTGTTGTGGTTGGACAAAGATACATGCAATATTTTTGGTTTTCTACAATTGTTTTGAGATTTTTACGCTCTAAATTGTCAGTTTTTGTAAAAGTGTCATGTGTAGCTAGGAAATAGGAATACTTCTTTCTTTTCCCATTTAATATTCTCTAGAGGTCTATCAATCATATCTAACTTTTCTAAAATTCTATTCATCTCCTTACTTGTTTATTTTGTGACTAGATTTCTTTTGATCTGAAAGGGGTAAGTGGAGGCACCCCATTGTCTATTTTCCCCTATAGTTGATTGGATTTTTCCTTTAAGAATTTAAGTGCTATTCCATTTGGTTCATATATGTTCAGTATTGATATTAATTCATTTTCTGTGGTACCTTTCAGTGAAGTGTAGTTTCCCTGTATCTCTTTTTCCCCTTTTTTGGGGGGGCTCATGAGGGTTAAGTGACTTGCCCAGGGTCACACAGCTAGTGTCAAATGTCTGAGGCCAAATTAGAACTCAGGTTCTCCTGAATCCAAGGTTGATGCTTTATCCACCTAGCTGCACCCCGCCCCCCCTCCCCCCCGCCCCAGGTATCTCTTTTAGTTTGTTATATTTTTACTTTTGCTTTGTCTCACATCATGATTGCCACACCTGTCTTTTTTACTTCAGTAGAAGCATAATAGATTCTATTCAAGCCCCTTATTTTAACTCTGTGTATATCTTTTTGTTTCAGGTATTTTTCTTGTAAACAATATATTGTTGGATTCTAGTTTCTTATCCATTTTGTTATCTTCTGTTGTATAGGTGAGTTCATCTCATTCACTTTCATAGTTAGTTTGCTTCCATCTCCCCCCCCCCCAACTTCCTCCCCCTCCCTCCCTCCCTCCTTCCCCCCTCCTTTGTTTTTTTTTTTTTTTTTTTTTTTTTGGTGAGGCAACTGGGGTTAAGTGACTTGCTCAGGGTCACACAGCTAGTAAGTGTCAAGTGTCTGAGGCTGGATTTGAACTCAGGTCCTCCTGAATCCAGGGCCGGTGCTCTATCCACTGCGCCACCTAGCTGCCCCCCCTCCTTTGTTTTTAAGTCTAGATCCTTTGCCTTCTGGAATATCCAAATCCTCTGTTCTTTTATCGTAGTAGCTACTAACTCTTGTGGGAACCTGACTGTGGCCCCATGGCACTTGAACTCTTTCTTTCTAGCTGCTTTTAGTATATTCTACTTGACCTTAGAGTTCTGGATTTTGGCTATAATATTCCTGAGAGTTTTTATTTTAGACTTTCTTTCAGGAGGTGATTCTTTTTTGTTTTGTTTTGTTTTGTTTTGTTTTTTAGTGGGACAATGGGGGTTAAGTGACTTGCCCAGGGTCACACAGCTAGTAAGTGTTAAGTGTCTGAGGCCGGATTTGAACTCAGGTACTCCTGACTCCAGGGATGGTGCTCCATCCACTGCGCCACCTAGCTGCCCCAATAGATTCTTTCAATTTCTACTTTGCCTTCTGATTCTAGAATATCTGGTTGGTTTTTCTTTTAAATTTTTTTTTGGGTGAGGCAATTGGGGTTAAGTGACTTGCCCAGGGTCACACGGCTAGTAAGTGTTAAGTGTCTGAGGTCAGATTTGAACTCAGGTATTCCTGACTCCAGGGCCAGTTCTCTCTCCACTATGCCACCTAGCTCCCCCTGTCTAATTATTTTTTATTTATTATTTTTTTTGCAGGGCAATGAGGGTTAAGTGACTTGCCCAGGGTCACATAGCTAGTAAGTGTCAAGTGTCTGAGGCTGGATTTGAACTCAGGTCCTCCTGAATTGAGGGCCAGTGCTTTATTCACTGCACCACCTAGCTGTCCCTCTAATTCTTTCTTTTTTTTCTCTTTCTTTTTCTTTTTTTTTTTTTTTTTGCAGGGCAATGGGGGTTAAGTGACTTGCCCAGGGTTACACAGCTAGTAAGTGTCAAGTGTCTGAGGCCGGATTTGAACTCAGGTACTCCTGAATCCAAGGCCAGTGCTTTATCTACTGCGCCACCTAGCCACCCCCTCTCTAATTCTTTCTTTTTTTTTTTTTTTTTTTGCAGGGCAATGGGGGTTAAGTGACTTGCCCAGGGTCACACAGCTAGTAAGTGTCAAGTGTCTGAGGCTGGATTTGAACTCAGGTACTCCTGAATCCAGGGCCGGTGCTTTATCCACTGCGCCACCTAGCCGCCCCCTCTAATTATTTCTTAATGTGTCATGGAGTCATTAGTTTCCATTTGGCCAGCTCCAATTTTCAAGCAGTTATTTTCTTTAGAAAGGTTTTGTATCTCTTCCCAAGCTGTTAATTCTCTTTTCATAACTTTCCTGGATAACTCTCATTTCTTTTCCACTTTTCTTCCTCTATTCTTATTTGTTTTTTTAAATCTTTATTTTGTGCTCTTTTTTACATCTCTTTGTTTAGCTCTTGCTTTAAGTGGTCTAGGAATTCCTTTTGGGCTTGTGTCCAGTCTGCATTTTTCTTTGAGTCTTTCTTTGCATGGATTTTTCAAGTAATTATCTTCTTTTGTATTTGTGTCTTGAGTTTCCCTGTTACCTTAGTAGTTCTTTATGGTCTTTCTGTAGTTAGTTCATTTTTGACTTTGGACTTCATGTTGCAAGAGAGACCTGAGCATATTTCTAGGAAACCAGGGAGATGTTTGTAGATAAAGAGAGGTTGAAGATGAGAAAAAAATCAGTAGGGCAAAGTGCTAGTAGAGATGGGCAGTAACATGATCCAGTACATAAAGAAGGAAGTTGGTCTTGACAAGTAAAAGTGTCACTTCCTTTTCAGAGACTAGACTAAAGGAGGAAAGGGTGGGTAAAAATATACAGTGTTTTCAGATATGGAATAGGAGAGAAGAGGAAGCCCATGAGAGAGAGCCTCAACTTTCTGAGTGCCATGTCCTCTCAGGGGGTTACTTCTTCAACTCTAACTTGTATTAGTGGCTCTAGAGAATAGCTTATAACTTCAGCTCTTTTAGAGATTAATCTGAGGGTCATTGGGGTTTCCAGTATAATTGCTCATGAACGCCCACTGGTGTGTTTGTCATCAGTTATGAGATATATTTAATTAACTTGTTGTCAGAGTATTTACTATGCAGTTATAGCAGAGATGGTTGGTACGGGAACAATTCCCCTCCAGGTCTGGGTCATACACTCCCAAAAGTATGCATGGATCTGTAAGAAGACTAGGTTCAAACTTAGAGTTCAGTAGTAGTAAGTCACACGTGTGGGAAAGTATAAACTCACAACTCTGGGTTACTAAAAATCCATTTCTCAATTCATGGAGGCCTCATGAAGTTCCCCTCTGTTGTGGCTTTCTGATGGGCTCTGAAGGTTCTTTGGAGTGTCCTGTCTTCAGTGTGCTTAGGGTATCTCTCAGCCCCCTATTCAGATCCGGCCATCAGCAGCTGCTGCTGTTCTGGGGACCTCCTGATCCATGCTAATGGGAAGTCCAAATCTTGTGACCTTTCAGAGTTCACATGATCATCCTCTGGCCAAGGGAGGACAGAGATCTCAATACTCCCAAAAGGGGAGACATCCTGGTCCGCCACCACACCAGCTTGACTGCTGGAACCCTGATCCCCAGCTGGCTCACTGTGATAAACACAGGCCCTGAAGGTGTGTCTGATTCTTTCAACCAATCCCCGTGCATTTGCTGAGTTCATTTGACTTCATTACTTCACTCCCCGAACACTGACTAATGATTTAATTTCTAGGCATTGACCTTTTCTCCAACGTTATATCAGTAATGCCAGAAGAGACTTGGGCTAGTGGTTGAGGTCCTCATGAATGGGTGCTGTGTTCTTGCTGGGCATCCTTTCCCTGCTATGGATGGTCAGCTGAATCTCCTTCTGTTTGGTCTTCAGTGTCTGATTTCATTCCAGTTCCAAGCTTGAAGCACCAGGAGAGCCTGAATCAGGCTGGGCCTATCACGAATGTCAATGAATGTTTCCGCCATGTTGGACTGCAGACAGAGTTCTGCACTTGGAGTCGGGAAGACCTTTGTTTGAGTTTGAACCCTGCTCAGACCCTTAATAGCTTTGTGAGCTGGGCAAAGCATTTCACCTCTCTCAGGCCTTGCCTTTCTCATCTTTAAAAAGGAGCTGATTAAAGCACCTACTTCATAGGGTTGTTGTGAGAATCAAATGAGGGGTACTTTAGAAGTATTTTGCCAACCTTTACGTGCCCTATAAAAAATGTTAGATAGGATAATGATGATGGTGAGGTAGACATTCTCCTCATTAATGTTATGTGTATGGAAGAAGTGTTTTGTTACTGCTTTTTTTCCTTCAATAATCTTTCTTTTTTTTTTCTGGGGCAATGAGGGTTAAGTGACTTGTCCAGGGTCACACAGTTAGTATGTGTCAAGTGTCTGAGGCCAGATTTCAACTCGGGTCGTCCTGAATCCAGGGCCAGTGTTTTAGCCTCTGTGCCACCTAGCTGCTCCCATCAATAATCTTTCATTAAATACTATTGCTTTGAAATAGACTGTGTCCTGTGGCTGATCAGTAAAGATAAATGCATCAGGCTCCTGAACTATGACCTTAGTGGTTACCCAGACCCTGGCTGGGGTAGCTGCTTCCTAAGGGACCCTCACGTTGCGGAGGGGGGTGCAGCACCACTAGGGGCTGCTGCCTCCCCTGGCCCTGCTGACATGCACTTCTGATCACCACTGGAGGAAGTCCCCCAATGACGATACCAATTTTTGGAGGGTGATCTCCTTTGTAACCTTCCTTCTTGACAAAGGCCGTCATCTCCCCTGGTGCCCTTGATCCCATTCTGTCTGATCCTAGAAGTTGCCCCTTGACTCTCCCCACTCCCCTCCGCTCCCCAATTCTCAACCTCACAGTTTGCACTGGGCTCCTCTGAGGTCTACAAACATGTGCAAGCTTCCCTCATCATTAAAAGCAGCTCCCTTTGCCTTTGCCATCCCCTCGAGTTCTTGTCCTGTCTTTCCGCCCTCTCAGGACTGGACTCCTAGAAATGCCTGTTTCTACTCATTGCCTCCATGTCCTCTGCTGTCACTGTGTCCTCAGCCCTGGCAATCCGGCCTCCATCCGGACCAGGAGACTGACCGACTCCCAGCACCGTCTCCCACCATCGCTTTAGTCCTGAACCCAAGGGCTTCCTCTGGTTCTCAGTCTGCTTTCCTCTCTGCAGTCTTGGAGACTCTTCCTGAATGTTTTTTCTTGCTGGGATTTTTATTTGGGGTGGGGGGGTGCAGCTCTACTTCCTATTGAGCCTTAGTCAGAGGCTCCAGGCCTCGGTTCCGGACCTTTATCTCCTCTCTCTCCGTGTCCTCCTGAGAATCTCCTTGGCTCCCACAGATCCGGTGACCTTGGCACTATAGATGACCCCACACCTGTACGGGTAACCCTTGCCCCTCGGTGGCTGCCAGGATGGATGTCTCCCCCTGGCACATCCTGTGGCCATCATCCTCTTCCCAGACCAAATCCTCTTTCTGGCCAGGGCACTTCACTCAGGCCCACTCCAAGTCATCCTGGAACCTCTGATGAAGAGGGACTAGAGCGTCAGCCTCCAAGCCAGGAAGCCCCCTGGGTTCAAGTCTTCTTAGCCCTGTCACCTGCTGGCTGTGTGACTCTGGATGAGATGCCCAACCTCTCAATTCTATGGGCAGTTGTCTAAGACTGTCCAGTGTAGAGAAGGGGCCAAGCTGCGTTGGTGAAGGGAGTCTCCTCACCTGGAAATACCCTGTAGGAATGTCATTGCTGGTTTGGCCACCATCTCTGTGTTCATAGCTGTGAGAGCAGAGGCTGCCCCTGCCTGTTTCTAGCGTCTGGCACATTGCCCAGCACATTAATGAACACTTATCGATGGATTTGCATGTGTAAAAAATTGCTTCTCTGTACTTGTTTCTGTCTAATAGAACGTAACCCCGCCCCCCCCCCAGGGCAGGTCCTCTTTCTCATATTTGTGTTTGTATACATACTGCCTGGCATATCATGGGCATTTTATAAATGCTTGTCAAACGCACTTGAAAGGTTTTGAAGAGCAACTGAGAGAGCAGGAATAGGATAGAGTCCATCAAGAAAGAAAAAAAAAGGGGGGGGGCAGCTAGGTGGCACAGTGGATAAAGCAGCGGCCCTGGATTCAGGAGGACTTGAGTTCAAATCCAACCTCAGTCACTTGACACTAACTAGCTGTGTGACCCTGGGCAAGTCACTTAACCCCCATTGCCCACAAAAAACCAAAACAAAAAAAAAGAAAGAAAGAAAGGAGTGAATTGAATCCAGGTATTGATTAAGACCCTGCCTGCCCTCCAGGACCTTACATTTCACTGGCAGAGCTACAGCATGAACTATATAATAAATATTGAGTCATATCAGTGGGAGCGCTGGCAAGAGAGACTGCATATAGGAGCGAGCTCCTAGGCTGAGCCTTGGGGTGAGCTTGGCACCCAAGAAGAGATGGTATGTGGGGTTGTATTCCCACCATGGAGGACCGCCTGGCACCATCTCTTCTGGAGACGGTCAGAATGCTGAGGTTGTGAGGAAAGGGAGGCTGAGATTAGTCTAGAAGAGGTAGGTAGAAGGCAGATAGGGAGTCCTGGATTGCTGTGAATCAGCGAGCGCCTAGTTGAGATTAAGCAAAGTGAATGGGGAATGAAAGGCTTTCCTCATGACTGTGCCCCAAACTCAGCAACTTGGGGGGCAGGAGAGAAAGTGGAAAAAGAAGGAGATGAAGCACCAAGGACTGTCAAGTCACTAGTGGGGGAAGGAGAAGGGCCAAAGGCAGTGGTTGGCACAGGGACAGGACTGGGAAGGGACTGAAGGAAGAGAAAGGTGTTGAGGGCACCTGCTGAAGAGGAGCTCTGAGGTGGGGGGAGAGAAGGAAGGATGGGAGATACTGGTGATGGAGGGGAATTTCAGTGCTCTGGGTCCTGTGGGGGTGGGGCTCCACTGATGGCTGATGCTGAAGACCCAGGGGTGTGACTAAGAATGCGGCTCATGGTGGATCAAGTAGGAGACAGCGGGAGAGAAGGGTCAGCAGCAAGGCCTCCAGGGATGTGGAAGGGATTTCAGAAGCCAGTGGGACAACACATGGGAGGGGAGGGCTTCTCCTTGGGTCACGTGGATAGTCAGCATCCAAAGCAGGAAGAGGATGGGTTAGGATGCAGAGAAACACGGCAGGATGAGCCCCGCTCAGAGATGGGCACCTTTCGGCACACACAGGTGGCTCTGAGTTCAACCTGGGCGGGAGGTCCCAGTCTTTTCATTGCTAAAGAAAAAAATGGCATCTAAGACCCTGCTTAGGGTGAGGTCGGAGGAGGGCACTGGACCTTGGACCCCCTTCCTCCAGTCCCTTCGATGTCAGGACACGGAGGGCATCCAGGAGGTGGTGTCTGGCTTCCTCGTTGTGCCCAGAGGGAGGAAGATTTGACCAGGGTCCCCAGAACCTTTGTAGGGCTGGGCTTTTCCAAAGCCCCCAGGTAGGAAAAGGGGGAGAGGGAAAGGAGAGGGTCTGGCAGCCAGGCTGACAGATCCTGAGAAGTTCGGCTAGTAGGTAAACATTGATTAAGCACCTACTATGTGCCAGGCACTGTGCTGATCACTGGGGATGTGAACAGAGGTAAAAGCCAGTTCTTGGCCTCAGTCTTGAGCTTACGGTCTCTTAGGAAAGACAACAGATAAACAGATGGGTACAAAGCAGCTTTTTATAAGAGACCTGGGGAGTGAGAGCGGGAAGGAGTTAAGAGAGGGGCTGGGGTGGGGCACTCCATTCATGAAGGACGGCCAGAGGGAATGCCCGAGCTGTGAGGTGGGGCCAGGAGGTAGCTGAATCAGAGCTCCTGTGGGTGGAGTGAGGTGTGAGAAGACTGAATGGAGAGGCCCAGGCCTCTAAGGCCTTGAAGGACAATCTATATTTGACCCTGAAGCGATAGGGAGCCACTGGAGGTTACTGGTGAGGGGGTGACACGGGCAGACCTTCATTCTAGGACTGGGGAAGAGTCGGGGTGGGCAGACCGTCCAGCAGCTCTAGCCGTACATAGTTCAGGCAGGTGGGGGGCAGGGTGAGGAGAGAAGGGGGCACATTAAAGAGGTGCTGCAGAGGTAAAACCAACAGGTCCTGATGCCAGACAGAGAGTGGGGAGCCCTCCTGGGGGGGGAGTCTGAGGGATGGGAGGGTGGTGGTGATTCAACGGTCATAGGGAAGGGGCTGGGTAGAGGAGGGTGTAGGGCGAGGGATAATGAGTTCTGTTTTGGACTGGTTGGGTGTCTGCTGCACATCCAGTTTGAGATGCCTGCAAGGCAGTCTGAGATACAAGTTTGGAGGCTGGTAGAAAGGCCGGGTCAGGAGAGTGAGATGGCAGAGTCATCGGCGTTAGATGGGGGTTAGATCCATGGGAGCTGAGGAGCTCCCAAGTGAAGTGGGATAGAGGAAGAAGAGCAGAGGGTCAGGATGGACCCCTGAGGAGGGGGATCCAGCCAAGGAGACGGAGGAGGAGAACCAGGAAAGATAAGGAGGGAGGGAGGGAAGGAGAGAGAGACACACAGAGACTGAGACAGAGAGAGAAAGAGGGAGATTCAGAGAGGGAGAGAGACAGAAAAACAGAGACAGAGAGACACACATATGCAGAGAACGAGAGAGGAAGGAGAGAGTGATCAATAGTGTCAAAGGCTGCAGAGAGGTCAAGGAGGATGAGGGTTGAGAAAAGGTCACTGGCTTTGGCCAGTCATTGGTCACTTGGAGAGAGCAGCTTTGGCTGACTGATAAGGCCGGGGCCGGATCATAAAGGATTAAGAAGGTTGTTGGCGGGGGAGACCCCTCCCAAAGTCAGAGCTCTGGCTTGACGGGCTTGGGGAGGCAATGGATCCCATCCCTTTGCAGAAGCGGGGGCAGGATGGCGAGGCCTGCTGGCTGACATTGCAGTAAGGAGAGCTGGGTTTGAGTGGTGGGCCGGGCCCCCAGGGAGCGGGTGGCAGAGCGGAGCTGGGGCCCCTGACGCCCAGTGCTATGGTTCCCTCGTCAGGTAAATGAGGGGACTGGGCCCAATGAGCTCTAAGTCTGGGAGTCCTCCCCAGGGAGCAGGATGGGGTGGGGGCAGGAGGACAGTCCTCCCGGCCAAGGGACTCAGGCTGCTCCCGGCTGCGGGCACCATGTAGCGCCATCCTGAGGGAGGGGGAAGGGATCAGGAATCTCCCAACCCCGTTATCAGCCCAGAGTCCATGGGGCCAGTTTTCAGGTTAAAGTGTAACCAGACCCCCCCATTCACCACCCTTCCCCCCCAGGCTCATGTCGCACAATTCTAGGGGTGTCTGGACAAACATGGAAGCTCGTGGAAGGGAATCTGGGAGGAGATACCCTCCAGATGTGAGACACCCCCCCCCCCAAGCCCTGCCACAGACTGGGAGGCCAGATGCCTGGGTGTCCAAGGGAGTCTGGGAGAGAGAAAGAGGCTAGATTCCTGGGCTGTCAGTGGGTAGAGAGGGAGGGAGAGGATACCTGAGGGGGTCCCTGAGGAAAGAAATGGGGGAGCCAGAGCCTCAAAGGGCAGGGAACTGGATGCCTGGGTCCTGGGGGGGGGCTGGGGCTGGGGCAGGAGGCCAGGTGGGTGCCACGGTGGGCGTGAGGCCTCGGTAGCTGGGCAGCCCCGAGCGCCCACCTGTGATGCCCCCTCCCCAGCTTCTGCTCCTGGTCCCGAGGCTGCTGCCTTTCTTGGCCTCCTGTGCTCTCTACTTCCTGCTGTGGCTGCCCTTGGCCCAGCCCAGCGGCACCAGCGCCCTGGTCAAATGCCTCCCTGTCCTCTGTCTGGCGCTCTTTGTCCACACCACCGCCCCCTCTGGGCCCTACGGCAGATTCATCTGGGCAGGCCTCCTCTGCTCCGCCCTAGGGGATGTTTTCCTCATCTGGCCCAGTCAGTTCCTTTTGGGTGAGTGGGGAGCCACAGGGCAGGCTGGGGAGGAGGGCATGGGAGCAAGGACTGGGTTGGGGAGTGCCTGGCTCCTTCCTTCCTCTATAAGGTCCCTAAGTCCGGAGTCAAGGCCCGAAGGTCCAGGCCCCGCTCAGCCCTTCTGACTTTGGCTAAGACCCTTCCCCTTCTGAGACTCAGTTTCCTCCCTCATCAAATGAAGAGGCTAGAAAATGCAGTGGGTTCCTTCAGAATGTGGTCATGGACCATCTGCTCCCCAAGTCTCCAGTTTCCAGACCCTGTGAGGAGAGGGTCTCGAAGCCCCCTCCCTCCTCCCGTGCTCTGCTAGAAAGGCCTTCACTTGGGCCTGCATCGTGCGGGGCCTCAGTGGTCATTCGGTCTGCTGCAGGCCAATGGAGGCTACTGGGATTGTCGTGGAGGGGGCTAGGTCCCACCATGGCTCAAGTCCTAGCAAGTGTGGCTGGGTGACCTGGAAAAGAGAAAGGGCCAGGATCTCGTTCACTTCCCTCACTTCAAATGTGAGGAAACAGGTTTCCTCCTGAGGAAGGGCAAGTGAGGAAGGGCAAGTGACCTGCCCAAAGGCAGGATCCAACACTTCTTCTGACGACTAGTAGTGGGAGAGGCTGGCTCAGGGGGTAATGAGGTCCCCATCCCCAGTAGTATGCAAGCAGAGGATGTGACATTTGTCAGATGCTACAGACAAAAAGATGCTGGGGTGTGTTGCCTTCTAGGATTTCAGAGCTACGAGGGCCCTAGAGATTGAGTTAGATGCCCTTGTTATGGAAGAGAAGTGTCCAAGGTCTGATTCTGAGGCCTTGGACAGAGAGCTAACATCAGGTGAGCTGGCTGACCTGGGTTCAAATCCACTCTCTGTGAGTCTTGGGCAAGCCTCAGGACTTGACTCCAGCCCCCAGCCCAGTCTCCTTTTCTCCCATGTCCTTGGGATTTTATAGCCGAGGACCCTGAGGCCCAGAGAGGGGACACACAGTTTGTAGGATTCGGCCTGAGCAGCGTCCAGGCCAACCCGGTGGCCGTGGCCTTCCCGGTCCGAATACCACGTCTGTTCTTTGCAGGCATGGCAGCCTTCGCCCTGGCTCATCTCTTCTATCTCGGGGCACTGGGCTGGGTGCTGGTGCGCCCTGTACTCCTGGGGCCTGTGGCAGCTGTCTTTGGCCTCTACCTTGGGCTCCTACAGCTTCACCTCCCCTCTGCCCTGCGCCTGCCTGTGGCCGCCTACGTGGCTGTCCTGGCTCTGATGCTGTGGCGGGCGCTGGCCCGCGGGAGATGCGCCGCCCTTGGAGGTCTGTTCTTTAGCATTTCGGACGCCGTCCTGGCCTGGGACACCTTCGTCGGGCCCCTGCCTCCAGGCCGTGCCATCGTCATGGTCACCTATTACGCGGCCCAAGCCCTGCTGGCTCTGTCAGCTGTGGAGGGCAGGGCCCCCAAAGCGGACTGACCTTGTGAGTCCCGTCACCACAGTGACAGACTCCAGAAACGCGCTGACCCTGCCCGGCTCAGCCTCTTCTCCCAGCCCTCCGGCCAACCCATCACCCAGGCCTCCTGGGACGGCTGCCCCCCCATCCCCAGCTCCATCCTCCTTACCCACAATCCTTTTGGTTCCCACACTGCTCCACCATTGCCCACAAGCCCCTTGACTGAAATGGTTTTTCCCCATGACCCACCACCCTCCTGGTTTGGAAGCTGCTTCTATCTCCATTGCCCTCTAGGTCCCTGATGTGTGATGACCGATCCTCCATTGTCCACACCCCCACTTTCCCTGACCCTCAGTAAAGTTGCTATTGGAAACTTGCTGGTTGCCTGTTATTTACTTGGGGAGGGTGGGGCAGCGTCATCCCCTTTGATGGCTGAGAGTCTCCCTTCTTTCCAGGGGAGGGTGCTGAGTTGCTAGATTGTAAATGAGAGGTTTGGCATCGTTGGCTTCTAAGCACCTTTTCCCTGCTTTGTTAACTGAGCCCTGAGGAGACCTAGGGAGGGAGGAAAGAGCTGAGGGATAGACAATGTGGGGGTAAGGTGGGTAAACGTTGGATCCTTCAGTCACAGCTGACCTTCATGCCCCCACTTGGGTTTTCTTTTCTTTCTTTTTTTTTTTTTAGTGAGGCAATTGGGGTTAAGTGACTTGCCCAGGGTCACATAGCTAGTTAAGTATTAAGTGTCTGAGACTGGATTTGAACTCAGGTACTCCTGACTCCAGGGCCAGTGTTTCATCCACTGCACCATCTAGCTGCCCCTTGGGTTTTCTTGGTAAAGATACTTAGAGGACTTGCCATTTCTTTCTCCAGTGCATTTTACAGATGAGGGAGTCAAGGCAATTAAGATTAAGTGACTTGCCAAAGGTCACACAGCTAGTAAGGGTCTGAGGCAGGATTTGAACTCAGGGAGATGAGCACAAACCTCTGGAGGGCAGGGACTGTCTCCCCTTTGCTTCTCTTTGTATCCCCAGGACTTGGCACAGTGCCTGCCACACTGAAATGGGTATAAACGCTTTTTTTGGGTCTGTCTGTTTAGAAAAAAGAGCCGAGTCTAAGGCCCTGGACCGCCTTTAAGCAGTCTGGGGCAAGGCATTAGCCCTCCCGGTGATTGCTCTCTGGGCCTCTTGGAGCCTCGGTTTCCTTATTTGTAAAAAAGGAGGGGCTGGTGACACAGTCACCCATTACTTCTGGGTGTCCTGGGCAGGAACGTAGCCTGCACCTGAGGAATCCGAGGAGGGCAGGCTGGGCTGTGTGCAGAGGTTAGGAAGGGGTCAGCACTTCCCTTTGTTCTCCTCTTCCCCCACTTCTCTTCCTCCTTCCCCTCTCCTTTCTGTCCTCCTTCTCCACCCAAGGCTATTACCTAGGTCACCTGGAGCTCAGAGAAAGGAGAAGCTGTCGGGGTGAAAGTCCGAGAGGAGAGTGTAGAGCTGGGAGCCCCAACACCTGCCTTTCTCTTTCCTCTCTTTTTCTCTCATTTCTCCCTGCTCTCTCCTTCTCTGTCTCCCTCCAGTGTCCGGAGTCATGAGTGGGCTCTCCCCTGGGCCCTGGCATCTGCTGACTATGGTGATGGTGAGTGTCCCGGCTAGGGGGAAGGGGCTGGCAGCTCACACACCCAAGTTCCTGGGTGGCAAAGGGTTGTGGAGGGTGGGGACACCTACTCTCCTGAGGGACGGGAGCTGGAGGAATAGATGGCTGGGTCCCTGAAAGAGTACAGTCTTGGGGCCTGAATGCCTGGAACCTTGAAGGGGATAGACTCTGGGGGAGACTGAGGGAAGTACCAAGGACTGGGACTCCTGGGTCCCGTCATCCCCCATGACATCTGCCTTAAGCAATTTTGATTGTTAACTCTCTTATACACCCACCCGGAACCTTGTTCTAGGGATTCAGGTTTCCCGCCCCTTTCTCCTCCTGGGAGTTTGGGCATGGGGGCCCCCAACCCCTGTCCCTGCCCTGGAGGCTAACTAACCTTCTTTCTCCTGGCCTGGAGCCAACAGTGAAGGCCAAGTGTAATCAACTGCACTGATCCACAGACTTGGGTTTCCCCAGGGCTCCTCCCTCTTCTCTCACTCCCTCCCTCAAGAAAATGGGCGGGCTGAGGTTGGGGTGAACTTTATCTGAAGGAGGAGCTGAGGGAAGAGGGAAATCCAGCCCTGTCCTGGCTTCAGCCTTAACGCTCTGTTCTCACCTTTTATGTATTCTTCCCAACAGGTCCTGGTGTGCTGGATGGGGTCCTTGGCAGCTGGTGAGTGGTGGACGACTCCCAAGAGGCCCTCTGTTTACCCCCAAGGAGGGCCGAGAGGCCCTTCCCAAGCTAGGATGGGATATGTGAGGGGTCTGGGGAGTTCCCAGGGTTCCTTGAGTGTCTGCCAAGCTGACCCTCCTTCTGCCTGACTTTTAGCCCAGGATGAGATCTCAGCCTTGCAAGTACACAATCAGACCAAAAACTCAGTCACCCTGAAGTGGGAGCGAACTAATGAGACCGTTCTGAACTATAATATCACCTGGGCTAAGGACAGCCAGTTGATTGGGACAGGCGACACTTCAGATACTCAGTACACCGTGAAGGACCTGGACCCTGGGACAACATACGAGTTCACTGTCAAAGAGGAGGGAAGCAGCAGCTCTGGAAAGAGCCTCAATGCATCTACATGTGAGATTTGGCCCTAGCCTGGGATTGTAAGCACTGTGTAGAGAGGGAGGAAGGGAAGAGGAGCAGACCCAGCCCTGGGCTCCATCCTGGGCACTTCCTAGGCCCAGAACCCACCAGTCCTTGTTAGAGATGACAGGAAGCTTTCTCCAACCCATCTGAACCCCAGTGTTTTCTCCTTGTTGGTTATTTCCTATTTATCCTGTACATAGCTTGCTTTGCATATGTTTGGTTGCATGCTTGCCAGACATCTCTCCTCCCTCATCCCATAGGCCAGGGATTCAGCCTGGCATCTCTGCTGCTGGTTATGTTCCTCACTGACTTGCTCTTCTCACTCCTCACTCAGTGCCCAACGAGGTTGGAGACCTCAGGATGGATGCCCGGAGCAACAGCTCAGTCACCCTGAAGTGGGAGGCCCCCAGTGGTCCCCAGCCTGCAAATTACACCTACTATGTCAGCTGGACTGGGGATGGTGTCCTTCTTGATGAAGTCAACACAAAGCAGACAGAATATATGGTGGACAACCTAGATGCTGCCACTGTGTACAATTTCACAGTGAGGGCTGAGAGGAATGGTGTCAACAGCTCTGCAGAGAGCATCCAGGTGGCCACAGGTGAGGTGGAGGCTGTGCCTTGGGGCTGATTCTGTGGCAAGAGGGACAGGGAGCCCAGGGTCTCCTGGACATACTCTGAGAGGACCCAGACCTCAGGCTTGACCCCAGAATGACAGCATCTCAGAGGGGAAGGGACCCCAGAAGCCATTTCTTTCTTTCTTTTTTTTTTTTAGTGAGGCAATTGGGGTTAAGTGACTTGCCCAGGGTCACACAGCTAGTAAGTGTTAAGTGTCTGAGGCCAGATTTGAACTCAGGTACTCCTGACTCCAGGGCCAGTGCTCTAACCACTGCACTACCTAGCTGCCCTGAGGCCATTTCTTTCAACCCTTTCCTTACAGGAGTCCCCTCTCCAATGACTGATGGTCTTTGGGGAAAAGGGAAGGGGGAAGAAAAGATCTCTGGGCTCTACTCTTGACATTTCAGGCCCACACATCATCATGCCTCACCAGACTCCTCTGCCTCTTATACCTTTCTGTACCTCTCTGGGCCTTGCTCAGGGTTACTGAGGCTCCTCTTCCTGGGCATGCTTGCCAGACATCTCTCCTCACCCATCCCAGGGATTCAGCCTGGCATCTCTGCTGCTGGTTATGTTCCTCACTGACTTGCTCTTCTCACTCCTCACTCAGTGCCCAACGAGGTTGGAGACCTCAGGATGGATGCCCGGAGCAACAGCTCAGTCACCCTGAAGTGGGAGGCCCCCAGTGGTCCCCAGCCTGCAAATTACACCTACTATGTCAGCTGGACCGGGGATGGTGTCCTTCTTGATGAAGTCAACACAAAGCAGACAGAATATATGGTGGACAACCTAGATGCTGCCACTGTGTACAATTTCACAGTGAGGGCTGAGAGGAATGGTGTCAACAGCTCTGCAGAGAGCATCCAGGTGGCCACAGGTGAGGTGGAGGCTGTGCCTTGGGGCTGATTCTGTGGCAAGAGGGACAGGGAGCCCAGGGTCTCCTGGACATACTCTGAGAGGACCCAGACCTCAGGCTTGACCCCAGAATGACAGCATCTCAGAGGGGAAGGGACCCCAGAAGCCATTTCTTTCTTTCTTTTTTTTTTTAGTGAGGCAATTGGGGTTAAGTGACTTGCCCAGGGTCACACAGCTAGTAAGTGTTAAGTGTCTGAGGCCAGATTTGAACTCAGGTACTCCTGACTCCAGGGCCAGTGCTCTAACCACTGCACTACCTAGCTGCCCTGAGGCCATTTCTTTCAACCCTTTCCTTACAGGAGTCCCCTCTCCAATGACTGATGGTCTTTGGGGAAAAGGGAAGGGGGAAGAAAAGATCTCTGGGCTCTACTCTTGACATTTCAGGCCCACACATCCTCATGCCTCACCAGACTCCTCTGCCTCTTATACCTTTCTGTACCTCTCTGGGCCTTGCTCAGGGTTACTGAGGCTCCTCTTCCTGGGCATGCTTGCCAGACATCTCTCCTCACCCATCCCAGGGATTCAGCCTGGCATCTCTGCTGCTGGTTATGTTCCTCACTGACTTGCTCTTCTCACACCTCACTCAGTGCCCAATGAGGTTGGAGACCTCAGGATGGATGCCCGGAGCAACAGCTCAGTCACCCTGAAGTGGGAGGCCCCCAGTGGTCCCCAGCCTGCAAATTACACCTACTATGTCAGCTGGACCGGGGATGGTGTCCTTCTTGATGAAGTCAACACAAAGCAGACAGAATATATGGTGGACAACCTAGATGCTGCCACTGTGTACAATTTCACAGTGAGGGCTGAGAGGAATGGTGTCAACAGCTCTGCAGAGAGCATCCAGGTGGCCACAGGTGAGGTGGAGGCTGTGCCTTGGGGCTGATTCTGTGGCAAGAGGGACAGGGAGCCCAGGGTCTCCTGGACATACTCTGAGAGGACCCAGACCTCAGGCTTGACCCCAGAATGACAGCATCTCAGAGGGGAAGGGACCCCAGAAGCCATTTCTTTCTTTTTTTTTTTTTAGTGAGGCAATTGGGGTTAAGTGACTTGCCCAGGGTCACACAGCTAGTAAGTGTTAAGTGTCTGAGGCCAGATTTGAACTCAGGTACTCCTGACTCCAGGGCCAGTGCTCTAACCACTGCACTACCTAGCTGCCCTGAGGCCATTTCTTTCAACCCTTTCCTTACAGGAGTCTCCTCTCCAATGACTGATGGTCTTTGGGGAAAAGGGAAGGGGGAAGAAAAGATCTCTGGGCTCTACTCTTGACATTTCAGGCCCACACATCATCATGCCTCACCAGACTCCTCTGCCTCTTATACCTTTCTGTACCTCTCTGGGCCTTGCTCAGGGTTACTGAGGCTCCTCTTCCTGGGCATGCTTGCCAGACATCTCTCCTCACCCATCCCAGGGATTCAGCCTGGCATCTCTGCTGCTGGTTATGTTCTTGACTGACTTGCTCTTCTCACTCCTCACTCAGTGCCCAACGAGGTTGGAGACCTCAGGATGGATGCCCGGAGCAACAGCTCAGTCACCCTGAAGTGGGAGGCCCCCAGTGGTCCCCAGCCTGCAAATTACACCTACTATGTCAGCTGGACCGGGGATGGTGTCCTTCTTGATGAAGTCAACACAAAGCAGACAGAATATATGGTGGACAACCTAGATGCTGCCACTGTGTACAATTTCACAGTGAGGGCTGAGAGGAATGGTGTCAACAGCTCTGCAGAGAGCATCCAGGTGGCCACAGGTGAGGTGGAGGCTGTGCCTTGGGGCTGATTCTGTGGCAAGAGGGACAGGGAGCCCAGGGTCTCCTGGACATACTCTGAGAGGACCCAGACCTCAGGCTTGACCCCAGAATGACAGCATCTCAGAGGGGAAGGGACCCCAGAAGCCATTTCTTTCTTTTTTTTTTTTTTTTAGTGAGGCAATTGGGGTTAAGTGACTTGCCCAGGGTCACACAGCTAGTAAGTGTTAAGTGTCTGAGGCCAGATTTGAACTCAGGTACTCCTGACTCCAGGGCCAGTGCTCTAACCACTGCACTACCTAGCTGCCCTGAGGCCATTTCTTTCAACCCTTTCCTTACAGGAGTCCCCTCTCCAATGACTGATGGTCTTTGGGGAAAAGGGAAGGGGGAAGAAAAGATCTCTGGGCTCTACTCTTGACATTTCAGGCCCACACATCATCATGCCTCACCAGACTCCTCTGCCTCTTATACCTTTCTGTACCTCTCTGGGCCTTGCTCAGGGTTACTGAGGCTCCTCTTCCTGGGCATGCTTGCCAGACATCTCTCCTCACCCATCCCAGGGATTCAGCCTGGCATCTCTGCTGCTGGTTATGTTCTTGACTGACTTGCTCTTCTCACTCCTCACTCAGTGCCCAACGAGGTTGGAGACCTCAGGATGGATGCCCGGAGCAACAGCTCAGTCACCCTGAAGTGGGAGGCCCCCAGTGGTCCCCAGCCTGCAAATTACACCTACTATGTCAGCTGGACCGGGGATGGTGTCCTTCTTGATGAAGTCAACACAAAGCAGACAGAATATATGGTGGACAACCTAGATGCTGCCACTGTGTACAATTTCACAGTGAGGGCTGAGAGGAATGGTGTCAACAGCTCTGCAGAGAGCATCCAGGTGGCCACAGGTGAGGTGGAGGCTGTGCCTTGGGGCTGATTCTGTGGCAAGAGGGACAGGGAGCCCAGGGTCTCCTGGACATACTCTGAGAGGACCCAGACCTCAGGTTTGACCCCAGCATCTCAGAGCTGAAAGGGACCCCAGAGATCATCTCTTCCAAGCCTTCCCTTACAGGAG
Source organism: Dromiciops gliroides (assembly GCF_019393635.1). Taxonomy (NCBI): domain Eukaryota; kingdom Metazoa; phylum Chordata; class Mammalia; order Microbiotheria; family Microbiotheriidae; genus Dromiciops; species Dromiciops gliroides. The sequence goes on along the minus strand of NC_057863.1, from coordinate 661,057,044 downwards.
TCCCCTCTCCAATGACTGGTGGTCTTTGGGGAAAAGAGAAGGGGGAATAAGGGATCTCTTGGTTCCACTCCCGATGTTTCAGGCCCACACATCATCATGCCTCACCAGACTCCTCTGCCTGTTATACCTTTCCATGCCTCTGGGCCTTGCTCAGGGTTACTGAGGCTCCTCTTCCTGGGCATGCTTGCTGGACATCTCTCCTCACCCTTCCCAGGGCTTCAGCTTGGTATCTGTGCTGCTGGTTATGTTCCTCACTGACTTTCTCTTCTCACTCCTCACTCAGTGCCCAATGAGGTCAGATACTTCAGGATGGCTGCCCGGAGCAACAGCTCAGTTACTCTGAAGTGGGAGGCCCCCAGTGGTCCCCGGTCTGCAAATTACACCTACTACGTCAGCTGGATCAGGGATGGTGTCCCCATAGGGGCAGCCAGCACCATGGCTGAGGAGTATACTGCAGAGGACCTGGGGCCTGGAAGCCTATATGTCTTCACAGTGTGTAGCATGAGCAATGAGGTCAATAGTTCTGTGCAGATGCTGCAGGTGTTCACAGGTGAGGCAGGCCCGAGCCTGGCCTAGGGAGTTCAAGACAAGGGGATGTCAGGTGGGGACCGGAGTGACACAGCAGCCCGGGGGCTTCAGTGGCACTGACACTTTCAGGTCGGGAAAGACGAAACCCCTTTGCTGGGCTCTTGACGATCATGGTGGTGGCGGATGGGCACCCGTGGGTGGAGGGCATGGCTCTTACCTGCTCTGTCCCTTTTCTTACACTTCTCTTGCTGGCCTCCTAGTCCCCAGTGAGGTCAGAAGCCTGAAGTTGGTGACACAAACCAACAGTTCCATTGCATTCAAGTGGGTGGCACCTGAGGGACACACCGGTCTCATGTACAATGTGTCCTGGTCCTTATCCGAGACCCAGGAACATCAGGTCTTTACTACTGAGACCAACTTCACTGCGGAGGGTCTCACTCCCGGGACTTGGTACCAGTTCTTGGTGAGGTCCATGACAGAGGATGAGGCCCAGAGTCCAGAAAGGGCAGTCAATGCCTCCACAGGTGAGGCGCAGGCTCATGGCGGAGGCATAGAGGGCATTGATCATCCAGCAGAAGACCCGCCCCCGCTCCCTGGTGGCGACCTTGAAGCCAGGGCCCCTGGGGGTGATGGGGTTGTCAGAGAGATGAGGGGGATGCGGAGGGGAAGGGGGTGGCCAGACCTCGGGCAAGCAAGGACTTCAGCTTGGCTGGCCGCTTAGGTGGTCTCCTGTGGTCCCCTCAGCTCCAGGTGCTGTGACTATCACCTCCTGTGCCAGTGCCGCCGCCGGCTATGAGGTTGTGCTGACCCTGGCCTGCCCTGCCGGGAACCAAGAGAGCTTTGAGTTTGAGGCGGGGAGTCATAGGGGCACGTGGCCCGGGCCCTGCAGCAGCCCCAGGTCTGTTGGGGGACTCCAGCCAGCCCAGGCCTACAGGGTCATGGTGCGCAGCCTTTGGGCAGGAATGAACGCCACGTCAGCCTCGGTGACCTGCTATACTGAGAGTGGAGGTGAGCCAAGGTGCAGAGGGGCTTTTGGGGAGGGAGCAGGGAGTGGGGGAGGTTGGCCCTTCTCAGGTGCCTCTGTGTCCCCCTCCCCCAGGGGTCATTGCTGGAGCCATTGTCGGGATCTTCCTCTTCATCCTTCTGCTGGGCCTGCTTGTCTTCTTTCTTCACCGACGCAATAGGAGGTGAGGCCAGGCCCAGCCTCTAAGGGCCAGGTGGGCTTCAGGGGGCAGAGGAGGCAGCCAGGCAGGGCTCGCCTCTCACTTCCTCTTTCCTCCCCACTCTTCCTACAGGAAGACGGTGCAGGAGAAGCCCCAGACCACAGACGTGGCCTTCAGGTGAGCCCCTGGTCTGGGGCAGCTCAGTTACTGACTCCCGGGGTGACCTTGCATCTGGGTGTCATCGTTCTCTCAAATGGGGGTGGGTGGGTAGAAAGGGCTGGACTGCGGGGGGCCTCGTGGGCCTGGGGATCCTAGGCGGCAACTTTCCTCACCCCTTGCCAGCAATTTGGGAGACATCTCTGCTGAGAATTTGGCGGCCTATGTCAAGGAGCATCAGAAAGACAGTAACTATGGATTTGCAGAGGAGTACCAGGTAGGGGAAGTTGGGATAACTGGAGAGGGCCTTAATCCCCCTGTTCACACCATCAAACACCCCAAACCTGATCCCCCCACCGTGACGTATTAGCAATAGAGGTTGACTAAAGATGACAGAGAGAGAGGGGAAAGAGGAAAAGCAGGAATGGAAGGAGAGGGGATACAAAGAGACAGAGGAAGGGGCAGCTAGGTGGTGCAGTGGATAAAGCACCAGCCCTGGATTCAGGAGGACCTGAGTTCAAATCCAGTTTCAGCCATTTGATACTTACTAGCTGTGTGACCCTGAGAAAGTCACTTAACCTACAGTGCCCTGCAAAAAACTACCCCAAAACCCAAAGAGACAGAGGAGGAAAAGGGAGAGAGATTGGGGGGGGTGGAGAGGGAGAGGGAGAGAAAGGGAGGGAGTGAGGGAGATATAGAAATAAAGAGAGACACAGAGGAAAGAGAGACAGGAAAGCGTTAGCAAGATAGAGACAGAAATAGAGAGGTGCAGAAAGGAGAGGGGAAGAGGGAGATACAAAGACAGTGGTCAAGACAGAGAGACACAAGGAGAGACTGAGAAAGAGACAAAGATGGAGACAGAAACCAAGTTAGATAGAGAGGGAGGCAGAGTCTGTCACCAAGCGATTATTAAGTGCCTACTATGTGCCAGGCATTATGCCAAGGAGTGGGCCTACAAAGAGAGGCAGAGTCAGCCTTCAGGGGGCTCACGGGCCAGCGGGAGAGGGTGCCTGCCAACTGCTCAGTACAAACAGAGACATTGGAGATAACCCCAGAGAGAAGGCACCACCATGAAGGAGGATGGAAGGGTCGCGATGGTAGTGGGCACTGCTCTCGGAGTGGGCACAGAGCGGGCAGAGGCAGGGCTCATGGTGGGGAGGCAGGCACAAGCAGCTATTCCTCTTTGATCCTAGAGATGATAGGGAGGCACTGGCATTATTGAGGAGGGGGTGACATGATCGGAGCCACGTTTTAAGAAGATTGTTATGATAGCGTGGAGAAAGGACTGGGGCGGGCAGAGACTTAATAGATTATTACAGTTGCCTAGGTGGCAGGTGATGAGAACCTGCAGGCAGGTGAGAGTGACACAGGGAAGGAGAAGGGCATGTCTGAGAGCCATCTGAAGGGGGAATCTACAGGAGCTGACAATCGATTGGCTTGGGGGTGGGGGTTGGGGTAGGGGTGGGGAGAGAGAGGGAGGAGCAGAGGATGACCCAGCCAAGCTGGGAGCCCTAAATGAGTACAGGGTGGTGCTGTCCACAGTTATAGAGAGGTTTGAAGGGGGAGGGTTTGAGAGGAAAGATAACCTGTTCAGTTTGGGACATGATGAGGTTAAGATGCTTATGGGGAGTCCTCTTTGAGGTGTCTGGGAGGTAGCTGGAGATGCAAGAGAAAAACAGAACCAGACCAAGACATAGATGGACAGAACTGAGGTTGGCGCAAGATGAGGAGGGGACAGAGAAGACAGAGACACACTGAAACCCGTCGTCTCTCCTACTCTCCTTTCTCTTGCCCATTGCAACACTATGCCTACGCTTTGGTAGAGCCCACAGGAACTGGTGGGCAGCGCAGGGGAACAAACAACCTAACAACAGACTTTGGCACATCTTGCCGACGTCTCCTCCCTCTCTCTCTCCCTTTCCCTCCCCCTCCCACCCCCCTGTGATTTCCTCTTAAACAGCAACTGACTCTGGAAGGCACTGGGCAGATGCAAACAGCTGCCTTGACCCTGGAGAACAAGAGCAAGAATCGATTTTCCAATGTGCTGCCTTGTGAGATGTGGAGATGCCCTCCCCTCTACCCTGTCCCCAAGGGAGAGCCAGAGATGGCCCCTCCCCAGGCTCCTTGGAATTGCTGGAGATGCCCCTTCCTCTGTACTCCAAAAGAGATAGAGCCATCCCTCCCCTGCCTCCTTGGGAGGGATGGAGACGTTCCCTCCTCCATGCTCCGGGAGAGATAGAGATCCCCACCTCTCCTGTCCCCAGGGGAGGGCCAGAGATACCATGCTGTGCCTCCTTGTGAGAGATGAAGTTCTCCTATCTAGCCCTTTGGTCCCTGACCCTCTGTGGGAGGCAGAGCTGCCCCATCCCAACCTCTCCCTGGGATAAACAGATACAGTACTCCCCTCTTCCTGTGCCCCCCAAGAAGTGCAAGGACGCTGCTCCCTCCCTCCTTGAGGCACAGACTCTCCCCTCCCCCCACTTCCCCTGTGTCTCTCCTCTGCTGGGCTCTATCCTCATTCCCTTCTTAGCCTTTCATTGTTGGGTTTTCTCTGGTTTTGCCTCCTCCTTCCCATTTCAGATGACTGGTCCCGAGTCCCCCTGAAGCCCATCCCGGATGATCCCAGCTCTGACTACATCAATGCCAGTTTCATTCCAGTGAGCAGACGTGGTGGGGGAGGGGCGTGTGTGTGTGTGTGTCGGGAGGGGGGAGGGAGGCGTAAGTCAAATCTGGGCACCAGGACATGGCAGGGCTATAAGCCTCACAGACCTCACTCCATCCCATTGCAGGGTTTCTTTGGTCCCCGGGAGTACATTGCCACCCAGGGGCCACTCCCCCAGACGGTGGGCGATTTCTGGCGCCTGGTGTGGGATCAGCAAAGCCACACTATTGTCATGCTGACCAACTGCGTGGAGTCCGGGCGGGTGAGACCCAGAGACCTCCTCAGCCTCAGCTCTTTTCCCATCTCCCTCCCAGACTCTGCATTTCTCTGGCCCTCCACCTCTGCCCACCTGTCCCCCCCTCCACCTCTGCCCACCAGTCCCCACCTCCACCTCTGCCCACCTGTCCCCCCCTCCACCTCTGCCCACCAGTCCCCCCCTCCACCTCTGCCCACCAGTCCCCACCTCTACCTCTGCCCACCTGTCCCCCCTCCACCTCTGCCCACCTGTCCCCCCTCCACCTCTGCCCACCAGTCCCCACCTCCACCTCTGCCCACCTGTCCCCCCCTCCACCTCTGCCCACCTGTCCCCCCTCCTGCCTCTGTCTTTCTTCACCTTGGGCTGGACTGTTTCCAGCCCTGTCCCCATGACTCTCCATTTCTCCGTCTTTGTTTTCCTCCATCTCTCCCCTGCCCCCTTCTGTTCTGGGCTAGCTACATTCCTACCCCCTCCCCTCTCTGTCTTTGTCTCACTTCATCTCTCCCCTTAACTCTTCTCCACTTATCTGTTCCCCTCCCCGTTTCTTCCCTGCCTCCCTCTCTGTCTTTTCTCCTTCTTTTCCCTTGCCCCCCCCCCCGTCTCCATCTCAATCCATCCCTAGCCTTGCCCCCTCTCTTTCTTTGTCTCTCTTTGTCTTTGCCCTTAGCCCTTCCTCGTTTCTGCCTCCCTCCATCTCCTGCTTCCCTTTCTTGTTTCTGTCTCCCTCCTTCCCTCTCCTTGCACCTCCCTTTCTCTTTCTCCATCTCTCCCCTTTTTTTGTTTCCATCCATCCCTCTCCCTGCCCTTCTCCCTTCTGTCTCTTCTCTCTCCATCTTTACTCCTAGCCCTCTCCCTTTCTCTCCTTGTCTCCCTACATCTCCTTGCACCCCTCTTTCTCTATCTTTGTCTCTTTGTCTGTCTCTCTGTCTATCTCTGTTTCTCTGTCTCTCCATCTTTCTCTCTTTCTCTCTGTGTCTGTGTCTCTGTGTCTCTGTCTCTGTGTGTGTCTGTGTCTGTCTCTGTCTTTGACTTTGTCTCTCTCTGAGCCCACTGCTGCTTCTGCAAGACCCAGGTCTCCTGATGATTCCTTGAAACTACCCTGGGCTTGGGGAGGGTCCCTTGCTATTCCTTCCCCAAACACACCTTGAGCAATCTTTTGGTGAACGTTTCTTCTCCTAGGTTGATGATCCCCTTGGGTTAATACTGGGTTGGGGAGAGATAGATCAGGGTCTGGTTGGGCCTGGGATTCACATATCACCCTTGTCTGAGTGCTCTCCCCTCCCCAGGTGAAATGTGAACATTACTGGCCCCTGGACGCCAAACCTTGCAGCCACGGGCGCCTTAGGGTGACTTTGAAAGGGGAAGATGTGGCTCAACATTGGACCATTCGAGACTTGCAGCTGTTCCATGTATGGACCCAGAGACCTCAATCCTTTCCAGGCCCCCAACTGAACCCCTCTAGTGCTTCTGAAAACCAACACAATCATCCATGTTCTCCCCCAGACTTGCAGGGAGCCCCAATCCTGCCCCAAGGCTTCTTCTCCTTCCTAGATTCATCCAGTGACCTAATCTGCACCCTTCTACCCCAGACCAAACCTGTCACCCCTAAGCACCCCAGAGCAATTCATTGAGTCCCTATGATCACCCCTAAGACAGAACCCCCAAATGTGAGAGTTGGGAGGGACCTTGGCAGCTTTCTGGTAAAAAAGACCCCCAGGCTGATGTCCTCTGGAGATCCCACGATTTCCTAACATGTCTGGGGTTCCAGAGCACCCACGGTGACCCCAGTACACCCCATACTCAATAATCACTCCCTGGGATCTAGTTCCTGAGAGAAGCTTCCCTTGTGAACCCTTCCACTCACCTCCTCAGACCGTCCAGGGGCCAAAAGATCATCCTCAACTTCTCCTTTCCCTCCTCCCTTCCCTAGACCTTGGGAATAGAGGGAGGAGATAATCATTTATTAAGTGTCTGCTATATGCCAGCTACTCTGCTAAATGCTTTGCAAACATTTCCCAATGGAAAGGAGGTGCAGTCATTATTCCCATTTTACAGTTGAGGAAAATGAAGTAGATTGTGGTGAAGTGACTTGCCCAGGGTCACATAGTTAGGAAGTGTCTGAGACTGGATTTGAACTCGGGTCTTCCTGATTCCACTGTAGCACTGCCTTTGGATATTCCCAACTGACCCCCGCCAGGCCTGTGTCCCCTTTCCAGACTAATCCAACCCCCTAAAATCTCTTAACCCTTCTCAGGCAGCTCTAGATCTTGGCTCCCTCCTCTGGGTTGACCTCACCCTCAGAGACTGGCCCAATTCTCCAGAAGCTCCCTCATGAAGCCTGTTCCTTAGCCTCTCCTCCTCACAGCCTCTGAGAGTTCAGCCTCAAAGGCAGCATGGTGCCATAGGATGAGTCCAAGAATGTGGGTGTCCGTCTTGCCTTTGCTTCCTCCTACCTAAGTGACCTTGGTCTTAGAGCTTCTTCCTCTCTGGGCCTCCCGGTTAGACTCAATGACCTCTAAAGCACCCTTCCGGCCCCAAATTGCCCCTTCCCCATTAGGGCTCCTGACCCTTCTCTTCCCCTAGATGGATCTGAAGGAAAGCCTCTTTGTGCGCCAATTCCACTATACTGTCTGGCCGGATCACGGGGTTCCTCGGTCCCCAGACCCACTGCTGGCTTTCCAAGCGCTATTCCAGAAGTGGCTGGACCAGAGCCCAGGGGGGGGCCCTCCCATTGTACATTGCAGGTGAGCCCCTGGCCTTGGCCTCCCATGGGCCCCTGCTCCTGCCTGGAGGGGAGGGGGCCATTTATAATCCCCCTCAGGAGCACCCCACAAATAAATGATCCCTGAACCTGGCTCCCTGGTGCATTCTCCAGCTAGACTTCTTCCCTACCCTGGGCCTCCCACTTGTTCAAGATTGCTGCTCTCCACTCTGCATGACCCCGTGAGTACGTGGACGAAATCATTTCTCCAATCTTCTCTCCTCCCCAGTGCTGGCGTAGGTCGCACAGGGACCTTCATAGCTCTGAATGTCCTGCTGAGGCAGCTACAGAAATACCAGCAGGTTGGGGTCCAGTCCTTCGTCGGAGAGATGAGGAAGAGCCGCCCACTGATGGTGCAGACTGAGGTCAGGGTCAGGCCAAGCCAGGGAGGGCTCAATGGGTCCAGAGATCCCAGGATGAGGTTGGTGGGAGCTCGAGTGGAGTCATGGACTCCGTGTTACAATCCTGACCGTTGCTGACTAGCCACATGACTTTAGGCAGGTGGTTTCACTGGTCTGGGCCCCTGTCCCCCTTTCTGTGAGTTGGGGAGGTGTGGACTGGAAATCCAAGCAGCCCTTCTGTCCCAAAGCCTAAGGCCCTTTCTCACCTCATCTCCTTTCCCCCTTGCCTCCAGGGACAGTACATATTTCTGTACCAAGCTCTCATGAGGTTCTTGCAGCTGTCCCAGAACCATGAGGGTGATGGCAGAGACCAAGAAGGTGCCCTGTATGAGAATGTGGAGGCCATCCGAGCCTACCAGCAGGAGACTGGTGTGAGCTAAGAGCCCGCATTTCCTGGGCTTTACAGCTCAGGATGCTCTCCCCGCGAGACCCCCAGATGTCAGAGGAATCAGGAGCCCCCGGGGTCCTTGATGGGGAGGGACAGAGGATCCAGATGTCTGTCTCCCTCATTGACATCAAATGATGTGCTGGAGATTCGGGAGGTCTCAAAGGGGCTGAGCCCTGCCTTCCCCCAGGGGATGAGGAAACCCCAGCCTCTAATACAACCTGTACATATTGTGTCTTTAATTTATTAAATCAGTACTCCTACCTCTGGTCTGATGTTGGGGGACCTGAATGTCAGATCACCTGGGCAGGATGGACAATAGTCCTTTCTCTGGGTACTTGGGAGTGTCTGTGCTGGCTTTGGTGTGGCTGCCCCACATTCTGAACCTAGGATGGCACCAAGAAGTCTCACTTCCTCCTGTGGGAGTGCCTAGGGCCAGGCTCCACCTTAGATCCTTGCCACCAGCATCCTGAGGTGAAGAGAAGAGACCAGAAACTGGGGCTTAGAGACTCTGGCTGAGGCGGTCACCTAGAAAAATAAATAGCTATTTATCCATTTGAAGATTGAGTGTAGAGGCCTGGGTCCCCCTGTTGGGAGAGAAACCCAGTTTAGAGTAGAGCAGCCAATCTTAGAGCCTGAGACTGAAGGAGATTCAGAGAGATGGCTAGGGGGAGAGGACTTATCTCACCTCCCTGGTCCTTGAGAAATTTGGGGGGAAGGAGGCAGTGGTTTAAGATGGGGCTTCACACAAAGGGTTCCTGGGGAAGCTGAGTCCCAGAGAGCTCAGAGCTGAGGGGAGGGCAAGCCTGGACCCCTGCAGGTGGGCTGATCTCAGCACCCACCCTTGTGCTCCATACCTCCTAAACTCCTTCAACCAACACTCCCTTTCATTCTTCATTTCAATCTGTTAGCTCCTTCTTAGCAGCTTTCTAATATTCCAGGGTCCCCACAACCCTTGACCCCACTAGAGTCTTCAGCTCTTGTCCCACAGCTCTCCTTTATTTTATTTTATTTTTATTTAGTTATTATTATTATTTTTTTTTTTGGTGAGACAATTGGGGTTAAGTGACTCGCCCAGGGTCACACAGCTAGTAAGTGTTAAGTGTCTGATGTCGGATTTGAACTCAGGTCCTCCTGAATCCAGGGCCAGTGCTCTATCCACTACACCACCTAGCTGCCCCTCTCCTTTCTTTTAGGAAAAAACACTGTCTACACTCATGCCCATTTCCTGCCCTCCCACTCACTTCTCCATCCCTTGGAATCTGTCAACTACAGTCACTTACAACTGCTCTGTCCAGGGTCACCTTTTGTCACTTAAAGGTTAAATCAAATGACCATTTCAGAGTCAAAGTCCTCTCTTTGTAGCATTCAATGCTGAGGATCCACCCTCCCACCTCTCTCACCTCCCTTCCCTTCTCTCTTGGATAAAATGCCCTCCCTGAATCTTTTTTGACATTGTTGTTTCCTGGGTCTTTTCCTCCTTGTCTGAGCATCTCTTGGCTGGATCTCTGCCCGTATCGTGCCCACTCACTGTGGATGTACCTCCAGGCTCTGTCCTTCTCCATCTCCTCTCCTCTCTCTCTCTCTCACATCGATTGTGCTTTGCCAGCTGCCTGATGGGTGTTTCCAAATGCCAGTCTCGTAGGCGCTCAATATGCCCCAAACAAAACTCATTGTCTCCCCCGTGCCTACAGAGTCACCCATCTCCAACACGCCTGCTGCCTGTTAAGGACTCCACTATCTTCCCCCCTCCTCTCCAGCTTCCGGTCTTGTCAGTCCTCCTTAGTGTTTCTCACTTGCTCCCCCTTCTGTCCACTCATGGGGCTTGTCACCCTATCTTAGGCCCCCATTGCTTGTCACTTGCACTTTTACCATAGACTCCTACTTGGATTACCAGTGTCCACTTCTTGCCTCTACAATCCCTCTCTATCCAGGCAGGCAGTTCCTAAACAAGCACTCGTCAAGTTCTGTATGTGTGCCACGTGCTGTGCTCAGCGCCAGGGATGCAAAGAAAGGCAAAAGACAGCCCCTGCCCTCCAGGAGCTCCCAGTCTAATGGGAGAGACAACATAGAAACAACTATGTACAAACTGTACGAACAGGATGAATTGGGGGTCGTTGTCTCAGAGGGAAAGCACTGGTATCGAGGCGGGTCAGGAAGACTGCTTTTCTTGGTAGTATTTTAATTTATTTCCAATTACATGTAAAGATTGTTTTCAATATTGTTTTTGTAAGATTTTGAATTCCAAATTTTTCTCCCTCCCTCCTTTCCCTCCCTTCTCCCAAGATGGCAAGCAATCTGATATGTGTGTGTATACACACATACACACATACTTATACACATGTACAATGATGTTTTATATATATATTTCCATATTAATCACATTGTAAAAGAAGAATCAGAACAAAAGGAAAAAAACCACAAGAAAGAAAAAAATAACAAAGTGAAAATAGTACATTTTGATCTGCATTCAAATTCCATAGTTGTTTTTTTCTGCATGTGGAGAGCATTTTCTGTCATGAGTCTTTTGGAATTGCCTTGGATCATTGCATTACTGAGAAGAGCCGACCAAGTCTATCACAGCTGATCATCACACAATGTTGCTGTTGCTGTGTACAATGTTCTCCTGGTTCTGCTCACTTCACTCAGCATCAGTCCACTAAAGTCTTTCCAAGTTTTTCTGAACTCTTCCTGCTCATGGTTTCTTACAGCACAGTAGAATTCCATCACATTCATATACCACAACTTGTTCAGCCATTCCCCAATTGATGGGCATTTTTTCAATTTCCAATTCTTTGCCACCACAAAGAGATGCTAGAAATATTTTTGTACATGTGGTTCCTTTCCCCCTTTTTATGATCTCTTTGGGATACAGACCGAGTAGTGGTATTGCTGAATCAAAGGGTATGCACACCTTTTTTTTTTTTTTTTTTTAGTGAGGCAATTGGGGTTAAGTGACTTGCCCAGGGTCACACAGCTAGTAAGTGTTAAGTATCTGAGGCCAGATTTGAACTCAGGTCCTCCTGACTCCAGAGCCAGTGCTCTATCTGCTGCACCACCTAGCTGCCCCACAGTATGCACACTTTTATAGCTCTTTGGGCATAGTTCCAAATTCTTCTCAAGAATGGTTGGATCAGTTCATAATTCCAACAACAATGCATTAATGTTCCAATTTTCCCACATCTTCCTCAACATTTATCATTTTCATTGTTTGGTCCTTTAATTTCTTCATCTGAAAACTGTTAATATCCTTTGATCATTTCTCAATTGGGGAATGAATTGTATTCTTACAAATTTGATTCAATTCTCTATATATTTTAGAAATGAGGCCTTTATCAGAAACACTGACTGTAAAAATTGTTTTCCAGCTTTCTGCTTTTCCTTCTATTCTTGGTTGCATTGGTTTTGTTTGTGCAAACCCTTTTAAATTTAATGTAATCAAATTCATCCATTTTGCATTTCATAATATTCTCTATCTCTTGTTTGGTCATAAATTCTTCCCCTCTCCATAGATCTGATGGGTAAACTTTTCCTTCCTCTCATAATTTGCCTGTGATATCATCCTTTATGTCTAAATCATGTACCCATTTTGACCTTATTTTGATATATGGTGTAAGGTGTTGGTCTGTGCCTAGTTTCTGCCATACTATTTTCCAGTATTCCCAGCAGTTTTGGTCAAAGAGTGGATCAGGAAGATTTCTTGCAAAAGGTGGGAATTTAGTCGAGACTTGAAAGGAGCTAGGGAGGTCAGGGAGTGGAGAGAAGAAGGGAAAGAACTCTAGTTGTGAGGGACAGGCAGAGAAAATGCCTGGAGTCAGGAGATGGGGTATCTTGTTCAGAGAACAACAGAGAGGTCAGTGTCTCTGGGTCCCCAAAATCCCGTGAAAAGGAAGTGTAGTGAGAAGTCTGGAAAGGTAAGAAGGAAGCAAGCTATGAAAGCTTCGTAAGCCAAATGGAGGGTCTTATATGGGATCCTGGCAGTAACAGGGAGCCACTGGGATTTATGAGAATGGGGGTGATATGGTCAGATTTACATTTTGGGAAGGTTGCTTTAACAGCTGAGTGGAGGCTGGACTGGAGGTCCAGAAATCTATGTCTATAGTCCAGGCTTGAGGTGATGAGGGTCTGCACTTGGGTGGTAGCAGTGCCAGAGGAGAGGAGGGGCATAAAGGAGAGACGTTACCAAGGTAGAAATCACAGGACTGGTCCGATAGGTTATGAAGAGAGGTGAGAGAGTGAGGAGTCACAGATGATACCTAGGTTGGGAGCCTGATGGTGTCTTCTATAGTCACAGGGAAGCTAGGACAAGGGGAGGGTTTGGGAGGAAAGAGAATGAGGTTACTTTTGGATAGGTTGAGTTTAAACATCTATGGGAGGGGGCAACTAGGTGGCACAGTGGATAAAGTACCGGCCCTGGATTCAGGAGGACCTGAATTCAAATCTGGTCTCAGACACTTGACGTGCTAGCTGTGTGACCTTGGGCAAGTCACTTAACCCTCATTGCCCTGAAAAAAAAAAAAGTATAAAAACATCTATGGGAGTCCAGTCTGAGCTGTCCAAAAGGCCATGGGAGATGGGGACTGGAGGTTAGAGAGAGGTCAGGGCTAGATAAGTAGATCCAAGAGTCACCTGTGTCTAGATGATAATTGACACCGACCAAATGAAATTGTGCAGCTAGAAGAGGGCCCAGGCCAAAGCCCTCCCAGGAACCTCCACACTGTTCTCAAAAGACTCTTCCGGAAGCCCAAGGCTGGCTGTGCTCTGCCTCTGCTCAATGCTTAAGGACTTTCCCATTGCTTCTAGGAATAAGTACGGCTCCTTGGTTCATGTCGCAATCTGTCTCCTCCTTGTCGTTCTTGCTCGTGTAGTCAACATTTCAGCTCTCCTGAGTTATCTGGTCTTCCCCCCAGAGGACACTCTATTTCCCATCTCTGTCCCTTTGTCCAGGCTGCCTCCCCTTCCTGGAATGCACTCGATCCTCACTTCTACCCTTTGGAATTCCCAGCTTCCTTCTAGACTCGGCTCCTGTGACACGTCCTACAGGTAGTGAGCCGTTCTGTATCCCCTTGGGTAACAGCACTCTTCCTTCAGCAATGACAGGTTAACAGTTTGACACTGTAGACAGGGCAGTGGACCTGAAATCAAGAGGGCCTGGGTTCAAATACTGTCTCAGATGCTTACCCTGGGCAAACCACTGCCTATGCATAAAATGGACTCAATGATCTCTAAGCTACCTTTCTGCTCTAAATCTATGGCTCTCTGTGGTTTCCTCCCTTCCCTCCAAGTAAGATGTAGATTCCTTTGGAGGATAGGAAATGTCTCCTTACTATTTCTTTGTTGTTTTTTTTGTTTTGTTTTGAGTGAGGCAATGGGGGTTAAGTGACTTGCCCAGGGTCACACAGCTAGTCTGTCAAGTGTCTGAGGCCGGATTTGAACTCAGGTCCTCCTGACTCCAGGGCCGGTGCTCTATCCACTGCGCCACCTAGCTGCCTCCTTACTATCTCTTTGTGCTTAGTGACTTGAACATAGTATTGAGCGAGTGCTCAGGGGATTGGATTGAGAGAGTAGAAGCTCAAGGTTTATGATCTCTAAATCACTAGCTAGGGGGCCGGAGAGGGAAGGGGTGCCTGGAATAGTGGAAGGCACTGAGACCAGATCCTCGGGCAGGCAGGCTGGAGTGGGGCAGGGTTGCTTTAGTTCCATTTCAATCAGCAAACATTTTTTAAGCACTTACTATGGGACAGGCACTGCCTGAGGTGCTAGGAATACTAAGATGAAAATAAACCAGCCCCTACCTCAAGAAGCTCTGTGTGTTTATGTTGGCAGGTACATTATATACACAAGTAAGTAAATAGAAACTCACAATAAAGTCATGGCTACCATTTAGCTCTTTGCAAAGGGATGCACAGATACATATATAATTTTTTTTTTGTGGGGCAATGGGGGTTAAGTGACTTGCCCAGGGTCACACAGCTAGTCTGTCAAGTGTCTGAGGCCGGATTTGAACTCAGGTCCTCCTGAATCCAGGGCCAGTGCTTTATCCACTGCACCACCTAGCTGCCCCTATATATAATTTTTTAAAAATTAAAATGTTTGTTACATTTTAAATTCTGAACTGTGTGGTAAAAAAGTTTTTAACAGTCGGTTAGTGAATTCGGAAAGACGCCAGTTTTTAAAGGACCACCCTTTCGGAGAGGAGACCGACGGCCGTGCATGGGCTATGCACACCAGTCTGGCTGATAAGCACTCCACTTCTGGGGTGGGAGCTTAAAAGGCAAGGAGAGAACGGAAGTGAGATATCTCTTTTCAGCTCTCCTTGTTCACTGGCTGCGCTGCACAGACAGAGGCTGGCTAGCTGTAGCAGCGCATGCTTGACTCAGCTCTCCCCCCTCAAAGGTGGCCTTGGGCTTTTGGTGAGTTCTATGCGGAATATAGATTAAGCTTAGATTTAAGACTATTTGTTTTGTATTTCTACTTTCCTATCCCTCTAATCAACATCACCTTGTAATTTCCAAACAATAAAAGCTCTAACTAGAGACGAGAGGCTTCTTCCATTTACTAGTCTGGGAGATAAATAAGGAAAACAGTTAAAAGGGGAGGTTAATGCTCTAGTATCCAATTTTAAATCTTACAACTGTCCCTCTCCTTCCCTCACCACCCCACACCAGAGAAGGCCATCATTTCACACAGATTTATAAATATAGGTAAAACCAGCCTATATAGGGGGAAGCTAGGTAGCTCAGTGAATAAAGCACCGGCCCTAGATTCAGGAGGACCTGAGTTCAAATTCGGTCTCAGACACTTGACACTTACTAGCTGTGTGACCCTGGGCAAGTCACTTAACCCTCATTGCCCAGCCAAAAACAAAAAATGAAAACAAAAAAACCAGCCTAGAGATACTTCTATTTATTGGTTCTTTCTCTGGAGGTGAATAGCATCTTCCTTCCTGTTTGTAGTTGATTTGAGTAGTTATAATATTCAGAATAACTTAGTCATTCACAGTTATTCTTGGAACAATGTTGTTGTTTCTATATACAATGTTCTCTTGGTTCTGCTCATTTCACTCTTTATTATTTAAACAAGTCTTTCCACGTTTTTCTTTTCTTTTTTTAGTGAGGCAATTGGGGTTAAGTGACTTGCCCAGGGTCAAACAGCTAGTGAATGTTAAGTGTCTGAGGCCGGATTTGAACTCAGGTACTCCTGACTGCAGGGCCAGTGCTCTATCCACTGCGGCATCTAGCTGCCCCAAAGTCTTTTCCACGTTTTTCTAAAATCAACCTGCTCTACATTGTGTGATGATCAACTCTGATAGTACTTAGCTCTTCTCAAGCAATACAATGATCTGAGGACAATTCCAAAGTACTTATGATGGAAAATGCTCTCCACATCCAGAAAAAAGAACTGTGGAATCTGAATGTAGATTGAACCATACTGTTTCTACTTTTTTTTCTTTTTTGAGGTTTTTCCCTTTTGTTCTGATTCTTTCACAACATGATTAATGCAGAAATATGATTAATGTTATTGTATATTTATAACCATATATCAGATTGCCTTCTGTCTTATGGAGGGGAGAGGGGAGGGAAGGGAGGGAGAAAAATTTGGAACTCAAAAATCTTATAAAAACAAATGTTGCAGGGCAGCTAGGTGGTACAGTGGATAAAGCACTGGTCCTGGACTCAGGAGGACCTGAGTTCAAATCTGGCCTCAGACACTAGACCCTTATTAGCTGTGTGACTCTGGGCAAGTCACTTAACCCTCATTGCCTGTGAAAAAAAAAAAAAAGAAAAACCCAACAAATGTTGAAAACTATTTTTACGTGTAACTAGAAAATAATAAAATACTTTTATAATTAAAAATAAAATCAACCTGTTTATCATTTTTCATATGTTTTTGTTCCAATTACATGTAAAAATCATTGTCAACATTCATTTTTGTAAGATTTTCAGTTCCAAATTTTCCTTCCATCTCTCTTGTTCCCCCCCTCTCCAATACAGCAAGCAATCTGACATAAATCATAAATGTACCATGATATTAAATATATTTCCACATTAGTTATGCTGGGAAAGAAGAATCAGAACAAAAGGGAATAACCACAAGAAAGAAAAAAACAAAAAAGGTTAAAATAATATGATTTGATCGGCATTCAGACTCCATAGTTCTTTTCCTGGATGTGGAGAACATTTTCCAGTGAGTCTTTTGTAATTGGTTTGGATCATCGTATATTGCCGAGAAGAGCTAAGTCTACCATAAGTGATCATTGTGCAATGTTGCTGTTATTGTGTACAACGTTTGCCTGGTTCTGCTCATTTCACTATGCATCAATTCATATAAGTCTTTCCAGGCCTTTCTGAACTGAGCAGGTTTGTCATTTCTTATAGCACATAATGTTCCATCACCATCATATACCACAACTTGTTAGCCATTTTTTGATTTCTAGTTCTTAGCCACTACAAAAAGAGTTGCTATAAATATTTTTGTACAAGTAGGTCTTTTTCTCTTTTGGGGGGATGCCTTTGCGATACAAACCTAGCAGTGGTATTGCTGGATTAAAGGGTTATGCACAGTTTTACAACCCTTTGTGCATAGTTCCAAATTGCTCTCCAGAATGGTTGGATCCCCGCCTTAATTCGGGCTTTCCTTCTAATCTTGGCTACATTGATTTTCTTTGTACGAGCACCCCCCCCCTTTTTTTAAATTTAAGATCATCCGAACCGTCCATTTTACATCTCACAATGCGCTCGCTCTCTCTCTCTCTCTCTCTCTCTCTCTCTCTCTCTCTCTCTCTCTCTCTCTCTCTCTCTCTCTCTCTCGTTTATTCATATGCATGTCATTTTCGTGGGATGCTCACAACCAAGCTGGGAGGTGGGCGGTGGCACCTGGGCTGGGCTTTGGAGCTAGCGGGGATCTCAGAGGAGGAGGTGAGGAGAACACACCCACCGATCTGGGAAGCTACTTGTGCAAAAGCAGGCGCTAGAAGGTTCTGTAATGAGCAACAGCTAGCGCCGGGAAGAGGGGGGAGAAAAGCATCAAGGAGCAGGGGAGGGACAGGGGCTAGGGCTGCGCTCCAGGAAAATGTCGTTTGGCGGCTCAGTGGAGGCTGGACGCGGAGAGCCTCGAGCAGAGGGCCCAAGGGAGGAGGCCATTGGGCTAAGCCTAATGCTAACTGCGAGATGATCTGGGGTTGTATCAGGGTGGCGACTGTTTTCTCCGCGCGTTCCTGGTAGCCCGGGAGTTGCCTGGGGTAACGGATCTTAGTCTGCAGAATTCAGGCAGCCGTGGGCCGGACCGTTGTCAGGGGCGACCACTTCCCAGCTGGGGTCCGCCTTCGGACCCCGCCCCCTGGGTCTCGTCACGTGTTACCATTGGCTTTTACGTTGCCAGGAGCAACCGCGTCTACACAGACGTTAGAGGAGTTGGGTGGCCCCCACCGCGCGCTCCCATAGGCCCATTGGTTGAAGGGGGCGTGTCCGGAGAGGAGAAGTCTCCTTGAGGAGGCTAACACAAGCTTGAGGGTCCCAGGGTGAAGGGGTGGGGTGGGGAATTGGGGTCTTCGGAGTGCGGGGAGCCCTGAGGCGAGGATTGGGGAGGAAGAAGGGGGAGAGGCGTCCAGCATCCCAGGAGGGGCCGGCCGCGCGTAGAAGAGGCAGGGTTCCAGGGTCCTCACCCGGTTGACGAGAATTCTAGCGCAGTTCATCGGTTTGCGGTCCCTTCTCAGCCCCGAGGAGAGGAGAGGGGCGGGACCGGTGGCGGGGACTGAGGGGACTCCTCAGGTGGGCAGGAGGCGGAGGACTCAGACTCCGAGGGGGCGCTTGGAGATCCTTGATTAGCTCGGCACTCCTTCCCAGAGGGGCGATGACGACCGTGGCTGGCTCGGGCGAGGGCCTTCGGCTCCGTGGCCTGGTGGGGGCCTGTCGCCCTGCGCTGGACCTGCAGGCCGAATGTGAGCCCCCGGACCCTCGACTCAATCCCAAAAAGGCCTCTGGGCTAGGTTTGCTGGGGGGGCCTGGAAGAGGTGGCAGTCTGTGGAGAGGGACGAGGCGTGTGGTCCCAAAACCCTTCCCTATCCCTATCCCAGGCTCTCCCGGGGGGGTCTTCCCGATGCCCTCCAACCCCGGGGACCCCCCGGAACTCGACATCCTTCTGCTTTGGATCGGTGGACGCATGACGGCAATATCTGCGGACCCTGGCCCGAGGCTCCTCGCTGGCCCCTTCGAAAGCTTCAACGTGAGCAGGGCTCCCCGAGGGGCCTGGGTCGGGGAGAGACGACTGGGGGCGGGACAGCGCGGAAGACTTACGTGGGGGTGCCAGTTGGGGTTGATGAAGGATGCCCCCGCCCTGCGAGGAGAAAGGGGGACCTGAGGGGCCTGAGCAATGGGGGGGGGCTTGGGGACTACCCTCAAGCGCTGCTGGTCCCCTGATCCTGGCCTTCCCCATCGTTTCTCGGGACGTCACCCACCAGTTGCTTCGTACTGGAAAACATCCTGGAGGCGATGGCCGCCCAGATTCTGATCCTCAACCTGGCCTTCGAGGCCGCCGAAGAAAAGGGCCTTCAAGGTGAGCCCGTGGAGCTGCAGTTCAGGGCCCCAAGCCAGCCCGGGGCCCAGGCGGCCTGATGTTCCCTCAGGGATGCAGCTGTCCACGGTCCCAGCACTTGACTCCTTTTCAGGACGCAGGCGTCCAGCTCCCAAACCAGCCCCTCTCAGGGATCCAGGGATCCAGGCATCCTTGTCCCTAATACCCTCGCAGTCGGGGACTCGGGTCCCTGCTCCCGGCCTCTGTCCTCTCGGGGACCCAGGCGTCCCAGCTCCCAAACCAGCCCCTCTCAGGGATCCAGGGATCCTTGTCCCTGATACCCTCGCAGTCGGGGACTCGGGTCCCTGCTCCGGCCTCGGTCCTCTCGGGGACCCCAGGGCGTCCAGCTCCCAAACCAGCCCCTCTCAGGGATCCAGGATCCTTGTCCCTGATACCCTCCGCAGTCGGAGAGAGTCGGGCCAGGCGTCCCTGCTCCCGGCCTCTGTCCTCTCGGGGACCCAGGCGTCCCAGCTCCCAAACCAGCCCCTCTCAGGGATCCAGGGATCCTTGTCCCTGATACCCTCGCAGTCGGGGACTCGGGTCCCTGCTCCCGGCCTCTGTCCTCTCGGGGACCCAGGCGTCCCTGCTCCTAGCCACCCTCCTGCACCTCCTCGCAGAAAAGAGCGAGACATTCTTGGAGCTATGGGGGAATGGGCTGGTGCGGACCCAGGTGGCCGAGTACGTTCGAGCACAGTCCCAGCGCATGCGCCGCCTCTTGCCTGAGCCGGATGACCTGGCGACTCACTTTCCTCACCTCAACCTGCAAACGCTCAAGGTTCGAGGTCCAGGAGAGTGGGGGTGGGGAGGAGGGCAGTGATGTGCCAATGGCCCTGGTGTAAGTGCGCAGCTGCAGCTCTAGGCTGAGGTGGGGGGGGGGGGGGAACACACTTCTCTCTGTCTCTTCTTTCTCAGCCAAATCTGCAATATACCTCCAAATTATTTTTCACCTCTATCTTCTCTCCACTTAGAAGCCAGTACCCTCCTGCAGGCCTCATCACCTCTCACTCTGACCAGGGCAATGGCCTTTTGACCGGGCTCCCTCGCTCAAATCTCTGTCCTTTACAATTCATCTTCCATGTGATTCCAAAGTGATGGTCCTGAGGCACACGTGTGACTATGTCACTCAGTGCTCCACAAAATCAGCGGATTATTATTATCTCTAAGTATCAAATAGAAACTCCAATTTGACATTTACAACTTTCTATTTCAGCTTTAGTTTTTGGCATTTCCCTGGCTATGGTCCAATTAGGCTGGTCTTCTTGCTTTTCCTCAAATATAACACTAGATTTTCTATTTGTACTTGTTTCAAGGAATGGCTGGCTGGCTGAATGGATGGGGGATGGGTGGAGAGAAAGCATTAAGTGCATTCTATGGTCAGGCATAGGGTTGGGCACTGGGGATCCAAGGGCCACATGAGCCAATTGTTTTGGCCTAGGGTGGAATGGATGGAATGGATGGATGGATGGATGGGTGGAATGGATGGGTGGGTGGGTGAATGGCTGAATGGCTGGATGGGTGGATGGGTGGATGGATGGGTGGGTGGATGGATAGAAAACCTCTTATGGGTCAGGCTCAGGGTTCGGCACTGACTGGAGATCCAAAGGGCGAAAGTCCAGCATTAATTCCTGACCTGGAAGAGCATTCTAGCTCTACTTGACCTTTATCCCATTTTTTGCTCTTCTGGGTCCCTGCCTCCTGGCCTATCCTAGAGCCAGAATCCTGTCCCCCTCTAGTACAGCTCCCCTCTCTTCTCTCAGTTCCGGGAGCGGGACTCCCTGGAGGCCGTGTTCACCTTCTGGGCAGCCTCCGAGGCCGAGTCCTCCTTCCCCCTGAGCCGCTTGTGGGACTCTCGACTCCGAGGCTACCTGGGCTCCCGCTACGACGCCCGGCATGGGGTCAGCGACTGGGATTTGCACATGAAGCTGCATGACCGAGGGGTGAGCGGGCCTGGGAGGCTTGCGGGGGGACGAGAACTACCATTCCCAGCAGGCAGCGGGAGAATGTCGTTGGACGATCGCCTACACTTCTCCCGGAGATTCCTGGGAAATGTAGTTTTAGGCGCGTCTGCATTGGCACATCTGGCGCTTTAGGGCAGAAGATTGGGAGGTTGGTCGCGGGGGGGGGGGGGGGTGGATCCCGGGGCGGGAGAGGACACCTGGGTCCTTGAGCCCCTGCTCCCTTCCTCTTCCTCTCAGGCCCGGGTCATCAACACCCGAGAGTTTCGTCGTTGGCGGGAAACCAGTGTGGCCTTCGAGATTAGGGATGCCTCAGCCTATCAACTCCCAAACCGGACCCTGGCGTCTGGGCGCCTGATGAGCCATGTGCGTGCTCTAGGTCCGCTTCCCATCTCTCAGCCCTGGGGGCCGTAGACTTCCTCTCCCATCTTCTCATCCCAAGGGGTCACAGTCGCTTGTTCCCTCCCGCTTTCGGTGACCCACCATTTCAGGGGACCATGGGAGTCTAACTCTAACCCTGTCCACCATCTCAATAGATCCGAAAGTTCTGGTCCCCGTCCACTATCCCAGGGGTTCGCGGGCCTTCTGGTCTCCCTGCCCCCCAGTTCTTTGATTTCAGGGAAGCCCTTTGTCCTCGGGGTCCCAACAGTCCACGTTCCAAGTTACTGACATCTGAGGTTACACGTGACCCTCTCTCAATCTCCTTGAGGACCCAGAAGTCCAAAGGTTGAGTAATATCTTTCCCCCGACCTCAGCGAGGGGAGCGAGTGGCTGTGCGAGGCTACTGGGGGGACGTGGCTACCGGGCCGTTCGTGGCTTTCGGCATCGAGTCTGACGACCCGAGTCTTCTGCAGACCCGCAACGGAACCCCTGTCAAGGTGCCCGCCCGGACCCCTCCACCAGGACTTCCCCTTCCTCTCGCTCTCTCCCTCCTCAGACTAGAATGAAGGTCCCGGCTCTCCGTCTCTCTCTTCGTCTCTGATTCTCTTGTCTATCTGTCTCTCCCATTCTTGGGTAATCTGTCTCTCCCACTCTTGGCGTCTCTGGCTTCCCTCCTTCGCTTTGTCTCTGAGTCTCTGGGATGCGCTCTCTTGGGCTTAGGCTCTGTGGTCTCAATATCTCTCCATCTCCCGCCCGGAAGACTTCAGGCCCCATCCCCATTTATATCTCTCTTCTCTCGGAGCCTGCCCTTCTCCAGGGTCCAAAACATCCAACCGCGACACACCTTGGCTCCGCCTATTTCTCTAGGCTCCGCCTACATTGGCTGCCCGTCCCTCCCACAGTGCGCTGGTGAGATCTCCTTGCACAACGTGACCTCAACGTTTCGAAACCAGTGGTCGCCGGGGAGGAGATTGTCTGGGGTAGAACCTGAAGCCGAGGCGGAGGACAGGGGCCCAGGGTCTGGTGAGGAAGAATTGGAGGCCCCGAAACATTCCTTCTTCCTGATATCAACAGCTCCTTTTAATCTATTCCCTAGAGGTAGATGATTCCCTTCTCCCTTCCGCTCCCCACCTCCACACACACTTAGGGCTCTTACTGACCATCTGTATTCCCGGACCGGAAACTGAGGACTCGAGGAGGGATAGGACTCGTCCAAAGACACATGGAGGGTCAGGGGCAACGCCTGGGCCAGGGAGAGGGAAGATCAAGGTCCTGTCCAGGACTTTTCCCAAGTCCTCCGCACACAGGGTTGGAGTTTGAGGAAGGGACACGGACCTCTCTAGGAGGATGGAAAGGGGCGTTGTGCTTGTGTGTGTTCGTAGTATGTGCACATGTATAACAGGACAGGCATGTCAAGCCTGCTTATGAGAGGGCTCCAAGGACTGGGAGGTGCGTTGTCCTCGATGCCATACTCCTCCTCCTCCCCCCTCCTCCTCCCCCTTCCCCCCTCCTGCTCTTCCTCCTCTTCCCCCTCCTCCTCCTCTCCCCTCCTCCTCCTCTCCTTCCGCCTTCTCCTCTTCCCCCTTCTCCTCCTCCTCTTCCCCCCTCCTCCTCTTCCTCCTCTTCCCCCTCCTCCTCCTCCTCCTCCCCTCCTCCTCTTCCCCCTCCTCCTCCTCCTCCCCTCCTCCTCCTCCCCTCCTCCCTCCTTCTCCTCCCCCTCCTCCTTCTCCCCTCCTATCACCTTCTCCTCTTCTTCCTCTTCCTCTTCTTTCTCCTTCTCCCCCTTCTTCCTGGCACCTAGTATCTGTCTTTCTCTCCCGGTCTCCTTCGGCTTCAGAATCCTTGGACTCCAGACCTTTCCGGGTCCACTTCCTGTCCCTGGGGGCCGCCCCGACCCTGCACCAACGAAGTCACTTCTGCAGCCGCTTCCATCTCCTCTACGTGTCCTGCGGGTAACTGAGGGCTGGTTCCCCAGCGGCCCTTGTCTCTGACGCCTCAGGGATCCAGTAGTCAGTCCTAAACCTCTAAGCCCTTTCTCCCTCCGACCCCAGCGTCCGGAGACGCCTCTTTCTCTTCTTTCAGGGACTCAGGCGCCCTGAATCGTCAGCCCCGTTACCCTCTCCCAGACACCCAGGGGGTCTTGGTCCCTTAAATCTCACCCCAGTGAACCGAGTATTGATTTCCAGCGTTCTACGCCCTGGGACTCAGGCTTCCTGACTCCTCCAGCCCTCCTCTCTAAGAGACTCAGGAATTCTGAGCCCCTCACGTCTCTGTTTAGGGACTCAGGTGTCTTGATTACCCATCCCCCTCCTCTCTCAGGCACTCTAATGTCCTGTTTCCCAACCCCTTCTCCCTCAGGAGTACAGATCCCCAGCCCTCTTCTCCCACGGGGACCCAGGAGTACTGTTCCGTAGCCCGATCCTCCCGCTGGGACCCAGGAGCCCCGATCCCTTAAACCTCTCCCTCAGTGACTGATCTCCAGCCCCTCATGCCTTAGGGACCCGGGAGCACAGATCCCCATGCCCTCTCCCTCTTGGGAAACCTTGCAGGACTATTCTTCAGGCCTCTTCTCCCGGGGATTGGGCACCCAGGAGTCCTGATTCCTCCCTCTGCATCTTTCTGCAGGATGGTCCACCAGCTGAGCCCGGAGCTCGGCGCCTGCGTGGCTCCTGGGGGCCGCCTGATTGTGGAATTGGCCAGGTGAGCGCTGTCCGCCCGCCCAGGGTGCTGAGGGAGCGGGGGCGCAGCCTGAGGACCCTGACTGCTGGGTTCCCTGACTCTCCCATGCATCCTCAGGTACCTTGTGGACCTGCGGCCTAACCAGCTAGAGAGTTTCTCTGATCGAGTCCGGGAGCTGGCTGAGGCTGCCGGCTTCGTGCCAGAGTCCCACGAGAGTCCCCCCGAAACCTTCGCCCGCTTTTCTCGAAAGCCCCGGGATGGCCCGCTCCCCAAGGATGCTCAGGGTTTAGGTCAGGAGGCCGAAGCTCCGCCCCTTGATAACCTGACTCCTCCCTCAAAGATTCTGAGCCCGCCTCCTGAGACCTCTGAAATTCTTAGACCATCCACTAGCCCAGATGTCGCTGGAATGGCTCCTTCCTCCGAGGTTCTGAGCCCACCTTCTGAGCCCTCTGAACCCACCCCCTCTGAAATTCTGAGCCCATGCTCAAATGCCGATGCTCCCAGTGTGCTGAGCCCGCCCCCGGAGGCCTCTGAGCCCGCCCCCTATGACGTTCTTAGACCAGCCACCCGCCCAGATGTCTCCGGAATGCTGAGCCCGCCCCCTGACGCTGTGACCCCACCCTCAGAGGGTCTGAACCTGCCAACGGATGCTGAGCAGGGCCCTTCTGGAATTCTGACCCCGCCCTCTGAAGACTCCATCCCCGCCCTCTCTGGCATTCCCAGACCTGCCGCAGGTCCCGATGATCTTGGAATGCCCTCTGGGGAGCCGGGTCAGCCCTCTTCCCCAAGACTCTGACCCCAGCCTCGGCATTTCCAAACCCTTCCCTCGACGATTCTGCGTTTGGCTCCAGATCCTGAGGCTCATGGGATCCTGATTCGGCCGCCGAATTCTAGCTGGGGCTCCTTGGTCCCCGAGTCCTCCCTCAGTGTCTCCCCTTCCCCGCCCCGCCACCTGTCCACGACTATCTTGACCCCAGGATTCCGATCCCGCCCCCCCTCCCCCCGAATTCTGACTTCTCAGAGTCCCCTGTCCCTCCCAGGGGGTCAGGACTTGTTAGAATAAAAACTGTCGGACCCTATCATCAGTCTGCCATCTGGGAGGGGGTGCGGCATATCGCCACCGCCTTAAGGACAGAGTTCGGGTCCCTGGGTCCCTGAGTCTGGAGCTCAGGATGTCTGGCTTCCAGAGGGAGCAGGGAGTGCGTCTCACGATGTCTAGGTCCCCGAGAGAGGAATGGGCCGGGGAAGCAACACCCCTAGGCTTCAGAGACAAAGGGTTGGGCCAGCTCCAGGCGCCTTGGGCCTGAAGAGAGGAGGACCCCCAAGGGACAAGGGGCGGGGCACTGGGAAACCTAGGTCCCGAAGAGGACGGTTCTAGGGAATGAGAATCCCTGGGTTCCAGAGACAAGATGGGACTCAAGGTGCCTGCATCCCCGAGAGACTACACGAGGCCCCTTAGGGAGGAGGAGACAGAACTAGAACGTTCTACGTCCCCCAAGAGCAGTCAGATGATGAGGACCTCTGGTTCCCTGAGGGAGGAGGGACTGGTGGGTCAGGATTCTTGGCTCCCTGTGGAGGTGGGACCTGAGAGAGGGAGAGAACAGTCAGACGCGGAGGATCTCCCTCCCCCTCCGCGCCCCCTTATCTCCCCAGCGGATAGTATATTTAGCTCCAGGCTCGGCTTTTATCACACTGTCCCCAGAGGAGCTTGAGATCAGAGGCTAACGGACCCCAGTCTCCCCAAGGTCATCCCGGAGACTCGCCCAGTGCCCTTCCAACATGGCAGAGGAGTGAGTGTTGTCTCGGGGACACGGACGCTTGGGTCGCTGGAGGGGCGGGAATCAAGGCCAAGGTCCTTGTGTGGGGAGAAATTTGTCCTGGGTTTTCCTAGACTTGAGAGGGTAGGAGGGGAGGCAAGGTGGTGCCCACCCCCAGTGCAGTAACAACGCCCCCCTCCTTCTCTCTGCAGGAGCAGCGACACGGTGAGAGGAGGGAGAGAATGGAAGGGGGTTTCGGAGTTGGGGGACAGGGACTCCTGGATCCTTGAAGAGGGAGCGGGATGGGAAGAGGACACCTGGGTCCTCGAGGATGTGGAGTGGAAGCTTGGAGGTCAGGGGGCTTCCTCTGGGCTGGGGGTGGGACCCTGGGGTTCCTAGGAGAGACGCCCCTTTGGACGTAGGGCCTTCGAGCCCAGCTGACCCTGGTCTTCTCCAGTTCCCGCCCGGGTCGTCACCCGCACCCAGTCCAGCAGCTCCCCCAGTTCGACGCCGCTCCTCTGTCAACTATCGCGCCTATGCCACCGAGCCTCATGCCAAGGTGATAAGCCAGCGCCTGTGGGCACGGCGTGGGCTTTGGTGGTGGTGGTGGGAACCTAGGCCCTTGGACGCCCCTCGGAGCCCTGCCCTCCCAGGGCGAATTCTGTCAGAATGTTGGAACGCCGCCCCCGGGTTCTGGCCCCGCCCCCAGAACACCAGCCCAACCTTATGGGCATCTGGCCCCGCCCCAGAACACTAGCCCCGCCCCCAATTTTAGCTACTCCTTTGGGATTCTGTCCTCCCCGAATTCCCTTCTCCACCCTATTCCCCGAATTCCAGGCCTCCAGAGATTCGGTTTCTCTCCCCTCCCCAACCTCACCCCAGTCTTTCCCTCCCGCAGAAAAAGTCCAAGATCTCGGCTTCTCGGAAACTGCAGCTGAAGGTGAGGGGAGGGGCCTGGAGGGAGCGATCAGACAGTCACTCAAATACCGCCTGGGAAGTGCGGGAAGTTTGAGGAACCGGAGAGCCGGACTAAGGGGAGGCGAGGGGGAGTTTCGCTGAACAGCGGCTTCGCTCACCCCTCAGACGGGCTCTCGTCCCTCTGCAGACCTTGATGCTACAGATCGCCAAACAGGAGCTGGAGCGCGAGGTGGACGATCGCCGTGGGGAGAAGGGCCGCGTGCTGGGGGAGCGCTGTGCTCCGGTGGAGCTGGCCGGACTTGGTGTCGTCGAGCTCCAGGTATTAGGAGACTCGGAGGTCCTGGCTCACCCTCCTGACTGCGCCAGGGACCCGGGGTGGGGGGGCCTGACTCCACCTCCCTGACTGCGCCAATGACCCCGGGGGCCTGGCTCCCCCTCCTCCACTCCGCCAGGTGTCCGTCTCAATCCTCCTCCCCCTCCCCAAGTCCCTCCCCCCCAGGATCCCTGGCATTGGGCCCCCAGAAGAAATCTCTTAGGGAACCAAGCACCCTCTTCCTCAGGAGCTGTGTCGGGAACTCCACGCCAGAGTGGACAAGGTGGATGAAGAGAGATACGATTTGGAGGCCAAAGTTACGAAGAATGTCACCGAGGTAGGGAGGGAGCAAAGTGGGCAGGCCGGTCACTTTGGAGCACCGGGCCTCGGGGCAGGGCACTTGTGGTCCACGGTCCCGGGCTACCGAGGAAGAAACTGGAGAAGTCCGGGAAGGGAAGGGAAGGGAAGGGAAGGGGCCCACCATCCACGGCGCGAAGCGGTCAGACTCCAAGACCTGCCGTCAGGATGCCCATTCCCTCAGAGATAGGACAGGGTGTGGGAGCCAGGAATCTGTTTGAGGTCAGAGAGGACCAGAGCGAAGGGCAAGTTTAAAGATCGCTAGTTCTGAGTCCCGGCGACAGCAAGTGACCTGCCCATTTAAGGGGGAGGGCAGGCAGGTTCACATCTCTAGCCTCCCAGTCCTGAATTTTTTCTAACCCTCCACCTCCATGCCAAGCTGGGCACCTTCCAGTTGCCCCCAATGAACTTCCCCCTGCATAGGGAGTCTGACACGTCCGCTGCTCTATCCTTGTCAGCCTCTACAGGTGAGCAGACTGAGGCCACCCTGAGCCTTGCATCTTCTGCTGGGAACAGCACATCTCCTGAGAGGAGGAGGCAGCAAGGGGCATATGCAGGGCCAGGCCTCTTCCGTCTGTGTCAGTAAAGGCATCTTCCACCTTCTGCTCCAGCCCAATCTCCCAACAGGGCAAAAAGGAGCAGCCTTCCCTTTGACTCCTCACAGCAGTGCCTGTCCTCTGAGGGTAGAAGAGGGGGTGCCCTCCACTCAAGGATGTCCATTCTCATACCACACCATACCCATCACATCAACTCCTGTAGATCATGATCCAAACTTCCCCCCTACCTGATTCCCCATGCCCATTCCTCCCCAACCCTCCCACCCAGCCCTTCCACTATGCCTTCTGGGATGCTTGTTCCATAGGCAACAACCTTCACTTCATTTTAAATCTATTCCTCTCCCACTCCATCCATCTACTGTCTTACTGAAACCTGACTTCCTCCTGAAGACACAACCTCCCTGACTTCCCTCTCCAGTACGGGCTGCACTTTCCTTCATTCTCCACAGCTCACTGGTCAAGGTTCCTTATTGCTGCTTCCAGACTCTCTCCCTCCATCATTCAGCAGCCTCTCTTTGAGCTTCGTTCTATTCATATCTCCCACCCAATCAAAATCCTGGTAGTTATTATCTCTCCTTCCTTACTCAATGTGTGGTACCTGGTTCACAATATTTCTCTCCTCCCCAACTCCTGCCCTCATCCTAGGGGACTTCAACATACATATTGACTCTTCCTCAAACCTTTTAGTTCCTTAACCTACTCACTTCCCATGAGCTCTGCCACCCCTGACCCCAGCCACACAGAAATATACCAACTCCATGTTCCAGACTTCTGAAATCCCCTTATTTGACCATAATCTATTGGATTTTCATCACTTCCTCTGCCTCCCCTACATTACTCTGTTCATCTTTACTGTGACCTCCAATTCCTTGACCCCTCTCAGGCTATCTCCCCTGCACTAGTCACTCTCTCCTCCCCATTTTGACCCCTTAGTGAACCAATTCAATTCCATACTATCCTTTCTTGAATTGCTATTCCCCTTATCATTTTTCCTATTGTGCCCAAGCTTCAACCTCGGATCACTCCTACACACATGCTACTGAAAAAGAATCAGGCAATCCTTTTGGTTAGGCCCACTGCAGACTTGTTAATACCACCTCCAAAAAGGCTCTCACTGCTGCCAGGCAATCCTACTTTACCTGCTTTATGAATTCACTCTTCCACTCTTTACATCTTTACATTTCTTGACCCTTCTCCAACCTCCCATGGCTCCTCCACCCCTTCTCTCAGCTGAGACCTATTTTACTGAAAAAAAAAATTGAGGCCATTAACCATGAACTCCTTCTTCTCCTGTCTTCCCTATCTCCTATTACTCAGGAGCCTTCTGCCCCTCTTTCCTCCCCCACCCCACCCTGTCTCATATGAAGAGGTGGCTTTACTTCTTTGTTTGTTTTTTGTTTGCAGGGCAAAGAGGGTTAAGTGACTTGCCCAGGGTCACACAGCTAGTAAGTGTCAAGTGTCTGAGGTCAAATTTGAACTCAGGTCCTCCTGAATTCAAGGCCAGTGCTTTATCCACTGCGCCACCTAGCTGCCCCCAGTGGCTTTACTTCTGACCAAGGCAAACCCCTTCTGCCTGCTCAGGTGACTACATCCATCCACTCTCTGCCAACAGATTGCCCCTTCTCTCATCCCCATTCTTTGATTTTTCAACCTGTCTACTGGCTCATGTTCTACTGCCCACAGACATACCCATGTCTCCTCCATCCTGAAAAACCCTTCACTTGATCGTTCTAGCCCCAATAACTGTCATCCTAAATTCCTAGGGTCTCTGGGCATTCCTCCAGCCCTCTTCATTGTAGCGCCCCCTTCTGTTAATTGTTTCTTTTTTGTCCTCTATTTAGCTTGTGTTGGCTATATTTGTTTGTATGTTGTCTCTTGTTCGTAAGGTTTATAAAGTACGTTTCTCATGACCACCCTGCCAAGAAGGTTGGGTGAGGGTTATTATCTTCTTTGGACAGATGAAGACACTGAGTCTCAATAAGGAGTGATTCGCATTTCTAGGTTTACATAATTCTGAGCTGGAAGAGCCCTTAGATATTATCTAGTCTAGTCCCTTCGGTTTTACAGATGAAGAAACTAAAGTTCATAGAAGGAAAGGGACTTGCTCCAGGCCACACAGCTAGTGTCGAAACAGTGACTTGAACTCGGGTCTTTTGATTTGGCTCTTTCCGCTTTACTGGCTTTATTGTGTGTGTGTGTGTGTGTGTGTGTGTGTGTGTGCGGGCGCGCGTGCGTGTGAGGGGCAGGCACGGCGTTGGGAGAGAGAGGAGGTGGGGAGGGAGCCGGCACAGGGTTGGGGGAGAGAGGAGGTGGGGAGGGAGCAGGCACGGCGTTGGGGGAGGGCCATAGAACCCAGGGCTAGATTCAGAATCCACTTCTGCTCCTCAGATTGCTGATCTGACTCAGAAAATCTTTGACCTGAGGGGGAAGTTTAAGCGTCCAGCTCTACGGAGGGTGCGGATCTCAGCAGATGCCATGATGCAGGCCCTGCTGGGAGCCAGAGCTAAAGAGTCCCTGGACCTCAGGGCTCACCTCAAGCAGGTGAAGAAGGATGACACAGAGAAGGTGAGACTCCTCAAGTCCTCAGGGCTGGAACATCCCCTCATTCATTGGATCGTCAAGTATCCGCTAAGCGCCTTCTTGGCACCTGCGAGGCGCTGGGCTCAGTGCCCAGGATAAAAGGACAATCTCTGCTCTCCAGGGGCTCAGCCTAGGGCCGGGGGAACCCGCATGTAGCTGAACCCTAAAGGAAAGGAAGGAGCAGGCAGCTCAAAGACAGAGAGAGAGGAGCCGGGAGTCGGGAGCTGGGGCGGCGGCGGGGGAGGGGGCGGGGACAGATGAGCCGAGGCCGCTGTGTCGGGATCCCGAGTGTCAGGATGGAGGTGATGAAGAAGCTGGGAAGTGGCCCCCTGACCTTGGCCTCCTCCCTGCAGGAAAGTCGAGAGGTAGGAGACTGGAGAAAGAACATCGATGCCCTGAGCGGGATGGAAGGGAGAAAGAAGAAGTTCGAAGGCTGATGGGGCCAAACGGGGATCTCCCCATCCCCCACAACAAACTGGGACGGTGCCCGGCCCTGAATAAAGTTCTCTCTGAGTTGGGGTCACAGAGTGTTTGTCTGGGGAAGCCGCCCCGGGAGCGGCCAGTGCAGAAGGCGGTCTGCGGGGAACTTGGGTAGGAAGTGCTGTGTGGCCCCAGGCGGGGCTGAGCCAGGATTTCTTACCTGTAAAACAAATAGAGGAAAGTCTCTGATCTGTAACTGTGATTGTCTATATTTTGCTGGCCTTGTGACCTTAGTGGAGTCCAGTCCTCTCTAGTCTCTAAGTCTCAGTTTGTCGACCTGTAAAAGGAGAGGACTGTTCCCAGGAATTTCTGGAGAGCCTTCCAGCTGTGTGATTCTGCTCTTTCCTCTTACTGTGAGATATCTGGCAAGTGACTTCCTTCCTCCGGAACTGATTCCCTGTCTAAGGGAGGGGTCAGGTGTCTGGATCAATGCAACAATAAACAGTAAGGGCTTCAATGTGCCAGACCCTGAGCTAAGCAACGGGAACACACACTCCAAAGTGAGGCCATTCCTGCTCTCAGATTACATTCTTCTAGAATCGAGGAAGACCTCTAAGTAAATTCAGGACACAAGACAAATATCTGGTTATGTGGTGGATGGGTCGGGAACAGACTGAATGAAGCTAGGAGATTCCAAGAAGCCACAGTGAAGAGGCTGGGGGGCGGAAAAGCTTGTGAGTGGGGAGCCAGGGAAGGCTAACTGGGATAGAGCCACACCCTAAAGGCCCTATGTGTGGCCACGGCAGCCGGCAAAGTCTCTTAAGTGGTGATCACACTGCATTCTGTCAGCCTTGATGGCAGCTGTAAGTTGGGAATGACCTTGGAGGCCTCTCCTGGCTCCTGACAGCATGGAGCAGAGGCAGAACCCCAGGTCTGAAGTCAGAGAAGGGCCTGGGTTCCAGTCCCAGCTTGGCCTCTTCCTTCCTGGGCAGCCTTTGTAATTTGAGGAGGCTGTTGTAACCAGTAAACTTTTAAGGGCCTTTCCAGCCCTGTCTATCTATAGTTTTATTTAGGACCCTTGGAAGCTATGATGGGGCATCAGGCACTAAGCACTGGGCCAGGGTTTGTCCCAGTGGGAGGAGATCAGGAATTCCAGGGACCTGGTCAGGGCCAGATAGATCAGGCTCATGGGGGCTATGGCTTCAGGCTGAAAACTGTCTTGGATCTGATCTGCCTGCCCCCCTTATGCCAGGACACCCTCCCCTCCCCACCCCACCCCTTGCACCTGTCATCTCCATTTAGGACCTGATGTCACTGAAGGGAAATTTTGATGGGAGACAAAGCAGAGGGGGAGGGGAAGAAGAGACAAAGGAACAAGCATAAGTGAACAGAGAGACAAGATAGAAATGGAGAGATAGAGACAAATGGGGAGATGGAGAAAATAAAAAACCGGGAAATGGAGATTTGGGGTCTGTGATACCTGGTGGAAGGAACTGGGAAGGTTTGGCCTGGAGAGGAAAAGATTGGGGTGGCAAGGGAGAAGGGGTTATGTTCACATCGTTGTATGGCTGTCTTTTGGAAGAGGAAGTGACTCCCTTTCCTTTTGCCATAGGGCAGAACTAGGCACAATGGGTGGGCATTGCATTAGGCTTGATGCAATGGAAAACTGAATTGCAGGGATCCAAAGGGAAATGGGCTTCCTCACTGGCTTCAAGTAGACACTGGGTGATGAATTGTTGGATTTATTGAAGAGGAGTAATTATTTGTCAGATATGTGTTGGGCTAAATGATCATGGAAGACTCATTTGATTTTTAAAAGTCTGGGGGGGGCAGCTAGGTGGCACTGCAGTGGATAAAGCACCAGCCCTGAATTCAGGAGGACCTGAGTTCAAATCCTGCCTCAGACACTTGACACTTACTAGCTGTGTGACCCTGGGTAAATCACTTAACCCTCATTGCCCCGCAAAAATCAAAATGAAAAAAAAAGCCTATGAGAAGAAGAAATTTGGAGACCCCAAAAGGAGAAGGAAACGTTTTTAAAAAGAAGAGAAACAGGAGAAAGAGACACAACAAGACAGGGTAAGAGACAGGAAAGAAAGAAATGTGGGAGAGAGGATAGAGATGCAATCAAGAAGCATTTTTAAGCACTTTGTGTCAGTCCCTGTGCTCATCAATGGGGATAAAAAAGGCAAAACACGGTGTC
The DNA here is from genome assembly GCF_019393635.1 of Dromiciops gliroides. NCBI lineage: Eukaryota > Metazoa > Chordata > Mammalia > Microbiotheria > Microbiotheriidae > Dromiciops > Dromiciops gliroides. The sequence goes on along the minus strand of NC_057863.1, from coordinate 661,024,040 downwards.
TACTCTCCAGGAGCCTACAGTCTACTGGATGAGACAACAGGCAAAGCACTAGGTACATACAAGTGGCACAGTGTAAATAGAAGGTAACCTTGGAGGGAAGGCACTAGCAGTTGGGGAAAGGGCAGGAAAACTTTCTGTACAGGGTGGGATTGGAGTGGACTCTTAGAGGAAGCCAGAGAGACTAGGAAGTGGAGGTGAGGAAACAGAGCATTCCAGGAATGGGGCACAGCACATGCAAAGGCACAGAGCTGGAGTGATCAAATGTCTTGGACGAGAAATAGTAAGGAAGAAGGTCGGTTTCTTTGGCTCATATGGTATGTGGAGGGGAGTAAAATGTAAGAAGATTGGAAAAGTGTGTGTGTGTGTGTGTGTGTGTGTGAGAGAGAGAGAGAGAGAGAGAGAGAGAGAGAGAGAGAGAGAGAGAGAGAAAACAAAGGCTGTGAATGGCTTTAAAAGTCAAACAGGATTATTTTATATTTGATCCTGAAGGTAACAGGAAGCCGCTGGAGTAGGGAAAGACTTGAGACCAGGAAATGGGTCTAAACCAGTGTCAGGGTGATGTGAGTGGAGAGAGGAGAGAGAAAGAAAGAAAGAAAAAGGAAGGAAGGAAATGTTATGGGCCCAGAGCACCCCAGAAGTTCTCTGGGGCACATCAAAGAAACCTTCTCCTTGAGAAATTAAACCAAAAGACAGATACACCCAAAGAAATAAGTGGAACTAGATTGGACTGAGCTAGCTCCGGGACCCCCAGCCTTCATTATCACCCCTGGAGATAAGTTTGGGTGTGGCTGCTGCCTTTGTGCTGGGAGGAGGAGAGAGATGGCTTGAGAGATCTGAAGCCACCCCTCACCCAACTCCCCCAGCCACCACCGGTGGGGGATGGTCCTCCCTCAATAGGGGAACTTCCCACAGTCAGACAATCACCTCATTGGACCTCTATAAAAGTATCTGCCTGTCTCCTGCTCGAGGAGATAGGCATCTCAGAGCCAAGCCTCTGTGCTATGCCTTCTCCCCATGAGAAGAAGTCCAAGGATTTCTTTCTTGGTTTGCCTTCCTCAGCTCCTAAATAAACTATTATCTTATTTTACTGGATTTGTGTGCAAGAGGATGTAATTCTTTAAAGAGGAATTCCTAAGGACCCCAAACCCCAACCCTATTTCCCCATAACATAACGAAGGAAGGAAAGAAGGAAGGGAGGAAGGAAATAACAAAGAAAGACAGGCAGACAGGATGAGACTGGGATCTATGGAGACACAAAGTAACTGAGAAACCCCCAAAAGAAAGCAGGGAAAAGCGTCTGAAAACAATAGAAGTGGGGCAAACCCTTCCCCCTTGCCCCACTCACATATGAGGATTGGAAAGACACAACAAGCCAGACAGGAGGAACAGAAGATGGACAGAAAGGGAGACAAGCAGGGTGAGACACCAAGAGTTGAAGGGAGGAGGAGGAGTCCACAACTGGCCCTACCTCAGAGACATCCCCCCACCCCCACCCCCACCCCACCACCCCCGCCCTCGATGGATCTATAAAGCACTCACTTCTCTGTCCCTGACTCACAGCAACTGGTCCAGCCTCAAACAACCTTTTGCTGTTTACCGAAGCCTCAGCCCCAGGTAATGGAGCCTACCCCACCCCACCCCCCATTGCTGGCCTCCTTCCCCAAGCCAGCCACTGTGCTGGGAGATCTATGCAGACAGAGAGAAAGAAACAGAGATTGAGACCCAAAGAGAGATGCACACAGGAGGGAAAGGCAGGGACAGGGCAGCGGGGCAGATTTCTGCTCTATGTAAAGGGAAATGTCTTAATAATTAGAGCTGTCCCCAAAATGGAGAGGATTGTCCTAGGAGGAGAGAGCTCCTCGTTCTGTATGATCTGCAGGTTCAATAATCCATTGTCAGGGACATTTGAGATGATATTCTTTATTTTTGTTTAGGTATAGGGCAGAGTGATTGGCTGGGTCCCTTTCAACCCTGAGATTTTGTAGCTAGGAGACAAAGTAGAGAAATGGAGAGGGAGATGGGGGGGGGGGGAGTGAGAGCAAGAGTGAGAGATAGACACATGCAGACAAGAGGTAGAGGCAGAGAGGCAAAAAGTGAGAGACAGAGACAATCATAGATGCAGACAGCCATAAACAGTGACAGACAGAAACAAATAATGAGAGACGGAATCAGACGAGACAGTTTACAGTAAGGGTGGAGGTTTGTGTGTATGTGTTGAGAGGAAACCTACTGGTCTGCCCATTCCAAGAAGGATGGTTGGGGGACAGGGTCGGGGGGGAAGACTGATCTCCAGGGACCTTCTTTTCTAGTACTAGTGACTTGACTCTGACCTTGGAAAATTCCGTTCCCCTTCTAGGACTCAGTTGTTTATCTATAAAACTGGAGTAGGGGAAGCCAAAACTTCATTCAACTCCTAAGAATATGAAGCTGGGGTGGTTGGTGGTAGTCTAAATGGATAGTTTTAAGGTCAGGGGTTTGGTTAGGGGAAGTAAGGGCGGGTCTGAGTCAGGGCTAGTGGGCAACTCTATCCTTATTCGGACATATCCCTGACCTTGGCCCCAGCCCGAGACCCCCAGAAATAGCTTCTGACAGGCTAGGAGAGGGAACTGGGGGCGGCTATTGTCTGTCCCAAGAATGCCTAGAGATAATCTCCCCGATCAGGTTCCTGCCCGTCCCCCAGTGCCCTGAGGCCAAAAGACAGGTGGTGGGGATGGTGGGGGAGGGGCCCCTAATGCTGCCACCCCGACCCCTCCATCGCTTTGGTAGCTCCAGAGATCCCCAGCTCCCACCCTTCAGGGACACAAACTTCTAGATCATCTCTCTCTCTTTGTGTGTGTGTGTGTGTGTGTGTGTGTGTGTGGCAATTGGGGTTAAGTGACTTCCCCAGGGTCACACAGCTAGTAAATGTTAAGTGTTTGAGGCCGGATTTGAACTCAGGTACTCCTGACTCCAGGGCCGGTGCTCTATCCAGTGCGCCACCTAGCTGCCCCTGTTCTTTCTTTTTCTTTTTTTTTTTTTTGATCATCTCTCTTCTTACTTCTCTCCAGGTTACTCCAACCATGTCAGACGCAGAAGAGCAGGATTATGAGGAGTAAGTATGGGGAGAGGCAGCTGTTGGAGAGTAAGGGGATGGGGAGACCTTGATGTCCGAATCTGACTTCTTCCTCTCTCCTGTCCCAATCTGTAGGGAACAGCAGGAAGGTGAGTCGGGGGACTCGGGGTCCTGAGGGTGCAGGCACTGGGGCTTGGACACTTGGGTCCTGTGTTCAAGACTAGCAAAGCAGGCGGCCGAGCGCCCAGAGGGCGCGTTAACTCTTTCAGCACCACGACGCTGTCCACCCGCCTCCTCCCAAGCCAATCTTTTCTCTTTTTTCTCTATCCTGCTACCCTCTGAAGAGGAGGCTGCCGAAGAGGAAGAGGAAGGTGAGCTAGACGGGGTGGGGGAAGAGGGACGCTTGGCTCTCTGCATTAGGGGTGGCGACTGGAAGCCGGGATTTTCTTACTAGGTGAACCCTAAAGGCCGAAAGGCTCTTAGAGATCCTGAGTCCGAACAGGCCCGGTTTACAGATGGGGAGTGGTGGTGGCAGGGCGGATTCCGGAGCCCAGAGAGGGCAAAGGGGCTGCCGAGGTTACACAGTGGGTGGGACTTCTCCCCCGCACCGGATTCTTCCCTTTAACAGCCTCTCCTCTTTCTCCCTCTCTCCCTGCACCGCTGGCGGGGCCGTTTCCCTCTCCCAATTCCTTGCTTCTCCCTCTCCCCCCACCCCAGCCCCCGAGGAGTCGGAGCCGGTCGCAGAGCGAGGTATGGTGGTCGCTTCGCTTCCGTCTCCGGGAACCGGGGCGGGGACGGGGGGGGGGAACCCCATCCAGTCAGCGGCTCCTTTAAGCGCCCCTTGGGCGCCCTATAAAAAATAACCCACGCCCCCCCCCTTAAAGGGGCCGCATCCACTTCTCCTTTCCCACACCTGTCCTCTTCTTTCCTCGATATACATTCAAAGGTTTGGGGTTGGGTGATGGGAGGGAGGGGACTTGGGTCCGGAAGAAAGCTGGGGGCTGGGAAACCCTAGATACCTGAAGTCCTGGGTGGGTTAGAGACTGGGAGATATCTGAATCTGAATTCCTAATGGGGAGCCTGGGTCCCTGAGGGGGTGGGGGAAGGAGTTGTGCTGGGGGCCAGGACAAATGGGTGAGGGGGTATCTGGGTCCCTGAGTGGGAAGGTACTGGGGGACAGGAAATATGGTTCCCTGGAGGGGTGGGGAACCCCCCCCCCAAAGTTGTGAATGTATACAGTCGCTGTGTGATCCCAGCTCTGCACCCCCTGCCCCTTTCCTCTCCTTCCTGAGGGTAAGTAGAATCGGTACCTAGAAACCTGGACCCTTCCCAAGTCTCCCTGGGGCCCAAGACCAAGGGAAGCATTCGTCTCCCAACCCAATTTCCAGTCTCTAATTATCTTTCTCTGTCTTCACCTTCCTCCTTACAGAAGAGGAGCGACCCAAACCCAGGTGAGTATCTGTCCTAAGGGTGGATGGCAGAACGACTGGGCACCCAGAGAGACTCCCCAAACCACAAAGAATGCCAAGGATGGAAAGGCATTGAGGGATCTCTGTGACTAATCCTTTCCTATTTCACAGATAGGGGAGGTGGGACTCAGAAAGAGAAAAGTGCTTTTGCCCAGGGTCACACAGGGAGTCTTGACCAACAGAATACGGGAAGCCTGCTTAGGAGATATTTGGTTCATCACTGCATTGTAGATAGAGGGAAAATGAAGTCCACAAACGAATAGGGGACTTGGCCAAGCTTACATAGTGAGCCTTTCTCCCAAATCCCCTATTTAGTCCTGCCTCAAGTGGTCTCAAGGGAGCTGAGAAGTGGCCTGAAGACACCGAGGATGGACAGATTCTTGGGGCTTCATGGAAGATGCAGCTCTGTCTCTTATCTGCCCAAGATTGGGGGGGGGGAATAGAGAAGAGAGCAAAAGGCAGCCTAGCCCTCCTTGCTGAGGCCTCCTCCAACCCACTTCTGTTCCTCTCCCCACCCCAGCAGGCCCGTGGTGCCTACACTGATCCCGCCAAAGATCCCTGAGGGAGAGAGAGTTGATTTTGATGTGAGTGGAGGGAGGGGATGCATGACGCTAGGGGCTTCCAGTATCCCTGTCTCCTGGAGTTGGGGGCTGCAAATTTGTGGCATCCAGTCTAACACTGCGCTTTGTGCCTGCTCTATGTCTGGTGGGAGGAGTCTCAAGCAGGTGCTGGTCAGCACCAGCCCTTTCAACCTATAGGTTTGCCCCCTGAAGCCCTAAGCCTGCACTTGCAGAAATCTGGGCTTGGGGAAATCCGGACTCAGAGCCTGCTCTCTCAAAGGCCACTGAGACTGAACATTCAAAACTTCCACATGGCAACTGGGTTAGAGCAGGGAAGCCTGGGAGGCTCGGAAACAAGGTCCCCTCCAACCTCCTGCACCCCACATACCACCCCTAGGACATCCACCGAAAACGCATGGAGAAGGACCTGCTGGAACTGCAGACGCTCATCGATGTGCACTTTGAGCAGAGGAAGAAGGAAGAGGAGGAGCTGGTGGGGCTGAAGGACCGGATTGTGAGTGGCTGGTGCTCCCCCACCCCGTCCATGGGGACAGGTGAAGGGACTTGCCCAAGCTCACGCCATGCCACGAATATCTCTGAGCACATCACAGCCAGGCCCGCCTCCAGCCTTGTGACGGGAAAGACCACGTGGTCAGAGGTGGCCGGCTTTTGGGACTTCAGGGACCTGGAGTCCACCCTCCCATTTTACAAATGAGGAAACTGAGGCCCAGAGTGGTACAGCGACTTTTGTGCAGAGGTCAAGGTCACACTGTAAGCAGGAACTTCTAGAGAGCCTTGAATGCATGGCCAGGTGGCTTAGTTGTGTGATGTTAGGCAAGTCACCTCACCTCTGTCTACCTCAGTTTTTTCATCTGTAAAAATGGGGATAATAATAGCACCTCTATCTTGGGATTGTTTTGTTAGGATGCAATGAGACAATTGTAAAGTGCTTTGCAAACCTTAAAGTACTAGAGAAATGCTGTTATTATTATATTAGTGTTATTATTGTTAGGAGTGGGGATTGAGGGGCAGCTAGGTGGCGCAGTGGATAAAGCACGGGTCCTGGATTCAAGAGGACCTGAGTTCAAATCCAGCCCCAGACACTTAACACTTACTAGCTGTGTGACTTAACCCTCATTGCCCCGCCCCCCCAAAGGAGTGGGGATTGAGACCCTAAGAGACAGAAGAAGGGATGTCCCTAAGATCCTGTGAATCTGGATCAGAGCTAGAAATCAGGACTTCTGATTTCCTTTCCACCCTCCCAGTCTTGCTTCCTGACTCTCCCAGGAATTATGTGGTGCCATGGGGAAATGGGAGTCCTGGGAGGACCACTGGGGGCAGTCCTTTCATCTTGCTCACCCCTCCCTACAGGAACGCCGAAGAGCTGAGAGAGCAGAGCAGCAGCGAGTTCGGACTGAGAAGGAGAGAGAGCGCCAAGCCAAACTGGCGGTGGGGCTCCCTCCTCCTCCCCTTCCTCTCTCCTTCTCTCCCTCCCCTTCTCCTTCTTCTTCTTCTTCCCCTCCCCTCTCCCTCCCCCTTTCCTATCCCCTTCCCCCTCTCTTCCCCCTCCCCCTCTCCCTCCCCTTCCCCTCCCTCTTTACCCCTCTCCCTCCTTCCCACAGAGAGAGCCCCTCTGCTGTGTGTGCCCTCCCTGAGCCCAGGTTCCCACATCTCTAAGCCAAGGGGACTAGACTCTGTCCTCTCTAAAGGTCCTACCCGTTGGGTTGTTCCTGGAGCCTTGACCTTGTCTAGGGAAAAGAAGTTATTTAAGTGGGCCTGCTATCCAGACAGCTTACAGGTTCAGGTCTGGAGTTAGTCTCTCTGGGCCTCTGTTTCTTCCTGAATGACAGGGTGAGAAAGAGCTTACTCTGTGCCAAGCCCCATGCTAAGTTCTGAGGATACTCAGATACTCAACAGCACCTCCCCCCCCCAGTTTACATTCTAATGTGGGAGACAGCTTCTGGAGGAGGGGGCAGCCGCAGGCCAAGTGGCAAAGCATCAGCTGTGACCCCAGAGGCTTGTGTGTGGCCTTGAAGGGTTTCATGTGGGATGGGTCGGTGAAAAATGTCACAAATCCTCAAGACCCCACCCCCAATCTGTCCCATGAAATTCGTGCAATCTCTTTCTGCACGCCCCCCCTTCCCCAGGAGGAGAAGATGAGGAAGGAGGAAGAGGCCAAGAAGCGGGCTGAAGATGATGCCAAGAAAAAGAAGGTCCTGTCCAACATGGGAGCCCACTTTGGGGGTTACCTGGTCAAGGTGAGACTGGCTGAGCCTCTGAGAAGGGGGGCTCAGTGCTAGAGATCGGGGTGCCTGGGTCCTCAATTATCCTCCCTCCCCAACAGGCTGAGCAGAAGCGTGGGAAACGCCAGACTGGGAGGGAGATGAAACAGAGGATTCTGTCTGAGCGGAAGAAACCCCTGAATATCGACCACATGGGGGAGGAGCAGCTCAGGTGGGGGAAGGGATGAAAGGGGAGGGGGAGGAGGAGGGGGGAGGGAGAAAGGAGGGAGAGGGGGGAGAGACATAGACACCGAGCCTCTGAGACACAGGGAAAGGGATATAGAAACATGGGGAAGATTATGAGAGAACGAGAGTCACATTTAGAAACAGAAAAGGAAATCGGGGTGGAACGGGAAGTCTGAGATCAGTCAATCAACAAACATTTGTCAAGTATCTACTCTAGGCCAGGCCACCAAGGTCCCTTCACAAAAGCAGCCAAAGCTGTAATAGGCAGGAGCAGAGGAATGACGCCTGGCGGCCACCAGGGGGCGCCCGGAGCTCGTCAGTTACACTAACGTTCCGCGGGGTAAATGACAACCTTCCCGAGCCTCGATGCTTTTATCTGTAAAATGCAGACCATAAGAGCACTGATCCCCCCAGGTTTGTTTTGAGCCTCGGGTGGTGCCCGGTGGAGAAGGACTGTGTCGTCCTGGAGGCAGTAGGGGGTCGCTGAGTAGGGGCTGGCAGGGGCGCATCTTCGCTTTAAGAGAATCTCACCTTGCCGAGAGAGGCAGACGCGCAGGGAGGTGGAGCCGGAGAGATGAGCAGATGTGAAGGCACTGCTGGAGGCGGTGTGCAAGGGCACATTTGGGGAGAACCGGGCACAGGAGAGGGGCCGAGCCACAAAAGGAGGGGGAGAAACCCCGAGAGACAAGGACGGAGGGGAGGGAGGGAAGGCTAGCGATCGTGGCCGGATGAGAGAAAGAAGGAAGGAGACAAGTCAGGAGGTTAAGCCGGAACCAGGGACGCGCGCTGCGCCTGAGGCTGGGGGGCTGGGGGTGGAGGGAGCCTGGGGGGTTGGATCTGGAGGGCTCTTTGCGAGTGGGTGGGTGGGGGTCCGTGGGGCCCATGGTCCTCGGCGCCCCTCGTGCAGGGAGAAGGCGCGGGAGCTGTCCGACTGGATTCACCAGCTGGAGTCTGAGAAGTTTGACCTGACTGAGAAACTTCGGCAGCAGAAGTATGAGGTGAGGGCAGGGGACGTCTAAGGGAAGGAGGTTCGGGTGTCCGTCATTCATTCCTCTGGACCGACCTCTCCGTCCTCCTCCACCCCCAGATCAATGTCCTCTACAACCGAATCAGCCATGCCCAGAAATTGTAAGTCGGCTTCGGCCCCTTCCTCTACCTTCTTCTGGTCCACAAGCCCTCCACACCCCTTCTTCCCATACCTTAGCCATCTCCCCCCACCACACACACATCTTATTGTGTCTCTCTCGAGTCCCCACCTCCCTCTCTGTCCCGTGTTCCTTTGCTCCACGTTTTCTATCCATGAGTTTGGTAGGAGTGTGGTGTCATGTGTGTTCGTGTGTGTTCGTGTGTGTTCGTGTGTGGTTCATTGTGTGTTCATGTATATTTCCTTCTCTCTTCCTCAACTGTTCTTCTTCTGTTCAATTGTGATCAGGATTCCACAACTTACTAGAAAGGGATGGTGACTGGCCTTCTAGAAGAGAAACCTGTGACCACACAGAAGCCGAGCATGGCTGGTCAGATGCCAGACTTTTTAGACAGGAGGACAAGCTGGGCAGTCAGAGGATGCTGTAGAGAGCAGTAAATGGAGAGATGTGTGAGCTAGAAAGTAGTGACTTCTAAATGGGCCAGGCTGAAAGTGTAGTCACTAATGTGTCGGGGTCATCTGTGAAAGAAGTCTCCAGTGGGGTGCCCCAGGGATCTGTGCTTACTTTACCTTGTCGCTGGGATAAAGGTCTAGGTGGCATCCTTCTTGAGTCTGCTTTTGACACAAGGCTGGCAAATATAGCTGTCCTGTTGGATGACGGAACCCAAAGGCTCTCAAAAGGCTACGGTGCTGGGCAGAATCGACTAAGATGAAATTCTATGGGAAGAAATATCTTACACTTTGATCCCTGATCATGGGGTCATGGGATCATTGATGCCAAGTTAGAAGGAACCTCAGAAGCCAAGGAATTCAAGGTCACTGTTTTACACAGGAGGAAGCCGTGTCTGAGGAGGGAAGTTACTCGCTTAAGTCACACAGGGACATGAAGACTGTGAGTTGCTCAAGCTGCTGTGCAGCTGCATGGCCAACCCACAGGGCGGATCCTCCAGGGCATCCTGACTGGGTCAGACATGAATGGAACAGGTGGATAGGGCCTAGGCCCCAAGCCTGGCCTTGGGATCTTGGGCAGTCCTCCCAAGCTGCTCTCTGAAATCAAAGCCCATCTCCTCAGGCAGAACATTCTTTCTTTCTTTCTTTCTTTTTTTTTTTGTGGGGCAAGGGGGTTAAGTGACTTGCCCAGGGTCACACAGCTAGTAAATGTCAAGTGTCTGAGGCTGGATTTGAACTCAGGTCCTCCTGACTCCAGGGCCAGTGCTCTATCCACTGCGCCACCTAGCCGCCCCTAGGCAGAACATTCTTTTGGCCAAGAAGAGCTGCTTCTGACCTTGTACACTTACCAGCTGGGTGGCCCTGGGCAGTTAAATTCTGGGCCTCAGCTCATTCAGCTGGTAAAGTAAGGAGGCCGGTTGAATCCTCCAGCGCCCATTGAGCTGGAAGTGAGGGATGCCCAAAGGCCAGTAGAGAAGGACGTAGTGGGTTGCAGTGGCTCAGCACACAACACTGATGAAGGCCTGAACATCAGGGTTGGTGTGAGGATGACACCACAGAGACATAACTCTGTCGTGAGGGGGAGCCAGTGCTGGTTACATTCCCTGCTGGAGCTCTCCTAGGGACTCTGGAGGAGTCACATAGGATGAGAAGTCGTGGGAGGCCTGTGCCAGCACCCATTCACTGCAGCCTCCAAGTCAGTGCTTGATGCTTGGGTGAGAGAAAAAAACCACCTTGGCAAATACACGCTAGGGGAAGCAGGGTTAGTCATCGATCTGAAAAAGATTAGGGGATGTTAGTGGACCACAAACTCAGTATGAGGCAATGATGTAATTTGGAAGCCAAAAAAGGGTGAGATGCATTAAGAGCTGTATGTGTCCAGAACCAGGGAATGACCTAGACCCACGGCTCTGGGAGGAGAGGGCAGCCTGGTCGTGGAAGGGGGAGCAAGGGCCACTTCTGACCCTAGTATGGGCCTGGTAAGTTCTGGGCACTGCAGGCTAGCACGGACGTGGGTTGTTGGGCTGCTGGCCTGGGAAAGGCCACCAAGATGACTCATGTCCTCTGCCTGGGAGAGTTGAGGGAATTGGGAACATTAAGGCCAGAAAAGAGAAGATTGGGAGCTGGGCTAGGACATGATGGCTGCCTTCACATGTCTGAAGGGCTAAGTTGGGGGGGGGAGCCACCTTGTACTTTTTGGGGAGGAGAGGTTCAATTTAGGCTGGATGTTGGGCAAAGCTTTTTTTTTAGCGAGGCAATTGGGGTTAAGTGACTTGCCCAGAGTCACACAGCTAGTAAGTGTTAAGTGTCTGAGGCCGGATTTGAACTCAGGTACTCCTGAATTCAGGTCTGGTGCTCTATCACTGCACCACCTAGCTGCCCCATGGGCAGAGCTTTTTAATGATAGGAGCAGTCCTGGTGTGGAATGGGCTTCCCCTCCTTGGGGGTCTTCAAGCAGGGTTGAGACAGCCACTTGTCAAGTGTATTGGGGGGGTGGGTGGCTCCTCTATCAGGCATGGACAGACTAGCTGACTGAGGTCCTTCAAACCCTGAGAGGTCCTGGACATGTGTGATCCTGGCCTCGCAACCTTTTCATCTGGGTTTTTTCCAGCTCCCTCTCCCTCTCCCCCTCTCTTTCCTCCCCTTTCTCCAGCTACCTCTCTCTGTCTCTGATTGTCTGTCTCTCTGTCTCCGTCTCAGGCCAAGCCTGTCTCTCGATCCCCCTCTGTATCTGCCTTCCTTACACTCAGTCCCCCCATCTGTTTCTCCCTGGGTCTCTCTCTTTCCAGACTCTGTGTCATTGCACACTTCAATGTTCCCTTTCCTCTCCTTTCTTTCCTTCCTCTCCATCCCATCCTATATACCATCTTAGGTCCTTGCCTCCCCTTGTTCACCAATAAGACTCAAACACCACCAAATCCCTTGACTGTGATGATGATAACTGAGTAAGAAACAAGCCTCACACTCTAAATAATGGCAGCTCGTGTTGATTCAATGAACCCCATAAACATCAGCCAGCTGTCCGTGAGCACCCTGGACAACGGCTTTGGGGGCTGTGTTAGTTTATATTAGTTTATGGGATCTGGGCTTGCAGGGGGGAGGAGGTGGGCTTCCTGGGACCCCCTCTATCCCTGGGTCTAACTCCATCCATTTCCCTGAGCAGCAGGAAGGGGGCCGGCAAGGGTCGTGTTGGTGGACGCTGGAAGTGAGCCTTCCATCCCAGGAGGCACCTGGAGAGAGGATCCAAGTGGCCCCTTCCATCTTGCCCATATGGTGATGGCCCCTGAGATGCCCCCCAGTCCTGTGACCCTGCAAGCACCCCCTGCCCTCGCCTACACCTTCAGCTTCTTGCCTGAAATCCTGGAATAAACACACCCCTGAGCAGTCAGCCAAGGTCCAGTCTCTGGTTCTTCTGGAAAGACAACATACCCAGGGGCAGGACGCTCTCTGCAGATTGGCCTTGTCTAGTCCTGTCCTCAAGCTTGGGATGTAGGTGACAGAAGGCCCTTAGAGCACTTCCTGCAGTGGAAGGAATAGTGGGTTTGGAGTGGGAAAACCTGGGGTACTGCCTGCAGATGGCTTAGATTCCAATGGGACGTGCAGATAGATAAGAAGAATATACAAATAACCGCAGACTGGCGCCGGGCAAGGGGGCTTGGCCCCACTAAGGGGCTCCAACTTGTGGCTCATGTAGTCACTGGGCTTAGGAGGTGGGCCTCTAAAGAGGCTGGGCTGCTGTCTTTCTCATTATTTCAGTCACCAAGCATTTATTAAGCACCTACTATGTGTCAGGGATTGTAGTAAGCACTGACTTATTTCTGGCTCTATACACCCATAACCCAGACTCCCTGGGAAAACCATTTATAGCTCAGCTTTGGCCCACGTCTAGGGACTCCCCCCAAAGAAGAAAAGTACACAATATACAATCTAGATAGGACAGCTATTTTTTTCCCTCCATACAATACAAAAGACTCAAGTGCACGATGAGAAAGAGTCAGGAGATGAACCAGTAACCTTTATCTTTCTGGAGCTGGGCCAGCCAGTGCAGGGTGTGGACTCATCCTCCCTTCACAGTAATCTTCTTGGAGAAAGTGTGGCTGCCGAAGCATCTTGGCTGCCATCCTGCTCTCCATGAGTGAGCCAGGAGCTCCCAACCAGGGGAACTCACCAGGCTGAAGACGATCATCTCAGAATTATTGGTCGGGCAGCTAGGTGGCGCAGTGGATAAAGCACCAGCCCTGCATTCAGGAGGACCTGAGTTCAAATTGGACCTCAGACCCTTGACACTAGCTGTGTGACCCTGGACAACTCACTTAACCCTCATTGCCCCGCCCCCCCCCCATAAATAAATGCTTGCTGACTGGACGTCTGGAAGGGGGTCCCGTGCAATAGAGGACAGGTCTTGACACCATACTGGATGGGGGAGGGGTGGGAGCGGGGGTGGGGGTGCCCTCTACAGTGACGGGGCATTGAGGGAAAGAGCACTGAATGCCGTCCTGGCCGCGTCGAATTTAAAATTTGGGGTTGTTTGAGAAAGAGACGGAGGGGCCTAGGCGACAGTGGAGGTTGGAGAGAGGCCGCCCCTCCCCTCCCTCCGTCCCCCCCCCCCCCTTTCCCCCCCCCCAGGGCCGGGCCCTCCCCAAGCGAGGCTCTGATGGGACAGAGATCCAGCATCTCTTACTGGCGATCCGCTCGGACTCGTTTCCCGGGGCGGGAGGTGGAACGCGCTGACGTTAAGGCGAACTGACCACGCCCACCCCGCCCCGCCTCGGGCCGCTCCTGCCCCGGGGGCTGAGGCTCAGAATGCGCAGGCGCCGCTCGTGAGCTTCCCCGGGGCCGACTGGGGCGCCGTAGCGGAGTTTTTCCGGAGGGACCTACACTTCCCGGCGTGCCTCGGGGCCGAGGCGCTCAAAGCGCGGGCGCGGACTACGGTTCCCGGCGGGGCCCGCGGCGGGCGGGGCTCGGCGGCGGCGGCGGCAGCGGCAGCAGCGGCGGCGGCGCCTTCCCGGCGGCCCCCGCGCCGGGGATCGGGGGATCGGGGAGGGTCGGGCGCGGCGGCGGCGGCGGCGGCGGCGGCGGCGGCGGCGGCCGGGGATCCCCGCGCGGGCTCCGCGCTCGGGCCACGCCGGGCCGGGATGTCGGGCTCCGCGCCGGAGGCGGGCGCGGGGGCGGGCGCGGCCCGGGAGCGGCGGCAGGAGCAGCTGCGGCAGTGGGCGCGGGCGGCGGGGGCCGGGGAGCCGGCGGGCGGCGGGGGCCGGGCCCGGGCCCGCACCGTGCGCTTCGAGCGCGCCGCCGAGTTCCTGGCCGCGTGCGCCGGCGGAGACCTGGAGGAGGCGCGGGCCATGGTGCGCGGGGGGCCCGGCCCGGGGCTCCTGGACAGCACCAACGCGGACGGCATCAGCGCGCTGCACCAGGTGCGTGCGGGGGGCGGCCGTGCGCCCTCTCCGACAGCCCCCCGGCTCCTGACAGCTCGCCTCCTCCCTCCGGGGGATCCCACCATTCGGACCCCGTCCCCACCCCATCCCGCACGGTCCCGGCGCCTCCCAGGAGCGCAGCGCGCCCCCAAACCTCTGCTCGCCCTCAGCCCCCCCTTTCCTTCTTTCCTCCTCCCTTCCTCGCCTTCTCCCCTCTTCCTCCTCCCCTCCCTTTACCTCCCCCTCCCCATTTCCGTGTTCTCCCAGCACCCAGGATGCGACCCCTCCACTTGTGTGGTCCCCACAGCTCTCGGATGCCCCCCTCAAACCAGGGCCCTTCCTGCCAGGGGCCCCACCTTAGTTAGTCCTTCCGTCCAGGACTCCTTATTTGGCAGTCTGTGCACAAGCACTCCTTAAGCACCCACTGTGTGCCGGCCACTCTGTAAATGTGGGGGTCCAAAGGAAGATGGGGACCGGGCCCCCGCCCCACCCTGGAGCCTCCTGTGCTGCAGGCTTGGGCCCCGCTCAGGGATCCCTGGGAGCTGGTGTCTCTGGGCTAGTCACTTCCCTTCCCGCACTTCCTCATCTGTGGCTCCCCCAGCCCCTTCTCCCTGAGTCCCCTGGGGGGTCCGGCTCATGTCACGGCTCTTGGGGACACGCTTGCCCTGGTCCTTCTAGCTCCTGCTCCAGCCCAGCCCCTGCCTGCACAGAGGGGTGCCTCCTTAGCGGGGCCAGACTAGGGGCTGGGCCGGGGTCGGCCCCCAGATCTTAGCCCCTCGGGGCTTCCCCTGGTGTTTGCCCAGCCCTGCCTGCCCTGCTCCCCATGGCCTCCTGCCGGCTCCTGACCAGGGTATCTGTGAGGTCGGCGTGGCCCTCCCCACCCTGCGGTCCTCCCCTCCACAGCCGGGTCTCCTCAGACCCTTGGAGCCCTGTCCAGCCTCCTCCCCTGCAGCGTCACCCCTGGCAGGCTCACCCTGGCCTGCAGATGCCCGACCTCTCCCCACGGCACCTCTGTCTCCCCATTTCCAGCCCATCCTTTCCCCAGCTCCCCTCTGGGGCCTGGCCTCCACCTTCCCTTCCCTGCCCACGGCGGCTCCCCCATGATCCTCCAGGTTTTCCTTCCTTCAGAGACACTGCCCCCCATTCTTCTCTGTTCCTTCTCAAATAGGCCTGTGCCCCTGCCTCATCCCCAAATAGGCCTGTCGGCCCCTCACTTGGAGCCGACCTCCCGAGAAGTCTTGTCACGGGGCAGCATCAGAAATCATCTGATCCCCCCACCTGGCAAGAAGGGCTCCCCAGACCCTGAGCCCAGCCCGGGGCTGTGTCCATCCTGCCCAAGGCAGCAGGGAAGGACTAGGAAGCCAGACCTTGTGCCTGAACCCCTGTCCCCGTGTCTTAGGGGGCCTGGCCCCACGAGGCTGGATTCCTGGGGCCTCTCACTGTGGCCGCCACAGGAGCACCTCAGGGGACATTTGTCTCTTGGGTGCCCGGGGGTATCCCCTTCCTCCTCTGAGGGGACCTGGAGTCCTCAGCCATCTGACTCCCCTGCCTCCCTTTCCCTGGGGGCAGTGGGGACTAGAGAGGGGGATGCCTGGATCCCCAGGCTCGCTCCCAGCCCGCTCCTTAGCTCTCACCAGGTCCTTGTAGGGGAAGCCCCCTTGTCACCCACCCCCCCCCCCCCCCCCCGTCTCCATGACAGCGGGAGGAAATAAACGGAGCCCAGAGCTCAGCCCGTTCCCAGGACTGGGGGTGGGCCCGGCCCCCCCCTCCCGGCCTGAGTTTCCATGACTTCATCCCCTTGGCCCTCGGGTGCCTGCTCTCCGCTGTGGCCCCGGTGTTGGGGGGGGGGGGCGGGGAGGGGGGCAGAGAGTGCTTCCTTCTCCTCCATCCTGGGCCTTCTGCCCCTTCAGGGACCCTGCGTTTGGGTCTGTGGGAAGCCGAGGAGCCTGTGAGCCCGCAAGGCCACGGGCTGGGGCCCGTGGGAGGCAGGCGGGAGGCTGGGGATGGGCTCTGATGGGCAGCCTGCTGAGACGCAGGCAAAGATCTCACAGCCCGCACTATTTTTAACCTCCATGCTCCCCAAGGGGGAAGGGGCCAGGGCTGACATCTGGGACCTGAGGCTGTGGGACCCAGCCAGAGGGCAGAGGTCAGAACTACAACCCCTCCTCTCTCTGCCAGGCTTGCATCGATGAGAACCTGGAGGTGGTCCGCTTCCTGGTGGAGGAGGGGGCCTCCGTCAACCAAGCCGACAACGAGGGCTGGACCCCCTTGCACGTGGCCGCCTCCTGTGGATATGTGGACATCGCCCAGTAAGGCCCTGGGTCCTGCTCGGAGGGGGTGGTCCTGGGAGGCGGGCGGCTGATGGAGCCAGCTCGGGGATGGGCCTTGCTTCCCTTCGGTTCTGGGGCCTCCCTAGCCCCTGGCTGAGCCATGCCGCAGAGTTGAGGGGTCCAGCGAGGGCCCTTGTGCAAGTCGGTGCCCGGTCTGGGCCTACCTCAGCCGACCTTAGAGGCCTCTCTGTTCTACCCCGCCCCGCCTCGTCTAGGGCCAGGTGTCCCTTTGTCTGGTAGTCCGCCTCCTCCCCCTCGGCTCGCTCACGCTCTCTCCAGCTGTTTGTTGGGAGACGGGGCTCCGGGAATGGACTCGGGAGCCCCAGGGCTGCCAGCCCCTGTGCCCTTCCCTCTGCAGGTGGGTGGGACTAGAGCCGAGGGTCTGAGGGCCCCTGCTCAGACAGATAAAATGCAGAGGCCGGAGGAGGGAGACCCCAAGTTATCAGGACATTCAGAACCCTCCAGACTCTGGGTTTGGAAGCCCTGGATCAGTCTGAGGCATTTCCCTGCCTTGGACCCATGAGGCTCAGGGAGAGGTCACTGAGTAAAGCTGGCGCTCAGCCCTCTGCTTCCCTGGAGGGCTCTAAGGCCCTGCCCAGTCACCTGTGCCTCCTCGGGTCTTCCATGCTGCCACCTGTGACCCTTCCCTCATGATCCCCGTGCCCCCCAGGGCTTTCCTTCACATTTGGAATCTTTGCCCACCTGGCCCAGGCTGTGCACAGAAGGGACCCCTGTAACCCGCCTGTCTGGGAGCTGCCCAGCTCCTACTGAAGCCTCTGAGGAGGAGCTGGCACGACCTCTTAGGCCCCACCCCATTCCTTGGCCTCAGCCAGCCCCCTTGTGACTCCCCCTCCTCCCCCTTTCTTGGGTAGCTACTGGCCCTTCCCCATCCTGGCTGCCCTCGGTTCTTTCCAGTTCTTCTTCACCCCGCTGTCCCGAACCCTCCAGATGGGGACTGGCCCCTCACTGGCCCCTCCTCTCCCCCAGCCTAGCCTTGGCCTCTGCCCTGTTAGCCCACCCCGCCAGCACGGCCCAGTGGGATCCCTGGGGCACCCCACTGCTGGCCTTGATGCGGGTTTTGAGGCCAGCTCTGGGTATGGGGCCACTCGGTCTGTTCAGAGCTCTTCCTGCTGTAGACACCCCACTTTTCTCTCATCATGCTTCTCATGGTTGCCACGAGATGGTTTTTCACGTGCTTTGCTGAAATCTGGGTCCAGAGAGGCCCTTGGTTTGGACGCCACAGCCGCCTCGCGGGGGCCAGCACGGCCTTTCCCTCAAGCCATCTTTGGAGCTTGGCCTCTCTGGCTTGCAGAGGGTCCCATGCAGTCTGCTCGGTCCTGAGGACCACTGAGCCGCTGACCACTCTCTCCCTGACTGCTCGGTGATCTTGGCCATCAGCTCTCTGTCAGAGCGTTGGGTATTTTCTGTCCTTTCCTGCCTAATGGTCGTGTCTTCTGGGCAGAGAAAGCGTTAGAATGAGAGAGGGGCCAAAATAAGGTCAGGGTCTCCTCCTCGCGGCCTGGAGCCTTGGTCTTGGGCCTGGCGGGGAGGGGAGAAGCATTCGTTAAGTGCCCGCTGAATGCTGAGCACGGTGCCCTCACTTGGCACATAGGCATAGCCCTGGCAGGTTGGTGCCATTATCCCCATTTCATGGACGAGGAGACTGAGGCAGGCAGAGGAGCAGCGTTCTGCCTGCCCAGGCCTCATGGCAGATAAGGGTCTGAGGCCAGACTGAGCCCGCCCTTGTGGACTCGGGCCGAGCAGTGCTGCCCTTAGAAGGCACCGCTGTCTGGTGGGTCCTTGGCCTTCTAGCCTTTGCCTGCCGGCCCTGGCGTTGGTTCTCTGGACCGCCGTGACCCCTCAGAGCTGGAGGGCCCCGCGTGGGCTTCCTCGGCTCAGAGGGATGAGGCGATTGTTCAGCAGGGACAGGGCTCTGTCCGGCAGTCATCAGCCGGGCCCTCTTTCTCTCACAAAAGCCCTTCCGTCGACCTTCACCCCGATGCTTTCCCCCTCCTGGCCCCACTTTGGCTTCTGCGTTTCCCAACTCACCCTCTCAATGGACAGGGCCCCCACCGGACCTCACATCCATCCCATGCCAGAGGCCAGATGAACCGCAGGTCAGCATGCCTTCATCGAGCTCTCTAGCCCCTGGAAGACCCTATCTCAGTGAGCACCCTCGCTAGGGGTGGTGAGTGACCGTGTCAGGACCCATGGGCTTGGTCCCTGACGCTCGTGAGGAGCCCTTCTGCCTTTGTCACTGAGCCTCCAGCCACCCCAGAGCTCCCCAGTGGGCTTCCGGGCTTCCTCTCCGTCCAAGGGCCCATCCTCACGGGAAGGGCCGACTGTGACACGGCTCTGTTCCAGAGCTTCGGCAGCTCCCCAGGGCCACGTGGATAGGGGTGCTGAGCCTCCCTTGTGTCACGCACCCCTTTGGTGGTCTGGGGAAGCCCATGGACCCCTGTCCCCAAAAGATCATGTCAGCTGGAGGTCGGTGGGTGTAAAGATACCCTGTACAGGCAGAATGGAGCAGCAGCCTCAAGGGAGTCACGACCATTTAAAGCTGCAGAGCAGCCGTTTCAAAAACTGTTCTTTCATGTTCCCCACTTAAATTGCACACAGGCAGCCTGGGAGGTGAGCCTGCTGTCCAGGGCGGTCATCCCAGGAGCGGTCAGGCTGCCCCGGCCGTCAAGGTCTGGTGTGTCACCCCCTGACCCTCTCTCCTCTTGAGGTTTTCAGTCCGCTCCTCCCTCCTGGTTCTCCACTGACCTCCCTGACCGCTCCTTCTCAGGCCTCCAGAGGAGGCTGTCACGAGCCGTGTCCCACAGGGCTCTGTCCTAGACCCTCTTCTCTCCTGTATTCACTCGGGGCCATCAGCTACCGAGGACTTGATGGTCATCTCTGCTGGTGCCTCCAGTCTGCCCATCCTGCCAAGAGCTTACCCCAGTCCTTGTGCCCCCCATCCTCCCTTCCCTAGGACTCCTGAGGGCAGTGCCCAGGCTCATGACCTGGGGGTCATCCTGGACTCCTCGCCATCTCCCTGCCCCCACCACCACCCCTGCTCTGTCCGGTATGCTGCTGAGGCCTGTCTCCTGGACACTCCCCCTCCCCCTGGCGCAGCTTCCCCCAAAGTCATTTTCCCGGGTCTGACCCTGTGACCCCCACTCCCATCCCCCTCCAGGAGCTCCTGTGGTCTCAAGGGCCAGATAGGAAATGTAGCCCTTCGGGATCTGCCCCCTCCTGCCTCGCTGCCCACACACATGCTCTGGCCTTCCCCTCCAGCTCTCAAACCTGGGCCTGGCCGTTCTCCCTCCTTCCTTCCCCAGCCCTCTGTATCCGTGGGCCTTGCCTCTGTTCATCCTGATTGTATGTAGTTATTTGGGGTTGTTGTTTCCCCACTCGACTGTGGGACTGTGGGGTCCTGGAGGGTAGGGAGCCCCGGCCCATGGTCCGTGTACATTCAGGGTGATGACTGCCGCGGCTGCCGCACCCTGCCTGGCATAGGGCGGGGCCTAGGACGACGGCATGGAATGGGCTCCTGCAGCTCTGCCCTCCTTCCCCCCCAGGTACCTGCTGAGCCACGGGGCCAACATTGCTGCCGTCAACAGCGATGGGGACCTGCCCTTGGACCTGGCAGAGGCCGACGCCATGGAGAGTCTGCTGCGGGCGGAGATTGCCCAGCGAGGTGGGGTGGGGAGCACGTGGGGAGCACAGGTGGGCCCCGAGCCTTCTGCCCTTGCTGACGGCTGGGGGGGGGCTTGTCTCTTCTCCCCAAAGGCGTGGACGTGGAAGCGGCAAAGCGGGCCGAGGAAGAGCTTTTGCTACACGACACTCGGTGTTGGCTGAATGGGGGCGCCATGCCAGAGGCCCGCCACCCACGCACGGGCGCCTCGGCCCTGCATGTGGCCGCCGCCAAGGGCTACATGGAGGTGATGAGGTACCGGCTTCCCTCTCTCCCCTTGGAGGCGGGTGGGTGTCAAGGGGTCTCTGAGGCTTCGCGGTTTACAGGGTGCTCGGGTGGCCTCTCAAGCTACTCTGCTGGGGAAGTTAGAGGCATTTCAGAGGCTGTGCTCTCCGGTGAGGGGTCCCTGGGATCTGTGCTTGGCCTGGGGCAGGCGACTCCTTGCTGCCGGTAACCTGGCTCAAGGTGCAGACGGCTGCTCATCAGATCCACAGACGTCCAGCCCCCTGGATGGGAGCCCCATGAGAGCAGCTTGACAGGCAGGCCTCATGGGCCAGTCCAGTTAAATGGTAACAAGTGTCAAGGTGGGGTGGCTGCTGTTCTGAAGGAAAGCTGCAGGTCTTAGTGGACCACATGCTTCCATGAGCCTCTGGGTTATGTGCCAGCCAGACAAGTCTTAGGCTGAATGAAAAAAGGCTCAGTGTCCAGCCCTGGGGTGGGGGGTGAGGGATGGGGAAACATTGCTGTGCCCTGCCCTGGACAGATGACTTCTGGGCACCATTTCTGAGAGCACTTGACCAACTGGAGAGTCCAGAGGAGACTCAGAATGCTGGTGGCATCTTTCCCGCCGAATGAGAATGAGGTGCAGGAAGTGGGGCTGAAGCAGCGTAGGAAACGTGAGGGGTGTCAGCAGGACGCCAGGGCAGGGTTGCCCTGGGCTCGGGTCCCAGCTGGCAGAAGCAGAACCAGGAGCCAGGAAGGGAAGAGGCCTCAGTGAGACTGATGTCAGCATCACTTAGCCAATCTGAGGCCTTGTCCCAGTGTGGGAGGGGCTGCTGCAGACCTCGCATCCACTGGGTGTACTGGAGGCAGAGGGGATGCCCAGTCGGGCAAGAGGCAGCTCTGAGGCCCCTCCTGGCTGCGGGGCCTCCCCTGGCGGTCGGTGGAAGTACAGCGCGGAGGTCGGGAGCTCTGCACTCCTCTTCCTCTCAGCCTGTTTCCTTTACTATAAGATGAGGTGGTTGGACTACACTGGTGATCCTTCATCTGTTTTCTGCGAACGTGTTCTAAAAAGAGTTAGGACATTTCAGTCCCGATGGTTTCCTTTGTCGTTCTGTATTTTATTTCATGCATGTAAAAGCATACTTCTGAGAAGGGGCCGGAGGACTGAGCACCCTAGGGTCCGCGACACAAGAAAGATAGGTCCCTGTGGCCTGCAGTAGCTTGTGCATGCTGGGATTCTGTTCTTGGCCTTGACACTGGCTAGCGAGTGGTGCGGCCTTGGGCCGGAGCCTCAGTGTTCTTATGCCAGGCCTCCTGTCTCTCTCCCTGACTACAGGCTGCTCCTCCAGGCCGGCTATGACCCTGAGCTGCGTGATGGGGATGGCTGGACGCCCTTGCATGCAGCCGCCCACTGGGGCGTAGAGGATGCCTGCCGCCTGCTGGCCGAGCATGGGGGAGGCATGGATTCCTTAACCCACGCGGTGAGGGGCCCGAGCTGTGCCGGGTGGGAGGGTAGGAACGGCTTCTTCTGGACCGGAGCCTGGTGATGAGGGGCGGGGGAGGCCTGAATGGCTAGGGCCTGGATCTAACTTCCCCCTGGCCCTGTGTGGTGGTTTGACCTTGGGTCTGGCCCTTTCTTTATCTGGGAAATGGAGGGACTGATTAAGCCAGGAGCTCATCTCTAAGGGCCCTGAAGGAGGGATTGCTTAGTCAGCCTGGCGTCGAGCCTGTGTGCCAGGCACTGTGGATTCAGGTAAAGAATAAAATGGCCCTTCCTTGTAAGGAGCTAATATTGTAACGGGGAGACGACGCAGGAAGGGAAGGGCATCTGTATTTATCAGACACCTGCTGTATCGCTGGCCCTGTGCTGAGCACTTGACAACGATTATCTCGTTTGATTGTCAACCCTGGAAACAGGCAGATAGAGGTGAAGTGACTTGTCCAGGGTCACCCAGCTAGCGTCTGAGGCCAGTCTTGGACTCGGGTCTCCCTGACTCCAGGCCCAGTGCTCTGTGCACTTTGCCACCTCGAGCACCCCAAGGGTGTGTGTGTGTGTGTGTGTGTGTGTGTGTGTGTGGTGCTCGAGCTTGGTCTTGAGAGGCTGTGCTCCAGGGCCTTGCTCGAGGGAGAGAAGGCCCGTT
Source organism: Dromiciops gliroides (assembly GCF_019393635.1). Lineage (NCBI taxonomy): Eukaryota > Metazoa > Chordata > Mammalia > Microbiotheria > Microbiotheriidae > Dromiciops > Dromiciops gliroides. The sequence goes on along the minus strand of NC_057863.1, from coordinate 661,001,612 downwards.
TGGCTGGTCTGTGGGTGCCCGGAAAGGCCGCACAGCTGGATTGGACCCCGGTCAGAGAGGGCTTTCCAGCACACCAGAAGAGCTTAGATCGGATTCTAGAGGCAGTGGGAGCCGCTGGAGTTGATGGAGTGGGGGAGTGACGTGGTCAGATGGACCCTCCCTTCCCTGCCGCCCACAGACATGCCCAGGACCTCGGGCTTTCGCCTCCCGCTTCGGCCCTGGTTGCCTCCACCTCCTCCCCGTGGCTGCACTGATCTCTGCCCGAGGCCTCCGCTCTGTAGCTTTGGACCCTGGTGATGCCCTTCTCCTCGCCAGCCTCGTGCCTGCCTAACTGCCCCTCCTCCTCCTCTGGCCCCGGGCGGTGTCCCTGTGCAGACTGGCAGCTCTGCTCAGACCTGACCTCTGCACCGCTCTTGGGTACACTCTCCTTGTGTGCTCTCCTCTCCTCCAAGGCTCCTTCAGGCCTTCAGTTCTTCCCACTCGGCCCCCTCGGGACTCTGAGAAGATGCCAAGGTCACGAGGGCAGCACCGCCACATCGTGAGGCCCTTTCTAACAGCTCAAATCATCTTACGTTTCCTAGGTTCTCTGAACTCTTGTGCTCGTAAATCAGAGCTCCTTCTCATCAGGAATGTCTAAGCATTCTCTGTTCCATTAAAGGCCCACTTTTCTCCTTGTGGACAGCTGAGTGGTACAGGGGAAAGAGCTGCTGGTGTGGGGCAAGGAAGACCCGAGTTCCTAGCTGTGTGATCCTGGACAAGTCATTTCACCTCTATCTGTAGAATGGGAATAAGAACAGCTCCTCCTTCCCAGGGTGGTTGTAGCATTCGATAAGGTGGTATTTACGAAGCCCTTTTCAAACATAAAAGCCCTGTAGAAATGCTCGCTCTCGTGACTCTAGTGACCGTCCTCGTGAGCCTCTCTCTTGCCTTTTGGAAAATGAATTCCAAGCTCAGTTCTCATGAATGGTCATGGCTTCTGGTCTTGTAGGAGCCCGAGGGAGCTGCTTCCTTCTTGAGAGATGGACCCAGGCCTTTTAGAGAGGTGGCCGGCCTTTGCTCCTTCTGGTGTCCTGGTGCCACTGGTCTTCTCGGTTTTCAAGGAGAACCTTTCGTGCATGACATTGACTGCTTCCTTGCTGTCATCTCTGGCTCCCTTTCTTCTTGCTTTTTGTGTAGTTCCGGGTCTGAATTGCAGCGGGGCAGCCAGGTGGCCCAGTGGATAAAGCACCTGCCCTGCATTCAGGAGGACCTGAGTTCAAATCTAGCCTCAGACACTTGACACTTACTAGCTGTGTGACCCTGGGCGAGTCACTTAACCCTCGTTGCCCTGCAAAAAAAAAAAGTTAATTGCAAAGCTTGGCCCAGCAGGCCTCTGGTGGAGGGGACGACTCTGCTCGGGTCACCTCTTCCCTCCCCTCAGATCTCTGGACAGCCCATGGGGCGGCCCTCCCTGGGTCAGAGCGCAGTGGGCTCTCTCTCATCTGTGAAGCCGCTGGCTGGCTGTCCTTGTGGCATCTCCTGGGATTTCTTGGTCATTAGGCAGTCTATTCCAGATGGGGTCGGGAGCTTGGTGGTGGAAGTCCATCCTGGCCGGCCTCTCGGCCACTTCTCCCATCACTTAGGTGTCCCAGAGGCCGCTGGGGGCACCACAGGAAGGCTTGAGGCACTTCCTGGTTGTGTGACCCTGGGCAGGTCCCTCCACTGCCGCCTCAGTTTCCTCAACTATAAAATGGGGATAATAGCCCCTCCCCCAGATGACTGAAGATCAAATGAGGTAAAACGTAAAGTGCTCAGTGTGGCGGCTGGTCTGTGCACGCTTAACCCCTGCTCCCACATCCGAGTTTCCCCTCCATGCAGAGGTCGGGGGGCTGGTGCCTAAGTGCACATAGTAGGCGTTAAGTGAATGGCTGCGGGAGGGAAGAAGGAAGAGATTCCTGGATCAGTGAACTCTCGGGGGCCTCCTGGGGAAGTAAAGACGGGGGCTTGGCCTCCATGGCCTTGGGCTCACCAGCATCTTCCTCCCTCCCGTCTTCTCCAGGGGCAGCGCCCTTGTGACCTCGCCGATGAAGAAGTGCTAAGCCTTTTGGAGGAACTGGCCCGAAAGCAGGAAGATGTGAGGCCCCTCAGGGACCCCGGCCCGGGCTTCAGCCCCTTAGGGATCCCCTCTCCCCTGGGCCTTGGCCCCTCAGGGACCTCCCGCCCCACTTCCCCATAGGTCCCAGGCTTCTTGACTGTGGCCCTCCATGCTCTGGATCTCACACACACACACCTTTTGGGGACCCCTGGTGTCTCAGGACTTGGCCATGCCTGACTCCCATCTTTCTCCCCAGCTCCGGAACCAGAAGGAAGCCCTGGCCCAAGGCCGAGGGACCGAAGCTGGCCCAGAGCCGCAGCCTCCGGCCGGCAGCAAACACAGGAGGTAGGCCGGGCTGGACTGGGCCGGGGCCAGGCCGGGGCCGGGGGCCTAGCTTGGCCCCTCACCTCAGTGTGGGCTCCCCCTCCTTGTGGCTTCCCAGGAGTCCGTGTGCCGCTTGAGCAGCCGGGAGAAGATCTCTCTTCAAGACCTCTCCAAGGAGCGGCGGCCGGGGGGCCCTGGGGCCCCCCCACACTCCGGGATGAGGAGGAGGCCTGAGGAAGACCCCCCAGGGTGAGGAGGCCCCGGGGTCTGGGGGAGGAGCTGGGCTGGGTGGGGGAGGAGCCCCGCTGACCTCTGACTGCCCCTCTCCCCCAGAGCCCAGTGCCTTCAATGGAGTGTCTCCCCCACAGAACCTGGACCCCCCCAGCCCCAAGGTGAGTCCATGAGGGGGGCCTGAGGGATGCCCCGTACCCAGATGCCGGGCTGTGGCTTGGTGGGGGGCGGTGGCCTCCTTTTCCCTACCTGCCCTTACTGCTTGGGGATGCCCGGAGGAGGGAGAGCCCTGGAATGGGGGTGCTGACTGCCTGGGGGTTTCCTTTGATCCTCAAAGGTGGTTGGGCTTATCTTGTGGAATCCCGAGCTTGTGGGCAAGGGCTCATCCCTGATGATGTTCGGGGCCAGCTTGGGCTCGAGGCAGTCTTTGTCAAGGAGAATCTTCTTGCCCCCCCCCACCCTCCCCCACAGACCAAGGAGCTGCGTCTGGCCCGCGTGCCCCCAACGCTCTCCCGGAAGATGCATGAGCCCCCGGAAGCGTGAGTGTGCAGGAGGTTCCCTGGGGGAGGGGAGGGAGGGGGCTGGCCCCCCATCTGGGCCCCAACCACAGGGACATGATGCACGACTAGCATTTTGCTGAAATGCCAGTGGTCATTGTGATCTTCTCTCCCCGTCCCAGGGTGGTGGAGCCCCTGGCACCACAGCCAGCTATGCCAAGTGCCCCAGGATCAGCCTCCCTGGCCCCCACTGATGCCCGGGACCGCCGGAGGTGAGGGGGAGAGGCGGGAAGGGGTGCGGCCCAGGGAGGAGAGATGGCCTGTCTGACAGCATCCTGACCCCTGCCTGCTGCCCCCTCCCTCTCCCCCTCCCCCCCCCCAGATCGTACCAGATGCCTGTGAGGGATGAGGAATCTGAGTCCCAGCGCAAGGCTCGCTCTCGGCTCATGCGCCAGTCACGGAGATCGACTCAGGTGAGGCTCTGACGTGGGTGGGGGCTGGAGCCCCGAGTGCTCCCCCCTTGCCTTCCCTTCATTTGTTCCTGTCCTCCAGGGGGTGACACTGACTGACCTGAAAGAGGCAGAGAAGAGTGTGGTGAGGGGCCCAGAGCCAGAGAAGGATGAGGTGCGCTCAGAGTGGGGGGGGGGTTCAGGATGATGCCTGGGGGGGATGCTCAGAGAGGGATGATGGGGGGGGGGCAGGTGAATTGGGACGGGGCAGCTCAGGACGACAGCCCCCACCGCGCTGACATCTCCTCTTGTTCCCTAGGACCCGGCTCGGCGGCCCCGAGTCCCTGGGCTGGAGAACTCGGACGCTGCTGTCCAAAGAGGTACATGAAGTCCCCGAACCCCGCCCTGGCAGCCTCAGGTCACTAGGGAAGGGCGTGGGCGGGAGGGCCCAAAGAGCAGCCAGGCCTGACCCCCGTGTCACTCCAGCAGAGGAGCCAGAGGGGGACGGCCGGAGCCAGCAGGTGGCCCGGGACCGCAGGAAAGTCCGGAAGGAGCGCGGGCTGGCCGAGGTGAGGGGCTGGGAGCTGCCCTCGGGATCCTGGGGCCTGGGGGGACGGGGAGGGGGGGGCCTTGGGGAGCTCAGTTTCCCTAGTGGTGCTGAGGGTCTGGAGCAAATACGGTCTGAGCACAAGCTCATTGCCTCAGGGAGACCTCAGTGGCTGGGGGTGCTGGAGGGCAGCCCGGTGCCCTGCCTCATGCCCTCCTGCCATGCTTTCAGGGTGAGGAGACAGAGCCCTCGGAGCTCCGGGACAGTGAGGAGAGCCCGGCCCCCAGGTATGGGCTGGGGCACCCCCCCATTCCAGAGGGTTTCTTTGGTCCCGAGGGAAGGGGGAGGGGAGCTCAGGGTGGGCTCAGCCACAGACTGATGGGCTCTCCTGGGTCCCCAGCATGGTGGATGGCTCCAAGGGACTCCGGCTGCGGGCAGACCCTGGGGACCACCACCCAGACAACAGTAATTTCCGCAAGGTGAGCCCCTCAATCCTGCAGCTGCTTCCCCACGACCACTGCCCGTTCTGGCCCCCCCTCCCCCTTGGCAGATCTGGCTCCCTTCTGCCCTGGGGTGGGCTTAGAGTGGGGGTGCTTGGGGGCTCTTACTGGCCCTTGCCCTGTCTGTGCCACAGCTATACCTGAGCCTGCAAGGGGAGAATGAGAGGCTCAAGGAGACCCTGCAGGAGACCACCCTGCGGCTGTCCCAGCTGAAGGTGGAGCTGGAGAGGGCTACGCAGGTCAGCAGCTGGGGGCTGGGGGTGGGAAGCACCCTCCCTTCCCTGCCCCCCCTTTCCCCCTCCCCTCCCTCACTGCCCTTTGCTCCCCCCAACAGAGACAAGAGCAATACGCTGACAGGCCGGCCATGCTGGAGCTGGAGAGATTTGTGAGTTGGGAGGAAAGATGGGGGAGGGCAGGGGGGGGCCTCTCTGGCACTGAGCCCCCTGTGGAGCTTCCCTCACTCCTAGCCTCATAGTGGGGGAGGCAGCCTGAAGGGGCATGTCCTGGAGGTGCTGGCCTCCAGGGTGGGGGGCCCCCTTCCGGCCCCTTCTCTGACAGGCCCCCTCCCCAGGAACGGCGGGCCCTGGAGAGGAAGGCAGCCCAGCTGGAGGAGGAACTGAAGGTGAAGAGAGTGGCTGGGCAGGGCTGGGGGGCCCTGAGGGTGGGGGTGGGGGGTTCCCAGCCCACCTCCTTTCCACTGACCCTGCCCCCACCCTCAGGCCCTATCAGACCTTCGGGCGGACAACCAGCGCTTGAAGGACGAGAATGCCGCCCTCATCCGGGTTATCAGCAAACTCTCCAAGTGATTCCCCCTCCCCCACCCTGGGAGGTGGAGGGGGCCTGGCTCTGCTCCCCTGTTCTCCCCTCACCCCTATTTATGCAGCTGCTTCTGCCACAGATCATTCCTTTGTGTGAAACTTGGGGACCTTGGAGGGGCTATCTGGGTCTCCTCCCCCCAATCACTCCCCTAAAAAAGCCATAACCACCCCCCACACTCCTCAACACCCCAGGCCCAGGGGGCCCGCTGCCTGGATCCAAGGAGCTGGGCAGGGGGCAGCCCTGGCCACAGCCCCGGGGTCCACAGGAGGGGGCTGGGCAGGAGTGGGCTGGTGGCCGTTGGGAGGACAGGGCTGGATGGGGGGGTGCTGGGGGCTGCTGAGGATGGGACCAGCCATGTGGGACGCCAAGGAGGACAGAATGTAGCTGAAGGCAGGTGGAAGAAGAAACTTCAGGCCCGGAGCTGCCGGGAAGTGGTGGAGGCCCAGGAGCTGGGGAGCCAGAGAGGGAAGAAGAGGACTTTGGGGACCAGGGTGCCAGAGAGAGATCCTCCCCCTCCCCAGCCCCCCCACCCGCTCCTGCTCTACACGTCCCGTGTGATTCCCCCCTCCTCCCCCCTCCAGGGAGCAAAGAATGTGCCAATGGTCCCTGCCTCCCTAGGCCATTGCCGGGGCTGCTGGGACATGTATATAGGGGCGTGGGTTTTTTTCTGGGGGCCCCACGCCCACTTCTGATGTGCAATAGGGGAAGGAGGCTTCTATTTTTGTGGCCGGGGTTGTCCCCCGCCTGGGGTTGGGGTGGGGGGAGGGCACCCATGCTGGGAGAAAGTATTTTCCTGAGACCTGCCGTGGCCACGGGGCACCGCCAATAAAGGGTGTGACTTTGCTGTGAGCGTCCGTGTGTGGGCACCCTGGTGGGGGGAGCAAGGTCTGGAGAACTGGTGACAGAGCGCCTGCCCACCAGGGAGGAAGAGACTTGGTCCAGACCAGTGAGCATTTATTCATCACTTAGCACCCGATCTGGTAGTGGGGGAGACAAGGGGCTCTGGCAGTGATGAGGAAGGCTTCCTCTGTGTACAAGGAAGGAAGCGGGGGTTTGGCACTGCCACTGAAAGTGCCCAGACGTCAGGCCCATCGCCTTGGCAGCCGCAGTCGTTGCCGAAGTGCGGGGAGGCGGGGACCTGCACCGGCCGTAGCCTGCCGGGAGACGTTCCCAGGGAGTGGAGGATGACTGGGAGGGTAGGGGTGTCCCCAGCAGTCACAGGGAGGTCCAGAAGAGGCGGCTTTGGGGGAAGGCTTCCCGAGTTCGCTTGTGGAAGTAGTCCGTTCTAATACCCGAGGCCTGTAGTCTGTAGGAGATGGGGAACCGGAGGTCAGCAGAGAGGCTAGGGCTGGATCAATGCATTTGGGAATCAGGAACCTGATCTCATCATCCCGTGAAATAAGAGAAGAGGAGGGCCCGGGATAGAGCGCGGGGGCACCCGAGATCATCGTGGGAGACTTGGCCGGACTTTGAGCAGAGGGGTCATGAAAACTTATGGAAGACGGGCCCAGGGAGAGGAGTGAACAACAGGGCCGAGAAGGGTGCGGACTAAGGATGACTGACTTTGAACGGAGGGGTGGAGGAAGGATGCAGGACAAGGGCCAGTAAGGACGAAGAGGTCCCGAGAGGACGCGGGGCGTGGAGGATCTTGAAGAATGGAATACACGCGGGGGGCGGGGTACATGAATGAAAATAGAAGAGCCCAGATTAGGAACTCCAGTGATCCCTTCTCCCCCCCAACGTGGCTGTCTAGTTGAGCCCCTGGGGCAGGTGAGGTGCACCCAACGTCACACAGGCAGCGAATAGGATTTGAACTGGGTCCGAAAGCGCAGGCAAGGCTCAGTGTGGTGGTCACCTCGGCCAGTCCTCAGATTGGGGTGGGGGGCGCCTCCTGCTGACAGCCTTCCTGCCTGTGCCCGGGCAGCGGGTCTCTAGGTAGGGTCCTAGACCTGAGTGCTGCTCCTTTCCGAGGTGAGGCGAGGACCCCAGGGTCCTGTTCAGTGTGACCTGTTCAGTCACACAGCACGTCGGGGCTAGACGAGCCTCTTGCCTGACGCCCCAGGGAAGGCTGGGGGAGAGCGGGGGTCTGCGCCGTCCGACCCCAGGTGGTGCCTGTGATTCATTCGCTCAAACACTTGCTGAGTTGGGGGGGGGGGGCTTGGCACTGAGAAGGAGGCGGGGTAGACCCAGGGCAGGCCACGGAAGAAAAGAGTGAGGTCCGAGAGCCGGGGGGTTGCGGGGCGCTGAGCTGCGACAAAGGGGACAACAAGGAGCAACACGCTCGGGAGACACAACGCGTTTTATTTAGTCCCGGCTCGGTGGCCCCGCCCTTCCCGCCTCAGCCAATCAGGGGCGTGCTGGGCGGAGCCTGCGGGCGGAGGCCGGGAGAGAAGAGGAGGAGCTGTCGGGTTCGGCTGGGAGGCGGGGCTCTGGGTGCCCCTGAGTGGGGACTGGGGGGGTGGGTGCGAGAGGGCAGGTCACGGAGCGTCCCCGCCCGCCTCCCCTTCCACCTTCCGTTTCTGCTTCTCCATCACCGCTTCCAACTCCGACAACTTCTCCGAGTCCTCAGGAGAAAAAGGGGAGACAGCTGAGGACCCCGGCATCAGGAGCTCTGCCCCGCCCCCCCTCGAGGACCCCGGCATCAGGAGCTCTGCCCCCTCGCTCCTCGGGGACCCCCGCATCCATTTCCGACTCACCTCCAGCATGGCTCGGTGCACGGTGACTTGGCTGTAAACCCGGGCACCCTCCTCTGGGCTCACTGCCTGCAGCTCGTCCTTCTTTAGAGAGAAGAGCTGGGCGCCAGTGAGGACCCCCAGAGCACTCACGGTCCTAGCACGGGGACGAGGGAGGGGCGGAGCTGGTCAGGCGGCCCCTCGGCCCCTCAGAACACCCCCGACCCCTGTCCGCCTTAGGCAGTCTCGGCACAAGAACCCGGGCATCTTGAGCCCCCAGCCGTCTCCACCCCGCGGACGTCCTAAGAAGTCCTTGGGAGTCCTGAGCCCCACCCCCCCCCCCCCCCGGTACCCCAGCGCCAGACCTGGCGGCCCGGTCCCTACACAGACTCAGGTCCCAGGAAGCTTCAGATAAGCTAATGCCCCTACACCAGCCCCCAGCGCCCCAAGCTTCCCGCCGCGGGCACTCACCCTGGGCTAAAGCCCTTGGCCTGTAGCCAAGCTCGGACTTGGGGGGCTGGGGAGCGGGGGCTGAGCGGGGGCTCTGAGGCCAGGCGGACCGTGCCGGGCGCTCGGCTGGAGCTCCGGGGACCCTGGGCCAGCCGGGCCTGCAGCTCCTCGTTAACGCTCAGCATGTACGTGAACTTCTCTGCAGGATGTCGTGGTGGGGGAGAGAGGAAGGCAGGGCTGGGGGACCCCCAGGACCCAGGCCCGCACCCTCCCCTCTCCCTCCTCCGAAACCGCCCTCTCCCCTCGATGCCGGAAGGCCCTGGACCACTGAGTCACGGATACTCGAAAAGGGAGAGCCACAGAATGCTGCCTCGGCCACTGTGTGGCCCGTGTGACCTTGGGTAAATCACTCTCTGAGCCTCAGGTCCCTAATCTGCAAAATGGGCAGGATGCGAAAAGTGACCTCACAATCTGCATAGCACTTTCAGGACCCTGTGTGTGTGTGTGTGTGTGTGTGTGTGTGTGTGTGTTGGTTGGGGGGGGGTTACAAAGGTCAGAGGGGGTAAGTGATTTATCCAAGGTCACATGGTTAGGAAGCACCAGAGATGGTTTCCAGCACTAGGCTCTTCTGTCTCCAAGTCCAGGACCTGTCCACAGAGGACCCGGAGCCTCATATAGGGAGAATGACAGAGACACAGCAGAGAGAGGCAAGACCCAAAGACAATGAGAGGTGACAGGTAACCATGTCCCAAGAGAGGCTGGAAAGCCTGGAGAGAGAGGGAGGGAAGGAGGGAGGGAGAGAGAGAGAGACAGAGAGATGGGCGAGTGCTGCTCGGAGACAAGACACAGTCCAGGCTGGGAGCAGAGCCTCGGACCTCTCCTTCCCTCTGTTTTGCCCCCCCCCCCCCAATCAGAGTGCTCCTGGAGCAGAAGCTAAAGTCTGAGACCAAGGTCTGCCCGGGTGGGGGCAGGGGGAGGAATGGTGAGGCCCCTCCCCCACCCCCACGACAGACCTAGAGAGTAGATGCAAGAGATGTGCAGAGACAGGCCCAGAGGGAGATGGGCGAAGTCACAGACACGGAGGCTCCCAGAACAGGGCCTTCTGGGAAGACTCTGTGACAGCAGTGGAGAGACCTCTGAAGTGCCCACCCCCCTGCCAGCCACATACCCTTCTCCCCAGCGTCCAGGTCTAGGCTGTCCGTGCTGCCCCAGCGGGGCCTGGGAGGGGCTGGGGCCAGGGGTGGGGGAGGGGTGTTCTGTTCCTGGGGGGACAGGGAAGTTAAGTGTATGGGGGGGAGCTCTCCTGCACGCCAAACCTTCAACCTCACCCCTTCAGGGACCCAGGTTCCCTCCCCCTCCCCCTGCTCACCAGTGCCCTGGCGGGGCTGGGTTTTCGGCTTGGGGGCCCGGGGTGTGGGGTGAGAATGTTGTAGGGGACGTAACCCTGCTGTCCCTCAAGGTCTCGAAGCTTCCACCATTTCCGGGCATCATCTAGGACCTGGGGAGTGGGGAGACAAAGGCTCAGAGTTCTAGAGGAGTCCCCAACGTCTCTAGTCCTTCGTTACTACTTTGCTAGCTCCTTCAGGTGTTCAGGGTCCTGGGCACCTTTTGGAGGGCCAGATGGGGAGAGAGCCTAGAGAGCAGATTGAGGGAGAAGAAAAGGGGCAGTGGCGGGGGGGGGGGGGGAGGGTTTCGCTGGACCACAGAGTACAGGAAATGGAAGGGTGGGAAGACCTTGTAGCCGTGGGGAGCCACTGATGGCTTTAGGGGAGAGGAAGCCTAGGAGAAGCATTGCAAGGAGAGACTAGCTCAGAGCTGGTGCTAACCCTGCAGGAGGAGGAGATGACTCACTGAGAGATGTTTAGGTAGAAATAAGACTTGGCCGCTGAGGAGAGAGGAAGAGAGGAGAGTTAGAGAGGACGGGGGCTGACCCGAAGGACAGATACCCAGTGAGTCCAGAGGAAGGGCAGGTTGAGGTTCGGCGGAGAGGGAAGAAGGGGAGACATTCAGTGGGGAAGGGAGGTCCGAGCTGGGTGGATGGATCTGAAGCCAGCAGAGTGAGAGCCCAAGGGAGGACCCCTTTCAAAGCTCCATGGAGAAGCCAGTGGAGGGGGAGCGGGGAGGATGGTGATGATGGGAGCCAGGGCTGGCTGGAGGCTCGATGTAGCCGGGATGGAGCGGGGATGGAGGGGGGATGCAGGGGAGATGCAGGGGGATGCAGGGGGATGGAGGGGGATGGAGGGGGCTGGCTGTCCCCAGAAGGGAGGCCCAGACTTCTCCCAGTGCCTGGTACTGGGAGGAAGTGGAGGGCATGGCTTCTTGGCCTCCACCCGTCCCTTTCTGTCTCTGCGTCTTAGCTCTCTGATCTCCCCGCCGCCCCCAAGCCCCAGGTTCTGGTCACCTCCAGTAGGTCTCCTCGATGGACAGAGAGCTCACTGCCATTCCGGGCCTGGAAGTCGTAGTTACAGAGAACCCACTTCCCCGGGACCCTCGGCTCGGGCTCCGGCTCCAGCCCTGGCCCAGGCTCCAGCTCTGGGTCTGGTTCTGTGTGACTGAGAGGGGTTGTGGGGGAAGGTGTCAGAGGGAAGCTGCCTCACTCGAGGAAGAGGGGGCAGGTGCATATGGGAGGAGAGGGTGGGGGGAAAGCAGAGGGGGTCAGAGAAGCTGGGAATAGGTGGGGGAGGGCCAGGAGAAGGAAGACTAGCCTGACACAGAGCCCCAGAAAATGTGAGACACAGACAAGCAGAGATAGAGAGGCAAACAGTGACAGAGGTAGAGACTGGGGAGAGAGAGGAGGCGGGGAGAGAGGGGAAGAAAGAGGGGGAGAGAGATGGAGAGAATAAAGGAGAGAGGAGAGAGACAAAGAGCCAGAGAGAGCCAGAGACAGAGAGCCAGAGACAGAGGGAGAGCCACAGAGAGACAGAGAGAGAGAGAGAGAGAGAGAGAGAGAGAGAGAGAGAGAGAGAGAGAGAGAGAGAGAGAGAGAGAGAGAGGTGTAGGGGAGGAGGAGAAATAAAAGAGAGAGGGAAAGAGAGACAGAGGGAGAGGGAGAGAGGGGGGAGAGAGATGGAGAGAAGAAAGGAAAGAGGAGAGAGACAAAGAGACAGACAGAGCCAGAGACAGACAGAGCCAGAGACACAGAGAAAGACCCACAGAGAGACAGAGAGAGAGCCAGAACCAGAGCCAGCCAGCCAGAGCCAGAGAGACAGAGACAGAGGCAGAAACAGACAGAGACAGAGGCAGAGAGAGAACCAGAGAGAGAGAGAGAGAGAGAGAGAGAGAGAGAGAGAGAGAGAGAGATGGAAAGGTAGGGGAAGAGAGAAATGAAGGCGAGATAGAGGCGGGGGGAGAGATGGAGAGAAGAAAGGAGAGAGAGGAGGGGGGAGCAGAGGCAGCAGATGTGGAGACTAGTGGGTATGTGTGTCCGGGGCTGGGTGGGGCAGGGGAAAGGCTGGGGCCTAGGGCCCCCAGTCCTACCTGTGCAAGGGAGGGGGGTCTTCAGGGCCTCGGCCCCTCCCTGTTCAGGGCTGACAGCTCCGGGGTCCAGTCCCTGCAGAGCCTGCTTCTGCCCCCTCCATTGCGCAGTCTTCCCCTTATCTTTGATTTCCCTGTTTCCCTTGCTCCCATGATTCCTGCCCAGGAGCCCAGGTTCTGCACCCCTCTACCCTGTGAGCCCCAGCACCCTGATCCCTTGGCTCTCCACTCCCTGAAGCTGATTCTTCACTGACCCAGACCTTCCTCTGAGACCCCGGCACCCTGATCTCCTTCCCCTGGCCCAGCCACGGCTTCCCCAGACCCCTTCTCTCAACAGCTGGACTTCCATCTCATCCTGGCTCTCTTCCCTCTATGGATAATATATCCCTGAGCCTCTGCACGTGTCTCGATGTGTGTGTCTCTGCGTCGCTGCCTGTCTCTGTGACTGTCTCCATTTCTGAGTCAGTCTCGTCTGCCCCGACACCCTCCCACCCAACTCCATCTCTGCCTGTGTCCCCAGTCCAATGTCCCCATTCATTTGTGCCTGTGTCTGTGCCCCTCCCCCTTCCCCCAGCCTATCCCCCTCATCCCACCCTCTCACCACCTCACCCACCTTCATCCCTCCCGCCCCAGACCAGAAAGGAAGACACAGACACAGAGAGATACAGTCAGAGACAGACACAGAGAGACAGAGACAGGTGTTTAGAGCCTCCGGGATTCCCCTCTCATCCCAGATCCCATCCCTCCCAGGGGCTCCATCCATGCCGGCCCCCCACTTCCTTCTCTCCCCACACCCAGAGCCCATCTCAGACTCACCCATTGACCTCCATCTGTGGGGCCGATTGCTGGGAGGGAGAAGAGAAGGGTCACTGCTCCTTCCTAGTCCCTCCCTGCCCTGTACCTGCCCAGGGACCCTTCTGAGGACCACGGAACCTCAATCCCAGGGCTCTTTCCATCACAGTGTCAAAGTCAGGGTGGAGGCTTAGCTGCTTGGCCTGGAACCCAGGACTCCCCATACCCAGCCTGGGCTCCTTGATGAGACTGGCAGAGGGCTTGGAGGTTGCTGGGGGGAGTTCTCCCCTTATCCTGGGGGCCTGAGGCCCACGAGAGGAGGCAAGGGCTCACCTGCCACCGTCGCCTCTCATGTCTGTGCTGCCCCTCCACAGGGTCCTCCCAGGGCTGGCCCCCGGGGGTGGTGGGGGTTGGTTCCCAGCCACTGTAGAAGACTGGAGCGTAGGGGGTGCCTTCCTCAGGAGGGAGCTCAAGCCTGTGGGTGACAGAGAGAGAGGAGAGTCACCAAAGCCACATAACTGCTGCCTGCCTCAGTTTCCTCCTCTGTAAAGTGGGTATGACAATCATACCTTCACAGGGTGTTTGTAAAGCTCAAATGCGATAACATCTGCCCAGTGCCTTAAAGCACCGTAGAGAGGCCTTTCCAGGGGAATCTCCTTCCCCACAGCCCTCCCCCCAGTCCCCCGTCCCCCCCCCTCAAGTACCGGGACTTGGTCCAAGAGTCTCCCAGAGAAGTCCAGAGCTGAGCTTCTCGCGCTGTCAGAGTCTCTTTCAGCAGAGCCACGGCCTCTCCGGTCAGACGAGGCTGCTGCACAGCCTGGGCCAGGCTAGGGCCTCCAGATGTGTCCACTACCTAGCAGGGGATCAGAGGGAATGCCCCAGTCTGCCCCTCCCCCGTCTCGGCCCACCTGTCTCTTTGGACACCCCCTTCAAAAATCCCCCCTGAGCTCTGACCAGCACCCCTTACCATCTGCAGGGGACCCAGCAGGAAGTGCAGCAGCTCCGGGGCAGAGGGGTCTGTGATGTTGGATCGGAGGCGGGCCTAGGGGATGGGGGGAGAAGAGGTTCTCTGAGGACATGGCTGGTGGAGGGTGCCTGGGATAGCATGCCCCTCCCCAGGGAATGGGGTGAATCCAGCCCTGGGGGATCAGGGGTGGAGGGAACCGACCCCCAGGGATCAGGGGGAGTCCGGGTGGGTGTCTCACCAGCAGGCTGAAGGAATACTTGATCTTCTGCAGAATGTCCGTGTACTCCTCCTCTGTGGGAGGCTTTGCCCGAAGGGTCAGGAGCCCCTCTGAGGGAGAAATGGGGAGGGGGAGACAGGGAGAGGAGGGGAAGAATCATGGTGTGGTAGAAAGAGCCCTGGGTAACCAGTCAGCTCCTTGTCCTGCCTTAGACAAATTCTGGCCTTTCTGGGCCTCAGTTTCCCCATCTGTAACTAGAATATAGAGATGTGACTCCTGATTGCCAGGGAGACTTTGGGGGGAGAGGAGAGGAAAGGAGAGAGACAGAGGTAGGGACAGAAAAAGGGGAGAGAGAGAGAGAGAGAAGAAGGATTTAGAGTAGAGGGGAAAGGGAAGAGGTGAGGTCCAGCCTCTGCATGGCCAGGAGCACTACGGGACAGTTGGCCTCGACAAGTCCCTTGATTTCCAGCACGGGCACCCTCAGAGACACTAAGAGGTGACTTCGCAGGTGAGCTCTGACAAAAAACCCTGACTGTGTGCCGTCCTCGCCTGCGATCTGTGGGACTTCCCCAACGACTGTTGTTTGCTCTGAATAGGCCTGTGGCCTCCAGGTCTGTGGCTGTGTTCCGTGTGGTGGGTGTTGGTTGGGAAGGAGCCAAGCCAACCCAAACCACACTAACTGTCTCCCTGTTTCTCCCCAGCAGGACTTCTTTGCACCTAAAGCAACCGCGGAAAGTGGTTTTCATCCTAAGTGCCCATCTACTATGCGCTTGGCCTTGTGCTAAGCGCTTTACAAATCTATCTCATCATTCTCCTAGATGGTAAAAAGCTAATGTGTCACGGATAGAACTGGAGCCTCAGTTCGCCTTTGGAAGAACAGAGAGTGCGAAGCCCCGCCCCTTGAGATGCCCGTCTGATATGTGTGTGTGCGTGCACACGCGTGTGCGCTGCGGGACTGGAGAAGGGGACCCCCCTCCCTGCCCCCCTCCCTGCCCTCCTCACCTCCCGCGGCTCTCCGGCGGGCCCTGCGGCCCCGCTCTCTGTGTTCCAAGACCCTAGAGGCCTCCGCCGACTTCTGCAGCTTGGCTACGAAGCTCTCGACATCATCCAGGATGTGGTTCAAGATGTCCTGTGAGGCCACAGAGGAGAGGGTGAAGCCTGGGAGGGGGTCCCCGCTTGTCGCCTTGGGGCGTCTCTTCCTCCCCAGGCCACTCACCACGTTCCGCTCAGCTTCCAGACTGGCCAGCTCCAGGGTCGGCCTCTGGGTGCCTAGGAGGGAGGCAGGACTCAGAGCTGCCCAGCACCGCTGCCTTCCCTCTGCTCTGGGACACACTCATACTCACACACAACACACACAGGCACATCGCACACATGCACACAACACACACTCACACACAGACACACACATACTCACACCCACCCACACAGTCACACACAGAGACACATCACACATGCACACAACACACACTCACACACAGACACACACATACTCACACCCACCCACACACTCACACACAGAGACACATCACACAGACACACATCACACACAGACACACATCACACACTGACACACAGACACACATACCCACACACATTGAACACATACACACAACACACTCACACACACAGGCACACACATACTCACACCCACCCACACAGTCACACACAGAGACACATCACACATGCACACAACACACACTCACACACAGACACACACATACTCACACCCACCCACACAGTCATACACAGAGACACATCACACATGCACATAACACACAGACACACACATACTCACACCCACCCACACACTCACACACAGACACATCACACAGACACACATCACACACTCACACACAACACACACAGACACATTGCACACATGCACACAACACACACTCACACAGACACACACATACTCACACCCACCCACACAGTCACACACAGAGACACATCACACATACACACAACACACGCTCACATACAGAGACACAAATACTCACACAGTCACACACAGAACACATCACACACAGACACACAACACACACTCACACACAGAGACACATCACACACAGACACACAACACACACAGACACATTGAACACATACACACAACACACACTCGCACACACATACTCACACCCACCCACAGTCACACAGAGACACATCACACATATACACACAACACACACTCACACACAGGCATACATACCCACATAGTCACACACACAGACACATCAAACACATACACACAACACACACAGACACACATATACTCATACCCACCCACACAGTCACACAGACACATCACACACATACACAAACTCACAACACACAACACAACACCCACACCTACACACTCATACACAGCACACACTCACACAGATATGAGTGTCTCACTTCCTAAGCATCTTTGCACCTCTGGGTGTCTCCTGTTTCCCTGGTCAGACTGGTTCCCTGTGGGCTGGGCTGTGTCTCCTGTCTTTGACTGGGGACTCCCCAGGGAAGAGGCCCACATGGGAGAGGGGCTCCCTAAGGGAAGTCTGTCCATCTCTTCCCTTTTCCTTCAAACGGGACCTGCCTGAGCCTTCACCTTCCTCCTCCTCGGGGACGGCTGCCTCTTCCTTGGCCCGTGATCCCACCAGGCGTTCCCGGGGGGCAATGGCCACTCGAGTGGAAGGCCGCCGTTGGAAGGGGGTGTCTCCAGGCCCCGGGCTGGGTGTGCGCTTCAGCTCCTCCTGTGTGGCCCTGAGGGGTGGGGTGAAGATAGGGGATGGCTGGGGTCAGCTCACAGTCCCTCTGCCCCCCATCCCATGCCATGCTCCCCCCCCCCACCTGAGGGCAGCCGCCCGCCGATCTCCGCTGCCTGACCGCTGGGCTTGCAGGGCTCCATGAATGTCCTCTCGGATCAGCTCGGCCTGCCGAGGAAGGCGATGTGGGGGATGAGCCCCTCCCCCGTCCCTCGTCCTCCTTCCCGGAGTCCTGCCTTGGGTCCCCCTGAGTCCCCTCCTCAGGGGCCCACATAGGAGATGCCCAGAGCCCAGCCGTCCTCCTCTTCCTCCAACCCCTCCCTCCCCGTCTCCCTCACTTTGCCCCCTTTCTCTTCCCTTTCGTTTTCCCCTTTCTCCTCATTTGCCCCCTTGGTTCATCTCCCTCCCTTTGGTGACCTCCCTGCTTCACCCTCCCTTCTCTCTGTCTTCTCTGTCTCCAGTTTTCCTTTCTTCTTCTCCATCCCCATTGTGCTTTCTCTCCCTGTCTCCCCCTCTGTGTCTCTCCTCTGTCCTGTCTTGTTTTCTCCCCTCTCGCCTCCTCAATCCTTTGTCTCCCTCTCTTGGTCTCCCCTCTCCCTTTCTCCCTCTTTCCTCCTCTCTGTCTCTCTCTCCTCCCCCCCCCCCATTTCCCTCCTCTGAGCTCCCTTGTGTCCGTCTTTGGGTTGGTCTTCCTCAGATCCTCCCAGTACTTCCAAGACACTTGGGCCTCTTGGGGGACGGGGTTTGAGCCCTCAGCAGGGGCACCTTCCCCCTGCATCCTCTCCCTAGTGCCCCCAGCCCAGCCCTGAGAGCATCTTGCATCTCCCCTTCTAGCGCCTTCCCTGGATCCCACGGGCCAGCCGGGGACCATCTTCACTGTCCCTGCCAGAGCTGGGGTCCAGCACCCTTCTTACCCCAACACGGAGGCCCTGGAAGTAGTGGACGTCGGGCTGGGGACGGTCAGGCTCCTGACACACCAGGAGGAGGAGGGAGCGGGTCTGTCCTGGGGGGAACACAGCCTCACATCGAAGAATGGCGCTCAAGGCGTAGGACTCCAGCTCGTCCTGGGGGAGGCCATGGAGGGTGGGGGGAGGGATGCAGGCAGGATCTCTTAGGGAGTCTGCCCCACCTTTGGGGTGCCTGTCTCAGAGCTCCCCCAGCACATTCTGTTCATTGTGTCTCTCCTGCCCCTCGCCCAGAGACAGAAAGGTGCTTTGAGGTCCTCCTGCCCACCTGCCCAGAGGGAGGAAGCCTGCCCGGCACTGCCCCCTCCCTCCTCTCTGCAGCCCACCCATCTCCTGACCTTGGAGTCCATATCCAGAAGCCTCACATGCCCGGCGGACACCTGCAGCAGCATCTCCTGGGCCCAGATCCGGCCCTGGGCATCCATGGCCGACAGCTTCCTGGAGGCATCTTCCACGGTGTGGACCCCATCCTCCTCCCCCAAGCAGAAGGTCACCAGGTGCTGGGGGTGGGGGCAAGGCAGGTGAGGCCCAGGGTCCCGTCTGCCCCGTCCCCCCCCGTCCCCCCTCCCTCTGCCCAGGCCCACAGAACTCACGTTGACCGCATACTGGGACACGTCCGCCAGGACCACTGTGGAATATTTCTTCCTCTGCTCTGGGGGCCAGAAAGAGGGAGGCTGAGGGAAGGGTGTCCCCTCCCCCCTCCCCTGCCAGCTAAGCTCGGACCCCCTTTCTCAGAATCCTTCCTTCTCTGCCAGTGACCCGAAGGGGGCCTTAGAGGTGGTAGGCACCCACAGAGGCTGCTAGACCACCCTCTCCCTATTTTATAGACAAGAAAACTGAGGCCCAGAGAGAAAATGGAATCTCCTAGGCTGTGAGGGGGCAGGGCTGGTATTGGGACTCGGGCCTTCCACCTCTCAATCCACTTCACCGCCTCCCCCCTCGGCCTGAGCGACCCCAAGGCACTGTCATTGGGAGGGGGGAAGTTTCCGGAGAGTTCCTTTAACAACCAAGGCCAAGGACTAGGCCCCTGGCCCACCACCCAGCGGGGACCTGAGCGAGTATCCTGAGCTCCCAAGCCTGGCCCACCAGTGGGGTCTCCTCCCCAGCACAGCAGCCCCTGACTCACCATAGATGGACTTGGCGCTGGGTTTGGGGGCTGCAATGGGCCTGGGGAGGGGGGTCAGAGGGTCACTGGGTGGAGCATCTCTGGCACCCCTCCCCCCTACCCAGGGCTCTGCATCAAGTGGTGGAACCGGGAGACAGAAGGGATGGGGATGTGGAGGGGAGAGAGGAGGGAAGGAAGATGGGGGGGCCAGGAGGTTCCCCGCCCCACGGGAATCAGAGAGCTCTGGGGGACACTCACCCTGCCGAGCTGCTCATCTTGATACCAATCCAGGAGTTTGGGCTCCCAGCCTGGGGAGAGGAGAGGCCTTAGGTGGGAGACACTGGGACCTAAGGATCCAGTAACCAGCCCACCTTCATTCCTTACCCCCAAGGATCCTGGGATTAGGGAGCACCTTGGTCCGGGTCCCTGAGCAGGTGGGGACTGGGAGTCTACACCTGGCTCCCTAGAAACAGGAGTTGGGCAATACCTGGGTGCCCTAGGGGGCCTGGTCTGGCGAGGGTTGGTGGGGAGCGGGATGCTGGGCTCCCTGTCTCGGGGTTCACCTCAGCTGTGTCCGGGAGAAGGAGCCTGAAAGGAGCCTCCCTGGTCACTGCTGGCCTAGGCCCCAGTCCCGGGGAGAGAGAGAACCCAGGTGCCCCACCTCTCCCCACATACCTAAGCCTTCACCTGGCGGGCGTGGCTCTGGGAGGTGGAGCTGGAACCCCTAAGCAGTGATAGCTGGAGCTCTGGAGCCTGGTCCTTAAGAGAGGTGGGGACTGGGGACCTGGATGCCTGGGTCTTTGGAAGGAGAGCCCTGGGAACAGTGGAAGGGAGGGCTCCTCAGGGGGCCCCAAAGCCTGTGGTTGGCCTTGGGTGTGACCGAAACTGAGCTCTCTCCCCCTCCCTGCTGCTCCCTCAGCCAGTCAGTCCCTGCTTCCTCCTCCTCCCCTGCTCTCCTCCCTCCCCACCCCCGCCACACATGCCCGGTCTCTCCAGGTACACCTGAGGTGGAAAGACCTCAGTCTGGGAGACGAACCCGGGCATCTGAGCTGCCATTACCGCCTACCACTCCGGGGCCTCGGACCTGGGAGGAGGCTTAGAGGTGGTGAAGTCCCACCCTGCTCCTTTCTGGGCTCAGGGCAGTGCCCAGAGCTCTGGGGTCCAGGTCCAGCTTTGTCACCATGGCTGGGCCAGGCGCCCAGGCAAGTCTCTGTTCCTCGCTCAGCCCGACTCCTTATCTGGGAAAAGGGCCCGATAAGCCAGGACCTCCTGCCCTCCCAAGGAGGTTGAGAGAAGCGGGTTTGGGGAACCTTCGGGTAGTGAGGAAATGGGAGATAGGATGATTTTACAGAGGGGGAAACTGAGGTTCAGAGAGGGGCAGGGACTTCTGAGAGGCGAGAAAGGGGCAGGAGTTCAATAAGCACGTAGTGTGTGTGTGTGTGTGTGTGTGTGTGTGTGTGTGTGTGTGTGTGTGTGTGTGTGTATGTGTGTCTGGCCCAGGGCTCTGTGCTGGCCGTGCAAAGACAAACCTA
This sequence comes from Dromiciops gliroides, assembly GCF_019393635.1. Classification (NCBI taxonomy): domain Eukaryota; kingdom Metazoa; phylum Chordata; class Mammalia; order Microbiotheria; family Microbiotheriidae; genus Dromiciops; species Dromiciops gliroides. Next base: position 660,981,250 of record NC_057863.1, on the reverse strand, counting down.
GAAGAGTGCCCGTCCCGCCATGCTCACTTCCCTTCTGCGGAAGAGTCCAGGGGACAGGATGGGTAGGAGGTGACCCCGGGACTGTGGAGTGCAGAGGTATGGTGTGGCCAGGCAGGGGGCAGAGGTCAGGGGACAGCCAGCTCGCCAGGTTGGAAAGATGAAATGAGAAGCAGAGAAACCAGTTTGTATGAAGCGCAAACTGTATGCCAGGCATTGCCCCAAGCACTGGGGCACCACAACTCAACTCTCGGTTTTCTCTCTTTTTCTTCAAGCCAAAAGCACAGTTGACTCCTCTGCTCAAGAACCCTCAGTGACTCCCTCTTTACTCCCAGAAGACAGCTCTTCTAAGCTATAAACTGTGCATACCCTTTGACCCAGCAGTACCACTATTAGGTCTATATCCCAAAAAGATCATCAAAAAGGGAAAAGGACCCACATACACAAAAATATTTATAGCAGCTCTCTGTGGTGACAAAGAATTGGAAATCAAGGGAATGCCCATCGATTGGGGAATGGCTGAATAAGTTGTGGTATATGAATGTAATGGAATATTCTTGTGCTATAAAGAATGATGGACAGATTTCAGAAAAATCTGGAAAGACTTAAGTGAACTGATGCTGAGTGAAGTGAGCAGAACCAGTAGAACTTTGTACACATGAACAGCAACATTGTGTGATGATTCATTGTAATAGACCTAGCTCTTCTCAGCAATACAATGATCCAAGACAATTCCAAAGGACTCATGATGGAAAATGTTCTCCACATCCAGAAAAAAGAACTGGGGGGGGGGTGCAGCTAGGTGGCGCAGTGGATAAAGCACAGGACCTGGATTCAGGAGGACCTGAGTTCAAATCTGGCCTCAGACACTTGGCACTTACTAGCTGTGTGATCCTGGGCAAGTCACTTAACCCTCATTGTCCCACCTCCCCCCCCCCCAAAAAAAAACTATTTAAAAAAAAAAGAACTATGGAATCTGGATGCAGATTGAACCGTACTGTTTCTACTTTTTTTGTTGTTTTTTTTCTTTTTTGAGGTGTTTCCTTTTTGTTCTGATTCTACTTTGACTATTGCAGAAATGTTTAATGTGACTACCTATATCAGATTGCCTTCTGTCTTGAGGAGGGGGGAGGGAGAACATTTGGAACTAGAAATCTTATAAAAACAAATGTTGAAAACTATCTTTACATGTAACTGGAAAATAATAAAATACTTTCATGATTTAAAAAAAAGGAAGATGGCCCTCCCGTCCCGTCCTGTGCCCTGCACTGGGTGACACTTGCTTAGCTCATCCCCCTGTTGAGGTCTGCTTTCCTTTCTCCTTCCATACCTGGTGCCCAGCACAACACAGCAGGTGGGAAATGCTTGTGTGTGTGTGTGTGTGTGTGTGTGTGTGTGTAACAAGAGCTGCCCCAACGTGGAAGGGGGCCGCCTTGTTTGGTAAGTAGTGAGGTCCCCCTCCTAGAAGGCCTTCTGAAGGAGGGGTCTCCCAGGATTATTATTAACCAGACCCCGCTGGCCCCTCCCCCACCTTCAGCCCCAGTCTGGGTCCCCTGTTAGCCAGAGCTGGGTGGGGGCGGGGTAAGGCTGGGAGCAGGGTGGAGATCAGAGGAACCGGCCGGGCCAGCTCAGGAGAGGCCGTGGGCAGGGAATGCCAAGGCTGACCCTGTTTGTTCACAGGGAGGGAGCCCCGGGGTGGCGGCCAGTCTGGCCCATGTGTGGACAGAGGGAAGAAGGGCAGGGGCTGGTGACCGTGATGATCAAGGAGAAGGATGTGGGTCACGGTCCTTGCTCGTGGAGCAGACTCTGGGGCCCCCTGAGCCCACACACCCTCTGTCCCCCTCCCACTTTCTCAGTGGACAGTCAGGCCTCAGAAACGTCCTAGCTGTGGGACCCTGGGCAGGTCACTTCACCGGTCTGCCTCAGTTTCCTCATTTGTAAGATGCTGATACTAAGAATATTTCCATCCCGGGGCTATTAGAAGGCTCCAAGGAGATAACTGTGAAGCGCTTAGGCCAGTGCCTGGCACAGTCGAGCTGCCATCACCTTCTCTCCTCCCTGTCTTGCCCAGCCCCCTTTCTTGACAGAGACCCAGAGAGGGAAGTGACTGCCCGACAGGATCTGCACCAGGAACTCAGCGGGCCCGACTCCAGGGAGGGGCCCAGGGGAGGGCTCTTCTTGGCCTTACTGTGGACAGGGCCCGGCCTGGGCTTGCTGTGGGTGGCCCTTCCCCATGCTGAGCCTCAGTTTCCCCCACCACAAGGTGAAGGTATGTGAGGAGGCAATGAGCCAACTGGATCCTAGGCTGAGCTGTGCCACTGACTTGCCATGGAACCTTGGGAAAGGCCTTCAGTGTCTCCTCTCTGGACCTCAGTTTCCCATTTTGTAAAATGAAGTTGGACTTGAATGGGGCCTTGAGCTGCCTCACAACCTGACCCTCTGGGCAGGTGGTCCTGAATGCCAGGCCTGGCAGCTCTCGTTTTTAGCCCTCACGTCACCTTGTCTCTGGGGCAGCTGGGAGGATCTGAATTCAAATCGCACCTCAGACACTTCCTAGTTGTGTGACCCTGGGCAAGTCACTTCACCCCAATTGCCTCAAGCATCTGGGGCCATCTCCAGTCATCCTGATCTATATCTTGCCACTGGACCCGGATGGCTCTGGAGGAGAGTAAGGTTGGTGACCTTGCACACCCTCCCTCACTTAAACCCAATTCAGAGTAAGTCATGACACCACCTCCCGTCATGGCCCTCTTCTGGAATGAAGAACAAACAACATTGTCTTTGAACTCCTGGTGGGCTTGTGGTCCACTGAGCCCCCCAGATCTTTTTCAGACAGTTGTCTTCTGATACATCCCTCTCCCATACTCCACTTCTAGCAATGTGGGGTTTTTTTTTTTTGATTTGTTTATTTGTTCATTCATTCATTCATTAGTTAATCTGTTTGTTTATTTTCTGGCAATGGATTTTTAAGCCCTGGTGGAGGACATTCTTTCTCCCCTCTTCTCTTCCTATCTTGGCTTCCCAAGGTCTTCCAGCTCCGTGTCTGGAATCCCATGAGCTCTGTGGATTTGGGCAATGGTTTTACTCAATCGGCTGAGGTCCTTCCTCTTGGCTCCTGACTTGCAGCCAGCACGTCTGCACTATCTGCCCATCTGATAAGTGGGGTGTCTCTGCCCGCTTCAGAGCTCGGGCCAAGGGAGGGCCTCCTGAGGATGAGCTGCCTAGAGTGGGGGAGGGCGTTGGGGCTGAAGCTGGCCAAGCCCTGGTCGGCGGGGCGGCTGGGTGGGGGGCTATTTACAGGCAGGCTGGAGAGGTGGCCTCAGGTGCCCAGAGCAGGGAAGGCAGAGCCAGGTCTGATCCCAGCCCTCCTCCCCTGGGTCCTGCCTACTTGTACAGAACGTCAAGCCCGAGGCTGACTCTGGACTCTCCAACAGCTGTTGTCCAGGATGCCCACAAAGGCACCAGGAGTCACTGGGTATGGGAGGGGGTCAGACCCCAGTGCTGCTGATTCAGGTATATTCAAGGGAGTTAACTGAGAAAGGGTAGTGGACACCTGGGAGGGAGAATTGAGTGTGCTAGAGACCCCCAGGCCAGGAGGAGGGAATCTGGGCAGTCACTGATGTGGGCACCTGCACTGGGCCAGTAAGCAAACGTGGGAGTCCCTTGGGGCCAGCCACCAGGACCAAGGGGCTGAGCTCTGTCTAGGCCAGCTGTCAGTCCATCCTCAAAGGGAGGCTGTGGCTTATTTCATCTTTGGCATGACTTAGTTTCCCACCTTCCTAGACCAAGGCTCTTTGAAAGCCTAGCCCAAGGGGCCTTAATCTATAATCTGGGGGCCCACAGATGGATTTCAGGGAGTCTGATTTGGGGGAAAAAACTGGAGCTTTATTTTCACTAACTCAACCGAAGTCCAGTGTTTCCTTCCATTCCGAATAAAAACCCATTCATGGCTGGGCCCCAAGAAGTGAAGAGGCCTGGTCTTGCCAGCCTAGCTCAGAGGGTCCCACCCGGAAGGGGCCTGCGGGAAAGCCTTCGAGAGGCAGGGGCAGGGGCTCTCGCGCCAGCGTCTGTGACGTCGTCCGAACACCGTGTCACTATCTGTATTCCAGTGGATCGCTTCCTGTGCGGGCCTCACCTTTTATGCATGTGGCCCCGACTCTGAGAAGGGCTCCCCGATCTTCACCCTGCTCCTGAGCCAGAGAAGGCTGGAGCTGGATGGGCCTTGGGGGCACAGATGAGCTAACCCCAGCTGTTCAGACGAGGAAGGGGAAGGGGCTGGCCCCGCACGACATCCAGGGCAGGAGGGATCTCGGGGGACGGGGACCCCAGCGTTCTGAGATGCGAGATCAGGAGCTCCGCGTGCCAGGGATATTCACAGGTGGTCCTGCGTTCAGGGCCTCGGCCTCATCCAGCCCCACGAGCCGAGCGCTGTAGACCCAGAGTTTCCGAGCTGTCTCACCATCCTGGGCCTGTGGAGCCGGATCCTTCTCCCAGAAGGTGTTGAAATACTTGCCTGAGACCGCGCTAAGCTCTGGAGCCACGGCCAGGTAGACGCTTGGCTGGGCTGCCAACTTGGGCGTCTTTATTAGCAACCAGAAGAAGGGGCCTGGGGTGGGGACACAGAGTCAGAGAGACATTGAATGACACCCTCCGTGTGGCAGGCTCTGAGAGGGGAAGACACTCGAGTCAGGGCCCCCAACTAGTAAGGGGTGCCTCCCTAGCTGGGGGTGTCCTGGGGGCTCCTCAGAACCTCTGCTAGTTCCCCAAAGGAAGAGGGACTTACCGAGGACCGTGCTGGAAAAGGAGGATCGATGCATGCCCGTGTGTCTGCCCAATTCTGTGCTGGCCACCCCTGGGTGCAGGGAGTTAGCAGTGACTGCAGTCCCTGTTGGAGAGAGGGAGGGGCTCTGAGGGAGGGGCCCTGGGCCCTTGGGGAGAGGCTTGGCACATGGCAGGCAGATAATCAAGGCTTGGCACTGTCTGCTGTACAGGCTTTGGAATTTGTAAAGGGGGAAGCATTTTGTGACCCTCAGAGGGTTTTGGGAAGGGAGAGCGCTTCTGCTCACCCGCCTGCCCATCCTGTCCTGGGCCCGAGCTGAGGGGGTGATTCGCTGTCCTCCCTCATGCCTTTCTCAGGGTGCTCAGGCCTCTTCCTCTGGTGACCCCAGGCTCACCTTCCAGCCGCCGGCTGAGCTCCCTGGTGAACAGAACCACGGCCAGCTTGCTCTGGCAGTAGGCAGCCTTGGCCTCATAGGGCCGCCGCTCCCAGTTCAGGTCCTCGAAATCCATGTGGCCCGCTATGTGAGCCAGCGAGGAGACGTTGATGACCCGGGAGGCCCCTGACGCCTTCAGTTTCTCCAGCAGCAGGTTGGTCAGAAGGAAGTGACCTGTTGGGTGAGGGACATGGCAGATCGGGTCACCTTTGAACCTGCAGGAGTCACTAAGAGCTGGGGGGGGGGGGGAGTGTTTTTAAGAAGGGGCCCGGGGCTGCCACTCACCCAGATGGTTGACCCCCAGCTGCATCTCAAAGCCATCTTCGGTGGTCCAGTGGGGGCACCTCATCACGGCAGCATTATTGATCAGAATGTCTACTCGCTCCTCCTCTGGAAAAGGGCCGGGGGCTCCGGATCCAGCCCTGCCTCCTCCCGCCCCTGGCCCCCCACCCAGCCTGGCCCAACCCCCCCTCCCCCAACTGACATCACTCCCGTCACTTTCCAAACCATGGCCCGGGCCTGACTTTCCTCCCCCAAGGAGGGCCTAGCATGGTGGGGGGCGGGACCTCTTCCTTCTGTTGTTCTCAGTGCCCAGCACTGGGGACCCAGGTCTCCTCCTCTTTCCTCCCTGTCCCCAGCTAGTGTCATGCTTAGCAGATGCACAAGTGAGTGCCACTTGATGCCCCCATCCCAAATCTCACTCTCCTTCTGACCTGGGGTCTGCTTCCTCTTGGCATCGAGGGGGCTGGTGGAGTGGGGAGTGAGAAGGAGGCTTCCGAGGCCAGGCCAGCAATCTAGATGGGGTCTGGTGGGCTGAGGGGGTCCAGCTGTGAGGTGGGTGGCAGGGGCAGGAACATGGGGCCCAGCAGCCCTGCCTTGTCTGGTCTTTTAAGGTGAGCAGAAAGCATCTGCACCTTTCCGGAGGGGAAGCTGGGAGGCTCAGAGAGGCCGATGAACTTGGCCCAAGTCACACAGCTCCCTCGGGTCGGGGCCGGTAGGCTGCCCTTCCCTGTCTCTGCCCCTGCCCCTGGGCTTCCTACCCTCCACGATCTTCTTGGCAAAGGCCCGGATGGACTTCAGAGAGGCCAGGTCCAGGGGCCGGGCATCCACGCGGTGGTTGAGCGTGTCCCCTCGGATCTCCTTGGCTGCTGCCTCACACTTGTCCAAGTCCCGACAGGCCAGGATGACGCGGCCTCCTGGGAGCAACCACAAGGGAGACTGGAGTGCGCGGTGGGGGGGGGGGGGGCACCCAGGCAGGATGGGGGGGCAGAGCGATGCCCCGGGAGTGGCCTCACTTTGTCCTGAGCACCCAGAGATGGGGCCACAGGCAGAGCAGCAGGAAGGACTTTGGAGATCACCTGAATTTTACAGATAAGGAAACTGAGGCACAGAGCTCACTGTCACACTGTGACTCAAGAGTGAATGGGACTCATAGAAACAAGAGCTGGAAAAGGGACTTGGGCACCAAACCCAACTACCCCCTTCTCACACAAAGAAGGGGCTAATCCAAGGTCACCCTCCCCCCAGAAGGCTGCATCTGAGAGCCTCCAAAGAGAGGTGGTGCTTGCGGGAGTCAGGAGGACCTGGGTTCAAATTGTGCCACCCGTGTAACCCTGGGCAGGTCATTTTTCCTCAGGGTGACTCCGTGTCCTCCCGGGATCCTTTGCTATCCGCTATTAGATCTGATCCCCCTGGAATGAGCAGTTGGGCACAGTGAGCTCCCTGTCACAAATACCTTTGAGGAAAGGCTTCCTGACTTTCTCAGGGAGGCCATTAGCTGGGGCTCCGATAATTTCCAACCCTGAAATCCTGATATTTGATGAATAAAAGACACCCCGAACCCAAGCTTTTCATTTTACAGATGAGGAAACTGAGGCACACCCCACAGGTCTCTCTTCCACATCACCCCACTGGATCAGAACATCAAGACTTGGAGCTGGAAAGGGTCCTGGGACCCTGAGTCACAGAGATGAAGTGACCTGCCCAGGGCCCAACTACTAGTAAGGGTCTGAGGCAGGATTCTGAGTGCGAGTCCAGGTTCCCTCCCTCCCTCCCTCCACTCTGCCTGGGTTCTCCCTGGGAGGAAATTCAGGACTGAGCCCTCAGGGCTGGGGAATTTACCCCTCCGGGCCAACTCTCGGGCCGTCTCCTTCCCAATGCCAGTGTTGGCCCCCGTGACAATGACCGTCTTCCCATGGATAGTGGCTTTGCTGGGGCAGGTCCCGCCGCTAACTGAGTCCCTGTGGAGGAGAGGTACAGCCTGTTCTCAGCGCTGCAAGCAACAAGGGCCCTTCAGACATCTCAGCGGATACCAACAGGCAGTTTGCTGAAGATGGAATCAAAGCTAACAAAAGTCACACGGAAAAATTCGTTACATCACTATTGATTAGAGAAATGCAAATCAAAACAACTCTGAGCTCCTACCTCACACCTTCCAAACTGGCTGACATGACATAAAGGGAAAATGACAAATGCTGGAAGGGATGTGGGAAAACGGGAACAGTAATGCGAACCACTCTGAAGAGTAATTTGGAAGTATGTACAAAGTGCAATCAAAGTATGTATACCCTTTGATTTAGCAATACCCCCTGCAAGGTGTATATCAGAGAGAGAGAGAGAGAGAGAGAGAGAGAGAGAGAGAGAGAGAGAGAGAGAAGGGGCAGGGAGGGAGAGGGAGGGGACCTACTTGTACAAATATATTTATAGCTGCTCTATTTATGGTGGCTAAGAACTGGAAATTGTGAGGATGCCCATCAATTGGGGAATGGCTAAACAAGCTTTGGTTCATGATTGTGGTGGAATATTATTGTGTTGTAAGAAATGATGAGCAGGATTCTTTCAGAAAAACCTAGAAAAATGTACATGAACTGATACAAAATGAAATGACAAGAACCAGTAGAACACTGTACACAGTAATAGCAATATTGTAGAATGATTAACTGTGAAAGACTTAGCTCTTCTCAGCAATACAATGATCCAAGACAATTCTGAGGGACACATGATGAAAAATGCTATTCATTTCCAGAGAAAGAACTAATGAACTGAGTATAGATTGAAACAGTTTTTTACTATATTTTTCTTGATTTTTTTGTTGCAACATGACTAATATGGAAATGTTTTGCATGACTTCACATCTAAAACTGATATCACATTGCTTGCCTTCTCAATGGGGAGGGGAGAGGCTTGAATGAGGGAGAAAATAGGGAACTCAAATTTTTTTTAAAAAGTTTAGGAAAACCTGTCACTCTAAGACCTTGTCTAATTAGACTTCTGTTATTACCCCAGATGATGATATGGTTCAGAAAGGACAAGTATCATCTCCCCATATTTGAATGTAAGCAGGTAATCCTTGTTAAGTCCTTTATCAGGTTCATTCATGTTTATTTTTTTACACTTCTCTTCACTTCTGTGTTTGAACTTCAAAGTTGCCATGCTGCTCTGGTCTTTATATTGGGAACATTTTAAGTCCCCTATTTCTTTTCTTTCTTTTTTGTGGGGCAATGAGGGTTAAGTGATTTGCTCAGGGTGATACAGCTAGTGTCAAGTGTCTGGGGCCAGATTTGAACTCAGGTCCTCCTGAATCCAGGGCCAGTGCTTTATCCACTGTGCCACCTAGGTGCCCCCTTAAGTCCCCTATTTCACTGAAGGTTCATTCCCCCTCCCCAACCCTTCTCCTTACCCTGTAGCATTATACTCACCTTTGCTGGGTAAGTTATTCTTGGCTATAAGCCCAAATCATTTGCATTCTGGAATATCATATTCCAAGCTCTCTGTTTCTTAAAAATGGTGGCTGCTAAATCCTGTATGATCCTGACTGTGGCTCCTTAGTACTTGATTTCTTTCTTTCTGGCTGGAAGTGCTGGATTTTAGCTATGATACTCCTTAGAGTTTTCATTTGGGGGTTTCTTTGAGGAGTGGACCAATAGATTCTTTCTATTTCCTCTTTACCCACTAGTCTAGGCTCTCTCTTTTTCTTGATTATTGGTATCGAGAAAGTCCAATGATCCTGTTGTTTTTGCTATGAGATACCTAAAATTTTCTTCTATAGTTTCAGCCTTTTGACTTTGTTATATTTCTCTTTGTCTCCCACACTCACTGACTTCTCTTTGGTCCATTCTAGTTTTCAGGGAGTTTATGGCTTGTGCAGGGCTTTGTACCTCTTGAGCCATGATGAATTCCAATTCTTTTTTCCACAGCTCATATTTCTTTTGTTTTTTGTTTTTTTTCCCCTTCCAGAGCTCTCATTCTATTTATGAAAAAATATTAAAAAAAATATCTTTGCTTTATCCCTTCCAGGAATTCTAATTGTTTGTGCCTAGGTTGTGCAGATATTTTAGAGCCATTCTCTTCTTCTGGATTTATGTCTTGAGTGCCCCTGTCATCATAATATCTTTTTATGATGGGATTCTTCTTTTAAAATTTGCTTGCTGTTTCTTTTTGCCTACTTTCTGACTTCATATCTCATGTTAGAGCTGGGCTCTGCCACACTTCTGGAGGGCATGTCTGGGCTGGTCCTGTGGCTGCTTTCTTGAGGTATTAAATGTTGTGCTATTTCAGGATCTCAGGGACAGGCTGGGGACCTGCCAGCTTTCAGAGCTCCTAAGGGGATCTGATCCAGGGCAAAATCTGATTGCTGCTCCCTAGTCTAAGGTCTGACCTGGGTTTTGATCAGAGCAAGAGTGGCTGCTGGGGGCAGCTAGGTGGTGCAGTGGATAAAGGATCAGCCCTGGATTCAGGAGGAGCTGAGTTCAAATCTGGCGTCAGGCACCTGACACTTGCTAGCTGTGTGGCCCTGGGCAAATCACTTAACCCTCATTGCCCGCCCCCCTCCAAAAAAAAACAAAAACAAAAAAACACCAGAAAAATAAAATAAAATAAAATATATTTAGGGGCAGCTAGCTGTGTGACCCTGGGCAAGTCACTTAATCCTCATTGCCTCTCCAAAAAAAAAAAAAAAAAAGAGTGGCTGCTGCTGGACTCCACTCATCAGCCAGCTGGGTCAGAATGACAGAGCCATCAGCTTCTCTTAGGCCCAAGATTCCTGCCCTGGCTATTCTACTGCAGGTTTCAGATTGGGCTAAAAGCTGAAACTGAGCCCCTGCTTTGCTCTTAGGCGTCTGAACTCACTCCTGTCTCAGGATACAGCTCAGGGCCTCCCAACCACTGTGTGCAGGGTTACTCTGCCCTGCCATAACTGGAAATGGGTAGTGAGTGATAAAACTGCTGGTTGACACCTGTCCTGGTGTGGGTCTGGGCATGCCCTGGGACCTCCTCTTGCCCTTGTTCACAGTCTCTTCATGGCATGTTGTATGCTCCTGGCCCAACCCTGTCCTCCCGGTCTGTCATCCTGTGCTGAACTGGGCTGGACAAATGACTCTCTGTGACTTTTCCTGAATTATTTCCCCATGATGATTCCATCTGGAGGAGAGCTGGGCTGCCCCCTTGGCTCCCTCTTCTGTTACTGATCATGATAACAATCATCATGCTTGGGCAGAGTAACTCCAAGGAGAGAAATGGGCTCCTCTGAAGCCAGCCAACAGCTCTCTTCTAACTTCTAGTCTTAGAATGTCACCTACAGTACAGAGGGGTTAAGTGACTGCTCAGGGTCACACAGTTAGTACTCATCAGATGTGGGACTTGAACCCAGACACCAAAAGCTAGCTGTATCCACAGCAAAGACATGCTGTTTCTCCCTATTAATAACAATAACAGTAATGAGAATGAGAGGCAGCTGGGTGTAAAGTACTGAAATGGCCTTGGGGTCAGGAGGACCTGAGGTCAAACACTACCTCTGACCCTCTCAATACTCTAGGCCAGAGCTGTCAGACACAGGTTTGCTGCTGTCTGTGAACCAAATTAGGGTGTAGTTTTGGAAATGAAGAACAAAGTAACTAAAAACACCGAAGCAGATATAATGTGAACAGATGGTTTTCTAAGTCAATATGCACCAGCAGGAATCCTTTTATAAGGTGCAGTGGCCCCATTTCTATTTCGGTTTGACACCAATGCTCTCAGCAACTCTATTTTCTTTTTCATTGAATAAGCATTTATTTTTTTCTCTCATCTCCAATTCAAAAGAAAAATAGAAAAACAAAACCCTTGTAACAAACATACAGTCAAGCGGACAAATTCCCACAATGGCCATGTCCACCTGCACCTGGGGCCATTATCTGCCAGGAGATGGGCAGCTACCTCCTCAAGTGTTCTGGAACCTGGTTGGGCCATTACAGAAGCCACAAGAGCTCCCAAGGCTTTCAAAGGAAGTTATTTTTATGGCATTGCTAGTGTTATAGCAAGTGTTTTCCTGGTCCTGTTCACCTCCCTCTGACTCAGTTCATCCAGGTCTCCCCAGGTTTCTCTGAAACTGTCCCCTTCATCATTTCTTAAAGCACAAGAGTACTACAGTACAGTAAAATATTTCACTAGGATGGTACAACGGTATTGTCCAATACTAACAGCACCAAGGTAGTACAGTATTCCCAAAGTACAGTACGAGAGTACTGTATAACACAGTATTGTCCAATGCTTACAGCACCAAGGTAGTACAGTACAGTATTCCCCAGGTACACTGTAAGAGTACTGTACAGGGGCAGCTAGGTGGCACAGTAGATAGAGCACTGGCTCTGGAATCAGGAGTACCTGAGTTCAAATCTGGCCTCAGACACTTAACACTTACTAGCTATGTGACCCTGGGCAAGTCACTTAACCCCAATTGCCTCACTTAAAAAAAAAAAAAGAGTACTGTATAGTACTTACAACCCAGTATTTCATTGGTCCCCATCACAATCATGTTCTATCACAGTACCACCACTTGTTCAACCATTCCGCATCTGATAGGCATCCCTTCAATTTCCAATTCTCTGCCTCCACAAAAAGAGCTGCCATAAATTCTTTTGTTCAAATGGGTCCTTTTGCCTCTTTCTCTGATTTCTATGGGGTGAATAGGATCTAAGTAATTTTCTGAGACTAGAAGGTACCAACTTGCATTGATAGAAGGGGTTGCCTCATCAAGTTCTGTCAATGAAATCACAGTTGATCCCACTCCCCCTCTGTCTGCCTCAGCTTCCTCACAGGTAAAAATGACACCCTCCACAGGTGGTTGTGAAGATCCAAAGAGATAATACTTGCAAGGTACTACGCAAACCTTTAGAGGGCAGGTTAGCTTTGATCTCCATGAATTAGCATCCTATCAATAACTGACATTGGCCCAGCCGTAGGGTAGAGAGGAAATGTCCAGAGTTGGGTCAGTGAGGCGGGTGTCTGTCCTTTCTGGACACCCAGCTTCACTGAGCCCTTTCATCCTTTCCTGGCCTGACTGAGGCCTTGTACACAGAAGGTGCTCAATAAGTGGTCAGTGTTCTAGGCTGTAATCCCTCCCTTCTGGTTCTTGGGAGGCACCTCGGAAGGGGTGGAAAAAGCCCTAGCCCTTTCTAAAGGCCAGAGTGGGGTGATCTGGGAAGTCTGGAAGAGCTGGGTTCCAATCCCGCCATTCAACTTTCCCGGGCCTCCCTTGGTTCATCTGTAAAATGGGCGCTCTCTGCGGTCCTGGGCCCCGAGCAGCAGCACGTGAACCCTGGCGGCCGATGTCCCGCCCCCCAAGTCCTCACCCCCACCCCGAGGGCACTAGGAGTGACAGCGGGAGAAGGGAGCAGTCATGACCCCCGGTGTTTCACATGTCCACGTGTAGGACGCCTCCCATTTCATGGAGCGGGAAACTGAGACTGGGGCAGAGGAGGAGACTGAGGTGGGGGGGGGGTGGCACGGCGACGTCACACGACCCCTCAGTCCTCCTCCACCCTCTCCCCTCTCCGCAAGGGGCATAGAGTGCAGTCCCCACTCACCGGAGCAACACGGCGCCCCCCAGTAGGGTCCCGGCCACGGACAGCGGCAGCACGTAGCGACTCATGGGGACCCGCCCACTCACGGCGCACCACGCCACGCCGCGTCACGTAGTGCGCGCCCCACCCCGCCGCCGCCGCCGCGGAGCCTTCTGGGACTTGTAGTCTGGGCTGGGCGGTCAGAGATCGCGGAATCCCCGCCCACTCTCCGGGACTGCCCGGCTGGGGAAGGGGCGCTCAGGGCCCACATGTGCACATATTGTCTGTCTACTCACAATAGAGTGTAAGCTCCTCCAGAAGGCCAGGAACAGTCAGAGAGATGGGAGGAGAGCCAGGACAGAGCGCCCGACCCAGAACCCCAGGCTGGTGGGCTGAACTGG